>NC_057750.1:5364437-5467210 GCF_004010195.1 Chiloscyllium plagiosum | reverse complement strand
TCTGTCTACATACTGAGTAAGGAAACCCTCCTGAACACACCTGACAAAAACAGCTCCATCCAAACCATCTGCACTTAGGAGGTTCTAGTCGATATTGGGAAAGTTGAAAATACCCATAACAACAACCCTGTTACTTCTGCATTTTTCCAGAATCTGCCCGCCTATGAGTTCTATATGAGAGGCTCATATCCCTCTAAACCATTCCTATTCATGTACTTATCCAAATGTCTTTTAAATGTTGTAATTGTACCTGCATCTACTACTTCCTCTGGCAGTTCAGTCCACACACAAAGCACCCTCTGTGTGGAAACATTGCCTCTCAGGTCCCTTTTAAATCTCCCTCCTCTCACCTTAAAATTATGCCCTCTAGTTTTGAAATCTCTGACCCCAAGGCAAAAACCTTTGCTATTGACCTTATCTATGCCCCTCACAATTTTATAAACCTCTGGAAGGTCACCCCTCAATTTTCTACTCTCCAATGAAAAACGTCCTGGCTTATCCAGCTTCTCCATATGACTCAAACCCTCCAGTCCTGATAACATCCTGGTAAATCTTTTCTGCCTCTTTTCCAATTTAATAGCATACTCCTTACAGCAGGGTGACCAGAGCTACACACAGTACTCCAAAAGTGGCCTTACCAATGTCCTGTGCAACAGGACATCCCAACTCCTATACGCAATGGTTTGATCAATGAAAGCAAGCATGCCAAATGCCTTCTTTACCAGTCTATCTACCTGTGATGCAACTTTCAATGAACTAAGTACCTGAACACCTAGGTGTCTCTGTTCTACAACACTCCATAGGGCCCTACTATTAACTGCATAAGTCCTGCCTTTGTTCATCCTACCAAAATGCAACAAATCCCATTTATCCAAATTAAATGCTATCTGCCACTCCTCAGCCCATTGCCTCTATAGATCAATATCCCTTTATAATCTTAGATAACTTTCTTCACCGTCCACTAAACCTTTTGGTGTCATCCACAGTCGTACTATCCATGCTCCCCATATACTCATTCAAATCATTTACATAAATGACAAATAACAGTGGACCTAGCACCAATCCCTGCGGAACACCGCTGGTCACAGGCCTCCAGTCTGAAAAACAACCTTCCACCATCACCCTCTGTCTCCTACTGTGAAGCCAATTTTGAAATCAATTGGCAAGCTCTCCCTGAATCCCATGTGATCTAATTTTACTAATCAGTCTACCATACGGAACCTTGTCGAAGGCCTAGACAACATATACCACTCTGCTTTCATCTATCCTCTAGGCCACATTCTCAAAAAACTCAATCAAGTTTGTGAGACATGATTTCCAACGCACAGAGCCATACTGACTATCCCTCAGCAGTCCTTGCCCATTCAAATGCATGTAACTCCTCTCTCTCTCAGAATTCCCTCCAACAATTTACCCACCATTGACTTCTGACTCACTGGTCTATAGTTCCTAGGCTTCACCTTGCAGCCTTTCTTAAATAAAGGCACAACCTTAGCCACCCTTCAGTCCTCTAGCACCTCACTTGTGGCTAATGATGATACAAGGATTCAGAAAAGATTTATAAGGATATTGCCAGGGTTGGAGGATTTGAGCTATAGGGAGAGGCTGAACAGGCTGGGGCTGTTTTCCCTGGAGCGTCGGAGGCTGAGGGGTGACCTTATAAAGATTTATAAAATCATGAGGGGCATGGATAGGGTAAATAGAGAAAATCTTTTCCCTGGGGGTCGGGGAGTCCAGAATTAGAGGGCATAGGTTTAAGGTGAGAGGGGAAAGATACGAAAGAGACCTAAGGAGCAACTTTTTCACGCAGAGGGTGGTACGTGTATGGAATGAGCTGCCAGAGGAAGTGGTGGAGGCTGGTACAATTACAACATTTAAAAGGCATTTGGATGGGTATATGAATAGGAAGGGTTTGGAGGGATATGTGCCGGGTGCTGGCAGGTGGGACTAGATTGGGTTGGGATATCTGGTCAGCATGGACAGGTTGGACCGAAGGGTCTGTTTCCGTGCTGTACATCTCTATGACTCTAAAAGTATTTCTGCTAGAGGCCCTGCAATTTCTTCCCTAGCTTTTAACAATGTTCGAGGACACACTTAATATTGCTGTTCCTTCAATGTTGCTGGGTCAAAATCCTGGAACTCCCTAACTGTAGGTATCCCTACACCATACGAAGTGCAGCTGCTCTCTGTTGTCGAATATCTCATAGTCAGTATATCTTTAAGGAAAATGCCTATCACTATATCTCAGCATGTGATGTGAGAGTATAAGGATCGTAGAGTCTCTCGTAATCTGGATCACTTGATTACTTGATCATTTCACTGGAAGTGTGCTGCTCCATTTAACTCAATAGCTCAATCTGATCTACCAGAAGAGTGTAATATCTGCATAGAATAGCTAGTTGGAAGAGGTTTTTGATGAATTCTTCAATACCACAATGTCCAGGTCCAGTTTCTAATGTTACAGGAGACAACATAAACGTTTCCTCATCGAATTAAGAATCCTGTTGGAGGCAACATCATATCATTCATCACCTATCAAGGACAATAACAAACAAATTCCACATTGAGTGAAATAATTTGCTTGTTATCGCCTTTTAGTGGGGAGGTACAGTGGCTCAGTGGTTAGTACTGCTGCCTCACAGTGCCAGGGTCCCAGGTTTGATTCCAGCCTTGGGTGACTGTCTGTGTGGAGTTTGTACATTCTTCCTGTGTCTGTGTGGATTTCCTCCGGGTGCTCCGGTTTCCCCCCGCATTCCAAAGATGTGCAGGTCAGGTGAATTGGCCATGCTAAATTGTCCATAGTGCTCGGTGCATTAGTCAGAGGGAGGTGGGTTACTCTTTGGAGGGTCGGAACGGACTTGTTGGGCCAAAGGGCCTGCTTCCTTACTGTAGGGAATCTAATCTAATTAAATCTTAAAAAGAACCATGTTTGATTTATATGTTCCACTTGAAAGACGGAACTTGCAACTGCTGTGCTCCAGCAGGAAGAAAGTGAGGGCTGCAGATGCTGGAGCACAGAGCTGAAAATGTGTTGCTGGAAAAGCGCAGCAGGTCAGGCAGCATCCAAGGAGCAGGAGAATCGACGTTTCGGGCTGAAGAAGGGCTCATGCCTGAAACGTTGATTCTCCTGCTCCTTGGATGCTGCCTGACCTGCTGCGCTTTTCCAGCAACACATTTTCAGCTCTGTGCTCCAGCAGCCCAGGAACTAGGAACATCTATGCTTAAGGGTGTCCAGGATGGAATTCAAACCCAGCACTCTCTGACTCAGAAGTGAACAATGCTGTCTGATAGCAAAGGTGCTGGAGTAACCCTGGAGGAATTGCAGTAATCAGAATATAGGGCCTGAGAGTAAGACCATCCACATAAAGAGACACTCTCAGCAGTCTGGGCCCAGCCACGTTTGGAGTACATTTTCACAGGGTTTGATTGTGATTTTGATGTCACAGTCTTCACTCAGGGCATCTTCAATTACTGAAATCAGATTGGAGAGAGATCGCGATGATTGATTGTCCACAGTGTTTGATCCTGAGTAGAGAGAATAAATAAAACTAAGAGCTGCAGATATTGGAGATCCGAAACAAAAAACAGAAATTGTTGGAGAAACTCAGAAGGTCTGGCAGCATCTGTGGAGGGAGAAATAGAATTAATGTTCAGTGACCCTTCATCAAAACTTTAGCTCAGCTTTCTCTCCACAAATCCTGTCAGACCAGTAGAGTTTCCTCAGCAATTTCTTTCTCTCTCTGTGATCTCCACCATCCGCAATTCTGTTTTATTCTAGATGTGGAGAGCCATAAGACCATAAGAACTAGGCCATTCAGCCCATCGAGTCTGGGAGATCGAACAGGAATCTCTCATCCAATACACAGCACTTCTGACAGGGCAGCATTCACTTAGTGTTACACCATAGCATCAGGCTAAAGGTTTACATCCTGAAGTCTGGACTGACAGTTTACTGGTGACAGAACAAGTGATGAGCCACCGGCCCAAGACTTTGAAAGGAATTTGATCAAAGCTTGGGAGAGGACTGAGCATTTTATGAAGCTGTTGCAATACATTTACTTGTCATCTGATGGCGCTCCTGTGCTGTGATGCTCCTTTTCCCTAAATTTCACAAAATGTATAAAATCCCAATGAGATGATCAATTTGCCTGAATGACTGCTACTCAAGACAAAAATAATTCACATCAAAAAACTCTGTATTGTAACACATTTAACCTGAACAGCAATAGCACAGAATAGGATTTGTAATTTATGATACTTAAATTGTACATCTTCAGAGCTCCAAATGCACACACACACACACTCATTCACAATAAAGTCATAAGATAGATAGTTTACATATACACTATGGGTGGAAAAGGAATATAGACTGGGTAAACAAAATTCCAAAAAAGCAAAAGGTGACAAAATACTCCCTCTCAGTCTTTGTTGTTAATTTTAAATCTGAGAAATATTTTTGTTCAGCAAAGGTATTAAAGGAAACGTGTGAAAGGCAGGTATATGGAGTTAGGTCACAGATTAGTCATAATCTCATTAATGGTGGAAAGGATCAAGGGGCTGAATGGCCTACTCCTGCAGTCACATAGTCATGAATATCTACAACCTGACAAAAATCAAACGGGTGCGCTTTGTCCTGGTGATTTCAACTTGGGTTGCTGTACTGCATCTCATTGACTGTATACAAATGGTTGAAACTTCACTTATCCAGGCAACTGGGCTTCATACTCCTGATTTGTGCCTTGTAGATGGTGGTCAGGAGGTTAACCCTCTTCAGTCAGGATTCTCTGCTGGAAGGTTACCATCTAAATTATTAACCTGTGACTTCAGATAATAAAACCAGTTTGGTCAGTATGCAGTTACAATACCACACCAGCAGGGGGAACACATGGCTCACTTTGAGCTTCCAGGCTTTTTTTGCCATTTGCAGGAATTGGGTGTCCCTGCCCATCCCTAATTGTCCAGAAGGAAATTAAGAGTGAACCACATCGCTGTGGTCTGGAGTCACATGTAGGCCAGACCGGGTAAAGATGACAGTTTTCTTTGGACATTAGTGAACCAGATGGAGTTTCTTTTTGAACAATGAACAATGGGGTCATGATCATCATTAGATATCTAATTCCAGATTTTTTTATTTAATTTGAATTCCATTATCTGCCGTGGTGGCATTTGAATCCAGGTCTCCAGAACATTACCTGGGTCTCTGGGTTAATAAAAACTGAAAGAACTATAAATCAGAACCGGAAATTGCTGGAAAAACTCAGTAGGTCTGGCAGCATCTGTGCAGTGAAATCAGAGTTAACGTTTTGGGTCTGGTGTTCATTCCTTAGAACCCAGGAAGGAATACCCAAACCAAACTCTGATTTCTTTCCACAAATGCTGTCAAACCTGCTGAGCTTTTCCATTGATTTCTGTTTCTGTTTCCAATTTACAATATCCACAGTTTTTTTTCACTTTTTATAATCCCAAAATCTCTTTGAAATACTCATAGAGTCATACGGCATGGAAACAGACCATTTGGTCTAACCAGTCCATGCCAACCATAACCCTAAATTAGATTAGTTCAACCTGCCCAGGAAGGATTTGGAGGGATCTGGGCTCGGTGCTGGCAGGTGGGACTAGATTGGGTCAGCATTGGACCGAAGGGTCTGTTTCCACGCTGTACATCTCTATGACTCTATGCCTGCCCATATCCCTCCAAACCTTCCCTACCCATGTACTTATCCAAATGTCTTTTAAACGTTGTAATTGTACACGCACCTGCCACTTCCTCAGGAAGTTCATTGTACATGCAAACCACCTTCTGCATAAAAAGTTGCCCCTCATGTCTTTTTTAAAATCTCTTTCCTCTCACCTTGAAGGAAGTTTTACCACCACCTGAGAGGGGAAGTAGGACCACTGTCTAATGTTTCGTGTGAAAGACAAAACTTCGACCAGCACTGCTTCAGTTCTGCACTGGAATGTTTGTGCTTAAGTCCTGGAGAGGGTTAAATGCCTGGAACCTGACAACTAGGATGTAGGAGTGTTTCCGAATGAGCCACAACCAGGACCTGCTGCACTACACACATTCACTTCCTCTATGTATAACTTTGATTTATGTTTAGTTTACATTCCAGCTGGTGACTCGTGAGTAGCACGGTCAGCAGGTTAATCGTATGTGCGGAAGCACCCGGATCAGATTCCCAGCCCGTGCTTGTGAAAGATCTAGCTAGTTCTACTTTGCATGTTTCCTTACTGAGTGATGATGGGCGTGAAGAGGGGAAACCAATACTGATACTAGAGGGGCCTGGGCAGGTCCCAACAAGGAAATTCCTGAACCACCTATTGACCAGAGGGCAGGAAAGTGCCATGATGGAACAGGGACAATAAACAGCAGCTAGGGTTTCCACATCTCGTCATTATCCAGACTGACCTCTTACACTGGGTTGGTGGGTAAGATGGTGGGAGAGAGGTAAGGTCACAGGACTTGTAATCCAAGGAGAGGAGATGGGGAGGGGACAGGCTTCTGCTCTTGGGGACACAGGTTCAAATCCTACAATATCCACTGGTAGAATTTAAATTCAATGAGAAAACCCGCAATTGGATCAGGTTTGTGTCATTCTTCCTGGTGGTGGAAAAAAAATAAAGAAAAAAAAAATAAACAGGAGATTGCCCTGTATAGACTGCTGCTGCACACTGTCCACCTCTTCTCCCTCATCCACTGTCCGGACACGCCTTGGCGTGCCCATTTGCCACCGGGCGGTGGGGATCCCCAGTGGAGGGCTATCTACGCGGGAGTCCTCCCCCTTTCTCTCGGGGATCTGGGGTGGAGGGTGCTGCACGCAGCAGTCCCCTGCAACCGCAGATTGCAGTGGTTCACGGACTCCCAGCCCAACTGCTTGTTCTGTGACTCTGTGGAGTCCATGGACCACGTATATATTGGGTGTGGGCGTTTGCACTCTCTTTTTAATTTTCTCAAAAACCTCCTCCTCTGCTTTTGGTTGCACTTCAGTCCCACGCTCCTGATCTTCGGGCACCTGGTACGGAGGAGGGAGGGCAGGTCTGAAGACCTCCTCGTGGGTCTGCCCCTGGGCCTGGCCAAACTGGCCATCAACAGGTCGAGGCAGCGGTCCGTGGAGGGGGTCGTTAGGGCCGACTGCCTGCCCCTCTTCCGTGGTTACGTTAGGGCCCGGGTGTCCTTGGAGAAGGAGCACGCGGTGCCCACCAACACCCTGGAGTTGTTCAGGGAGAGGTGGGCGCCGCAGGGAGTGGAGTGCATCATTTCCCCCTCCAACTCTATTTTGATTTAGTCCCTGCCCTCCCCTTCCCTGTTTGATCACACAGCATTGCCCTTTTTTGTGAAGAGCACTGCTTGTCACTGGCCACTCGGGTGTTTTCCTTTTGAGAGCTGGATCAGTGTGAGTGTGTGCACGTGCAAGGACTCTCCTCCTTGAAGGGGATAAAAAAAAATAAACAGGAGATTCAAAAGCTCCTCACTTCAGGGACTGATTCTGAGCTGGCTGGTCACAGCCAAGTGTACTGAGCACAAGTAAATAAAGAGTGACCTGATGATGGGATACCAGCCAGCGTGCAGATATTTCAGGATGTTTTGTTTTCAGATAGTAACGTGTGCAGTGATTTTGGGAAAAGGGAGTTGGCACTGGACAAAAGAGCTGGATTAGATAATAGGCCTTGCACAATGGACTGAATGGCCTCCTGTTCAGTCATAATTCTGTGATACTGTATAGAGTGTGTGCTCCCTGGGCAACTCCAACTGAGGAATCTACAACACAAAATAGAGTCATGCAGCACAGAAACAGACCCTTTGGTCCAACCAATCCATGCCAACCATAATCCCAAACTCAACTAGTCCTACCTGCCTGCTCCTGGCCCATATCCCTCCAAACCCTTTCCTATAAACATACTGTTTTTTTTTCCCAGTTGCTCCAAATTGAAAACAAAGGGAGAAAATAATTTTTAAAATGCTTTTCAATTTCTTCTGATTATTTTAACAAAAAAATGTCCTTCACATCATCCCCTAACTTCCACTGGTACTAAAAACAAATCTCTCAATGTTCTGAATTTAGTTTTTAGGAAAGTTTGCTGCAATTATAAATATGCACAGGAGGGAGGGGACTTCTATTTTAAGTTACCTAGCCCCCAATTTTTGTTGTGTGTATAAGTGACAGGAAATGTTGAAAAACCATTTCCTTCCGTTTGCATTAAATTTGAAATGCAGGTCACTTGAAAAGGTTTAGGGTGTTTCTTTAAACAAAAGGAGAGTCCAAGATGAGGAAATAAAGTAAAGGAGAAAAAAAAAAGTCAGGGGATGTAGAAAAGACAGTAAAGTACAGTAATATAATTAGTCATTTGTAAAAAGCACCCGGAATCACGTCTGTGGTAATCCCCCACTTTTAGACTCATAGAGAGGCGGAGTTTATATCTATATATATATATATATATAATTGTCTCCGCCTACATTTGCTGATCTTAATTTTGTGCGATATTCCGGAGAAGGGTATGTGCGTGTGTGGGCTTTGTCCTCAAAAGTAGCAAGAAAGTGTTTCTTTTTTTGGGTGAATGAGCAAAAAATGGCTGATGTCTCAGTCAATTTCAGGGAATTTCGGGCCAGTGACAGAGATGGCAAATTCCAGGATGCAAAGCCTGGGCTGGAAGGCGAGAGACTGGACAGTGGTATCGATTCCATGAAGGAAGCGGACGAGAGCCTGAGCAGTGTCACTGACCAGCTGGTTTACCTGAACGTCGCCAGTGGGAGTGTGGACAGACCACTCCAGAGTTGGACAAAGTTCAGGACTGAAGACGGAGACACGTAAGTTTCAAAGTCGCCTCAACATTGTGTGAAAATGAACTCCAATTCGCTTGGAGGGTTGGGGTGGGGTGGGGTGGGGGAATCAGGGCTAATGCTTACCTCCAGGCGAGGGAAAGCAACAACGACACGGTCCCCTTTCACCACCCCGTGGTGCTCTGGAGGGTGCAGTTGTTGTTGCAATGCGGGAACTTGGTGCACGGGAAGATCCCACAAGCAGAAAAGCGAGGATGGTCGGATAGATGATCCGCTTTTGCTTGGATACTGGCAGGCAGCAGTGCCAGACAATGTCTGGCAGCACAGGTAGATGGGGGCAAAGACGGCATGTGTTGGAAAAGCTCAGCAGGTCTGTGGGCAGAAATCAGAGTTAACCTTTCGGGGTCTGGTGACCCTTCCTGGGTTCTGAGCAAGGATCACCAGGCTCAAAACGTTAACTCTGATTTTTCTCCACAGAGTGCTGCCAGACTTGCCGAGCTTTTCCAGCAAATGCTTTTACAACTAGATGGGGAGACGGAGTTAATGAATGAGTTTTGGAGAAGGGTCACCCAGCCCCGAAACGTTAATTCTGATTCCTCTCCATGGAGATTTTCCGGCAATTTCTGTTTTGGTTAAGAATTCCGGGCCAGAAGGAGATCCTTCATCCCACCTTGGCTGAAGTAGCCCTTGCCCAATCTTTTTGAATCAATAGAACTCCTCTTTGGAACCAGTCTAACCCAGTTTAGAGAACTCGGATTGAGCCAACCACCCTGCACGTTATCCGCCTCTGACAGCGTGGCACTCCCTTGGCACAGCAACTGGTGCAGTTGGCCCAGACATTTGTGATTGACTGTCCTGAGTGGGAGCAGATCTCATAGACGGGCACTCAAAGTCTAGCCTTTATTCTGGTCAATCTCATTCTGTTCTGACCACTGTTTACTGCACAGAGGGAAAGACCGCTTTGAATAAAATCCAGCAAAGTTTGGAAATGCCATTACTGGCCTGAGCTGGAGTTGCATTTTCAGGAACATATTGGCTCCCTTGCAATAGATCTTGATTCTCTGCCTTGGCCAGGGATTATGTGCGGAATGAAAAGGAGGGATTCAGTCCTTACCGTTTGCCAAGTGCAGGAATGGAGCAGGAAAGAATCTATATGTGGGAGAGAGAGAATGTGAAAGAGACAGAGAGAAGAATGATGCACTTTAATTACATAAGAATGTCAGAAATAGGAGCAGGAGTAGGCCATTCGGCCCATTGAGCTTGCTGTGCCATTCAATAAGATCACGGCTGATCTTTTTGTGGACTCAGCTCCGCTTACCCGCCCGTTCACCATAACCCTTAATTATGAATCAGCTGCTTCACTGGGCAGGGAATTCCACAGATTCACAACCCTTTGGGTGAATAAGTTCCTCCTCAATTCAGTCCTAAATCCGCCTTATTTTGAATCTTCCTGCTTCTATTTTATTCTATCCAGAATCTTTCTCGTTTGTTCTCGGCTATGTGGGCATCACTGCCTAGAGGAGTGTTTGTTGCCCATCTCTAATTGCCCCTTGAGAAGCTGGTATGAGTTGCAAACTTGAGTCGCTGCAGTCCTTGGGGTGCATGAGCATTCACGGTGTTGTTAGGGAGGTAATGACTCAATGACAGTGAAGGAATGGCGAAATATTTCCAAGTCAGGGTGGTGCATATCTTGGAAGGGAACTTGCCGGGGGTGGTGTTCCCATGCATTGTCCGTCCATGTGGTGGACTGAGGTCACAGGTTTGGAAAGTGGGCATTTTGCTACACTTCCCTGGTTAGTGACCAAGGAAGGAAAAACCAGGCTGATTCCCTCTCACACATCACTAAACAGGGACTGTACGGCTCCCATTTAGTAACAACATCTGCCACATTAACACTGTCACCATCTAAACACATGATTGCTTCCGGTTGTCTGTCTTTTGGTGTTCCATTTCTAGCTAACCAAAAAAACCCCATTTTTTACCTAATAATTAGGACAAATGTGCTCCAGCTAAAGCCTTTACAATGCTGAACAACCACTAAGACAGGGGCTGTTTTCTCTCAAGTAAAGACGGAGGACTAAGCTCAGATTGAGTGCATTAAAAATAATGAATGAGTGGGAGATGGCCAAAGAAAGTGTTTCTCCTTGTTGGGACAGTAGAACCAGGGGCTGTAAATTTGAGTTATCAATTCAATCGAGTATACAAGAGAAACGTCTTTACTTGGAGAGTGGGGACAATGTGGAACTCACTCCCTTGAGGAGGGGAATAGCCGAAATGCAGAGGGGATAAAAGCAGAAAGTGCTGGAGAAACTGAGCAGGTCTGGCAGCATCTGTGGAGGGAAAGCAGAGTTAATGTTTCAAATTTGATATGATGTCTTCAGAACTGAGTTCCCGCTGAGTTACTCATGTAATTTCTTTTAGATTTTCACAATCTGCAGCATTTTGCATTTATTTGTGCCTTTAAGGAGAAGCAGGGAGAGGGAGAAAAGGTTAACGTGATAAACAGGAAGGGGTGAGCTGAAGGATGACAACAGGAAACCCGTGTGTAGTTTAAATATCAGCATGGACTCATTGACCTGTTTCCAAGATTATCCCACTTCTCTTGTACTTCAAAATCTCCCATTTCCTGTTGGTAAAAGTCCCTGTGTTTCTTGATAAAGTCCATGGAAATTCCATTTGAGGAAATGTTGGTAAAATACCTCCAGCTCTCTTGAGTATTCCTTACCTGGCTTATCACTGGGGTTGGAGCTGTGAAAATAGAGATGATCTATTCTAGTACAAATCAAGTGTAACACAACTCCCTTTGATGTGAGAATTTAAGTTAAAAATCACAACCTGACGAAGGAGCAGCGCTCCGAAAGCCAGAAGTTCCAATAAATCTGTTGGACTATACCCTGGAGTTGTGATTTTTAACTTTGTCCACACCCCTGTCCAATACCGGTTCCTCCTCATCGTGAGAATTCAAATTATTATTTCTTTTTGCTAAGCTACACCATTAACTAAATATTTGGTTAGGCTGCTATGGCAGGTGAATAACTTTGCTTAATGTTTAGACTGTTGTTTTTGGTCATGTGTTGGCACCGTCCATCCATTCTGACTCAGACTCGCTAACTCAGCATAAGATTAATGAAGAGTGACTTTGAGCCATTCCTGTTTTGAACCGGCTCGGTTTCGAAGCAGAGGCCGGGGAAACCCAGGTGGAAATGCCTCGACAGGAATGCATACAGCCTTGGAGGTGGAAACGAGAAAAACTTCGCCTTTCACCATCACACTCTGAGAGGACTCAGAATGAGTGGTACAGAAGTGAAACACTCCCCGAGCTTGGACGAAATGACTCACCTGTTCACTTGCTAGCTTCAATGAGCTTTGAGAGGATGTGCATTTTGGTGACCACTAAATCTGCACCAACAAATTTTAAAATTAGCAAAAGGACAGTGTGCAATCCTCTAGACTGCCTCCAATATTAAGCCAAAATCTAAGGATACTTAGCTAAACTTGACAAAGTATTAGGATGGATGACAGTAGATTTGGTAAAAAGCAGAGGTTGTAATGGAGGAAACATCTATTTGCATTTGTGTTCAATGTGGGGAAAAATTCCCAAGGTGTCTCCTAGACATCCAAATGCTTGAATAAAGAGGTGGGGACATCTAAAAAAAGGAGAGAGAAGCAGGAAGATTTAGGGAGAGAATTCAGTGTCAGAGCCTAGGAGACTAAAGGCGTGGTCATCAGTAGTGGAGGGTGAGGAAATCAAGGACATGCTTAAGAGGTATTTTCTTGCTAATGTTCAAATTATGCCCTTTGCTCTGGAATCCCCTCCTGGTATCTCTCCAATTCTCTTTCCTCCCTTACAACCTATGTCGTTTACCAAACGTATTGTCATCCATCCTAATATCTCCTCAGATTTAGCTAAGAATCCTTAGGTTTTGGCTTAATATACAAGCACTGGAGGCAGTCTAGAGAAGGTTTATTAGGTTGGTCCTGAGTATAGAGGAGATGTTGGGTCATACTCATTAGAATTGAGAAAAAAATGATAGGTGTCCTTATTGAAACATAAGACGCTTGGGGGACTTGACAGGGTAGAAGCAGTAAGGTTGCTTCCCTTTGTGGGAGAGCTGCGGACCACAGGATAAGGGATCACCCATTTAAAACGTAGGTAAGGATAGTGGATAGTGTATCTGTGGAATTCTTTACCACTGATGGCTGACAAGGCTGGGTCATTGAGTATATTCAAGGCTGAGATAGATTTTTAATCAGTAAGGGTATCAATGATTATGCAGGAAAGTGGAGTCAAGAATTGAGATCAGATTAACCATGATCTCATTGAATGCCATAGCAGGCTCAATGGACTCAAGATTAGAGTGGAGCTGGAAAAGTACAGCAGGTCAGGTAGCATCCGAGGAGCAGGAAAATCAACGTTTCGGGCAAAAGTTCCTGATGAAGGGCTTTTGTCCAAAACGTCGATTTTCCTGCTCCTCGGATGCTGCCTGACCTGCTGTGCTTTTCCAGAACCACTCTAATCTTGACTCTAATCTCCAGCACCTGCAGTACCCACTTCTGCCTAGACTCGATGGACTGAATGGCCTATTTCAGCTCCTACATCTTTGGCCTTATAGTGTCAAATTCTATTTGATAACAATTAGAAAGTGCCTCACGGCTAATAAGATACTATGCAAATACACGTTGATGCCAAATATTGCCCTAGAACAAACCCTAGAACTTTCTTGTCATAGTTAAAAGTGATATATAAGTGCAAGTTGTTGTTGTTTGGATGTGGAAGGAAATTGGATAAGAAGGAAGCAAAACTCTGGATGTAAATGTGTTCTGTTTTTGACTTCCCTTCCCCTCTTATTGAAAAGGTTGGTTCATTTCCAGTAAGAATGATTCTTGGAATTCCCCGCTTAAAGATGATGCATCAATATTTTGCTTGTGCTTTAATTGTACGACTGCCAGTTAATGTGGAAACTGTTACTCAATTCCAAATTGGGACTTGAGTTTAGGCAGGCTGCATTTTCTCAGGAAATTTGCACTCTGCACCATTTCACCCTGTTCACCTTTATTAACCTCTCTCATCTCTCTCTCTCTCTGTGTCCTTCCTCTTTTCTCCCAGGTTCCTCCATCTGGCAATTCTGCACCAGCGCCCTGACATTGCCAGTTTCCTCTTGCGGTCTGAACCATCCGTTATTGACATCCGCAACAAGTCCCGACAGGTGAGTCTCCCTTTTGTCCTTCCTCCCACGTCTAGTTGAAAATGGCGATAACAAGGGACATTGGGAGAAAGGAAGGCCAGCCTGTGCTTTCATAACTCAGAACATAACATTGGCCGATAGATGCGTTTCTGTGATTGGACACCAATTGCTGAATAATGACGAGTGTGCCAATTTGAGATTATCGCATGGGTGTGCAGTGGAGTTTACTTACACTTTGTGGGAGCAAGTTACTGCAGATGCTGGAATCTGCACTGAAAACAAAAAAATCCTGGAATCACAGCAGGTCGTGCTGCATCCATGGAGAGAGAGAGAGCAAGCTAATGTTTTGGGCTTCAGAGCTGAAGTGAAATGTGGAGAGGGCAACATTAATGCAATATTTGATGAGGGGGTGGTGGGTGGTGTTGAGGGGAGAGGGAGTGGAGTGCCAGGCGAGAAAGGATTTTGATTGTTTAGATTAAGTGATTGGAATGTGAGTGTGGCAGAACAATGGTGTGTCCAGACTGGAAAGAGCAGGTAATCCCACTGGAGTAGGGGGGAAGGGAGAGAAAACATGGTGACACAAAATGTGACAAGTGAAACTAAAAGAAACAGATGGAATGAGAGTGGATTCACAACTCACTATTAAGTCTATAAAGTGCCTGGTGTGAAGATGTGATGTTGTTCCTCTCTTACTTACATGTTGCTGGATGTTCCATACAGTAATAGGTAGGACCTTGTATTCAGAAAGTCCATCTCCACACATCCTTCCTCTCTCAGCCAATCAGTGTCTAGTTCGAGGGCAATAAGGGATTGTCAACAAAGGCTAGTCAGTGTTAATCCGTAATCTGTCAGTTCCTATCTTCCGGAGACTTACTCGCTTTATCTTTGCTCCTGTGGCAATGGAGAATCAGTCGTTGATTTCTCTGAAGGTTTCACAGTTTTTATTTATTTCCTCACCCTTTTCCAGAGCCCTTTGCATTTGTCAGTGATCATGAGGATGCCAGGAGTGACCAGGGAGCTGGCACAGACTGGGGCGGACCTGGAGAGTTTAGACAGCTTCGGGAATACCCCGTTGCACCTGGCCTGCGAGCAGGGGGACCTGGACTGCGTTGATGCACTCCTCGATCCGATGGGCACCAGCAACATCACCCAACAGCGCCAAGCACAGGATCTGGAATGGCGTAATTACTGCGGTAATTTCTTTGCTCACTTGGTTTGCCCACTGACCCAGGAAAAAAGTGAGGACGGCAGATGCTGCAGATCAGAGTCGAAGAATGTGCTGCTGGAAAAGCACAGCTGGTCAGGCAGCATCCGAGGAGCAGCAGAGTCAACATTAAAGGGTATATGCTCGAAACATTGATTCGCCTGCTCCTCGGATGCTGCCTGAACGGGTGTGCTTTTCCAACACCACACTCTTTGACTCGCCCACTAACCCAGCTGAACATGTTACAGCAATGCATGAGTAACGCCATGATAAGGCTTAATGACCATCCTCCTTTCTCACCAGCTCTCTCCCACTTGCACAGTCTTGGTCTCTATACGATTGGAAGGGCCTACAGCGTGGGTGCCACCAAGCTGCATGGGTGTGCACAGCGAAGGGTTTTATCCAGACCTGATTCTGCAATGAAATAATCCATTTGAGCAGCCATGCATTTCAAGGAGCCCAATGCAAATAAATGAACTGTGCACAGCAACTAAATCTTAAAGGGAATTTTACATGGCAACACTGGAGAAAGTGCAAGAACAAAGAGATGGTGATATAGTGGGAATGTCACTGAATGAGTAACCTAGGTCATAGACTCCCTACAGTATGGGAGCAGGCCATTTGCCCCATCGAGTCTCCACTGACCCCCTCTAGAGCATCCCACCCAGACACAATCCTCCTCCCCCATTCCTGTAACCCTGCATTTCCCATGGCCAATCCGCCTAGCCTGCACAGCCCTAGATGCTATGGGCAATTTATCATAGCCAATACACCCTAACCCATACATCTTTGGACTGTGGGAGGAAACCAGAGCACCAGTAGGAAACCCACGCGGACATGGGAAGAATGTGTAAACTCAATACAGACAGTTACCCAAGGATGGAATCGAACCCAGGTCCCTAGCACTGTGAGGCAGTAATGCTAACCACTGAGCCACCGCACTGCTTAGGTCAAGGCTAATGCAATGAAATCATGGGTTCAAGTCCCATCATAGCATCTGGTGGAGTTAAAATTCAATTAATAAAATCTGGAGTTAAAATCTAGTCTCAGTAAGGATGACTGTGAATCAATCATTATTGGAAAAACCCCTGTGGTTCACTAATGTGCTTTAGGGAAGGAATCTGCCATCCTTACCTGGTCTGGCCTACATGTGACTCCAGACCCAGACAATGTGGTTGACTCTTAACTGCCCTCTGAAACAGTTGAACAAATCACTCAGTTCATAGGATGGGTGACAAATCCTGCCCATGCCAGTGGACACAATCATCCCATGCATGAGTAAGCTGAGGAATTGTAGCTGTTGGGAGGATTACATAGGTTTGGTTATTTCTCTATGGAATATAGAGAATACCAGCTGGAGGTTTATAGTATGTGTTGGACAGTGGAGAGAATGTTTCTGCTTAAGGGAAATTCCAAAACTGGGAGGCAAACATTTAAGGCAGTCATTATTAAATACGCTGTGGAAATAATGAGAAACCTCTATACTCAAAGAATGGTTGGAATGTGATAGAGGCAAATGGATTGGATGCATTCAAAAGTGAAACCAGAGAACCTCATGAAAGAAAAAGTGATAAAATGAGCTGTTAAGGTCTGAGATGAGAAGGGTGGAATGGGAGGTGAATTGTATGGGGCATAAACATCAGGACAAAAACATTGGATTAAATGACCTTATTCTGCAACAGACATTCTGTGTAAATCCATGACTCCTTGCTGGTGTGTATAATAGTTCTGGGATATGATGAAGTTAGGGATTGGGATAGGTAGTGTTTGCTCTTCACTTGCCCACCCAGCCTACTGTTCCTCATGTCTGATCCTATACAGTGTTCAGACTATTCAACAGTAGGAGCATCACATTCAAGTCTGATCCTCTCCTTGCCTGAGTTGTGCATGGCGGGAAACACACTTGCTGTTATCATAAAATCCATACAGTGTGGAAACAGGCCATTCGACCCAACAAGGCCACACCGACCCTCTGAAGAGTAATCCAACCAGACCCATTCACTTACCCTATTACTCTACATTTACCCCTAACTAAGGCACCTAGCCTGCACATCCCTGAACACTATGGACAATTTAGTATGGCCAACACACCTAACCTGCACATCTTTGGACTGTGGGAGCAAAGAACAGCATTCGGAGGAAACCCATGCAGACACAGAGAGAATGTGAGAACAGACAGTCGCCCAAGGCTGGAATTCAACCTGGATCCCTGGTGCTGTGAGGCAGCAGTGCTAACAACTGAGCCACCGTGCTGCCCATAGGTAATCATCAGGCAACTCAACTTAACTCTCCTTGAGGCACTGAGACCAAGTGAATGCCCAGATTGAGTTCATTCACTCAGCACAACCTAGGGAAGTAACATCCTGACCTGGAGTTTCGATCTTGCTCATTGGGGAATTTGTAGACAGGAGCAAGGCTTGACCGTACCTCATGTGAGTTGAGTATTAAACACTGATTTTTTTCCACCACAGGTCACACATGTCTTCACATCGCAGCAATGAAAGGAGACTGTGAAACAGTGGCGCGATTGCTAGCTTCAGGAGCCAACATTAATGCTCAGGTAAGACCCTACTCACTTGAGTTAGAAGAATGAGAGGTGATCTCATTGAAACATACAGGATTCTGTTGGGGCTTGACGGGGTAAATGCTGAAAGGATATTTCCCTCGTGGGAAGGTCTAGGACCAGAGGGCATAATCTCAGAATAAACGGGTGCAAATTTAAGACTGAGATGAGAAGGAAGTTCTTCTCTGGAGTCTTTGGAACTCCTTGCCAACAGAGAGCTGTGGGGGCAGAGTTCTTGTGTATATTTAAGGCTGAGATAGATAGATTCTTGATCAGTAAAGAAAACGCAGGAGAGTGGATGTGAGGAATGTCAGGTCAGCCATTGATGCTATTGAACAGTAGAGGAGGCTCAAGGGGCCAAGTGGTCTACTCCTGCTCCTATTTCTTATAATCTTATAGGTATGTTTCCCACTCACCTTCCAAGCTGTGGTGGTGTTACAGATCAAAGCCTCAGAGGATCCAAATTGATGTCGACTCATTAACTTTTTTATGTGCATATTGTCGACTGGAGCTAGAGATAGTGATGGGAGAGGCTCCAATGTCTTTTACATCACACAGTTGAACAGGAATCTGTCCTGCTCTTACTAGCCGCCATTGGTGTGCATTGGAAGGATTTACACAGACACGCCTTTCTTGGCCATGATGTTGTGGAGTGGGATTTGAACCCAGGACTTTTGGATCAAGTTTAGGGACAGTACACACTGTGCCACAATAGCTCATATGAGTGTGTGTGTTACCTACACAATACTATGGGTTACAGTCAATCCTTCTGGAAAAATTAATACTTTGTTTATTGTTCTTGAGGGTATGGGCATCACTGACAAGGTCAGGGTCCCATCCCTAATTGCCCTTGAACTGAGTGGCTCTCTAAGTCATTTCAGAGGGCAGTTAAGAGTCAACCACATTGCTGTGGATCTGGAGTCTGGATTGAAAGGTCACAAACATTGTCGCTATGCTATTGTCCCCGTTTCTATAGCACCTAGTACAACTTCAGAACATTCCGATTAAGAATTTTTTTTCAAGTTTGTGCAGTCACTGTTGAAATGTAGAAAACCTGGCAGCCAGCTGGTGCACAACAAGCTGTGACACAGAATAATGAGCGAGAATGAGCAGATTGTTCATTTGCAGGCAGAGCTTTGACCTCCTGGGGAATCGAGGAATGTGGGGAGAGGATCAGAGACGGAGTTGAAGTCCCGAGATCAGCCGTGATTGTACTAAATGCCAAAGCGAACACGAGGGGCTGAGTGGTCTACTCCTGCTCCTATTCCTTTCATTCTTAAATAGGTTGAGGGATAAATTTTGGCACTAAGACATTGGGGAGAACTCCTCTCATCATCAGGATGGTAACTGCCTTTTCAAGGGCAGGCCATTTTACACTTAGCAAGATCCCACAAAACATTCTGGCCTCGTGAGGTGCTGATTGTAGGTTGAGGTGGAAGGGATCAAATTGGAGGAAAGTTTTTTTTTTAATGTCCTTTTGAATTGTACTTGGAATAAGCCGTGACCTTGTCCCTGTGGCTGTGCTGACAGGAACCAAACAGTGGGAGGACACCCCTGCACCTGGCGGTGGAGTTTCAGCATCGGGAGGTGGTTCAGCTCCTCATTGAGCGGGGCGTGGATGTCAACCGGTTAATGTACAACAGCTGCACGGCCTTCCACCTGACAGCAGGCCGGCCGGACCTCCAGATCCGGGAGCAGCTTTCTCAGCTCACCAACTCCTCGATGATCCCGCTGTATGAGTCCTCTGATTCCGAGTCTGAGCCAGAGTGGGATGCCCGGTCAGACTGCGAGGTGAGCCTCTCTACCGCGGGTTCGCAAAAATAACATGCGTCTGCATGAGGCAAGCGTCGGGAGAGGGCAAATCAGAGCAGTGGGAGGCCATTCAGCATCTCCTGTCTCAGGCCAGCTCTGCCATTCAATTAGATCATGGCTGACATGGCTCCCACTTCAGAGAGCAAGCGTAATAAGGTATTGCATTTTTATGTCGCCATTCACAATCTTGGGAAGTTCCAAAGTATTTTGTGGGATGTAAGGTACCTTGAGATGTCCTTAGGTCATGTGAGGCAAGAAATATATGCAAGCCTTTCTGTCTTTCAAAGTCCCTTATAGCCATTGAAGCACTTTTGAAGTGACCTTTGTAATGAATGGAAACAGGCAGACAAGATGATGACAGCAAAATCTCACAAATGGCAATTTGGAGACAACCAGATTGAAGTTGTTGTGGTGTTACTTGAGGGTCATTGGCTCCAGGTGACCAGGGAGAACTCCAATGATCTTCCTTGAAAGGGCAACTGTGGGATTTTTAACACCACCTCAGACGGCATACACGGCCTCAGTTTTACACCTCAGCCTAAAGACAGTGCCTACTGCAATACAACACACCCAGTGCTAGCAGTGGTGGGTCGGGCCTAAATGTTGTGCTTAATTTTCTTGTGAGTACAAGCATTGGGTGAAGGTGAGGTGGGACAAACCTACAATGCACAGTCAGGACCTCAACCACAGATTGAATCTTAACAATCTGCCCCAACCATATCCACACTTCTTCAATTTCCGACTTGGAGATTTGTCATAGTTCGACTATCTTGGGTCTAAATAAGATCCATTCTGGCTATTGTTACCACAGCGCAGGATCAATTCTAAATTAGAACATCCAGATTCTTGTTCTAGCAGCTTAACTTATGTAGAAGTTAAGACTTGGAATTAGCTCTCTCTAACTAATTGAATAACTAACTGACTGATGAGTTGCCAAGTCAGTGATGAGTGAGGGTGTTTGAGAGATCAGAAAAGATACATGAGATTGTTTCCAGGGATGAGGGACTTATACTTCCCAACTGCAAAGTTGCTCAGAGAGTCTGCACACAGCGATTTGTCAATTAGAGACAACATAGGAAGGACTTAACCTGGATAGATTGGGTCTATCCTCCTTGGAAATGAGAAGGGTCAGAGCAGATTTGATCAAGGTATTCAAATTCATGAAAGAACTGGAAAAAGTAGACAGAGAGAAACTGGTCCCATTGGTAGAAGAATCGAGAACGAGATGACACGGGAGATTGACAAATGAATTGATGGCCATATGAGGAAAATAATCCTTACACAGAGAGTGGATAGGATTTAGGATGCATCCCCGAAGAGTGTGCTGGGGGTAGACGCAAAGGAAGGGAAAGGACATTACGTGAGTTGCGCCTGCAGAGAGCTGGGACAGACTAGATGGGGTAAAAACCCTCCTACACGAAACCATCCTGTGATCATAGGGATTTCCCCTTTCACATGACCATGGCACACAGTGTTAAGTGGCCAGTAAGGGCGAAACATTTGGACAGTCCCTCATTTCAGCTCAAATGTAAGGACTAGCCACTTGGTTGAGGTGCCGAAAGAAGCATTTGTGGAATGTGAAAAAGGGAAGTGGCCATTCAGCCCCTCAAGCTTGTTCTGCACATATTTAATACCATTTAGCCACCTTGATTCTATAATCCTTCATACTCTTACCTGATAAAAACTAGAACAGTAGCTATAGCATCCTCAGGGGAGGAAGAAAATACAGGGCAAGAATGGTAAGAAAACATACTGACCCTTCTTCCTTTCTTACAGATGCCTCTAGACTACGATGATCTTCAAATCAGAGGCCATTCCCTCCATTGATCACTGAAGACACTCAAAGCTGATCATCAACTTATGTTCCAACTGAAACAATGATTGTGTTATTGAAGAGGAACTTACAAACAGAGTATACGTACAGCAGTGACCTTTCCTCACCCCATGGCCCACAGACCGACCCCATCCTTCCACAGATCCTCGGGAGATCTAGCCACTTGGAGGATGAGTCACCATAAGTCGGGATGCTGACTGTATCATGTGGAGCTCACTGTAACTTAAAAAACCAGCACTTTGCGAGATACTGTTGAAAATGTTAGTGGAAAATGAGGAAACTGGGGAATGTGAAGGACCAGCCCGGGCAGTAATGGGACAGGAGCTTACACATGAACTTAGGAACTAGAGGACAGAAATACTGGGACATTCCCCCTTGCCCTTGCTTCTCACAGTCAGGACAGGAGCAAGAGAAGCATGTTAACTTCATTTAGCTTATTGCTAATATGTCGTGGGGAATGGGACATCATCTCTTTGTTCCCACTTGTCCTGGCTGAAGCTATGAACCATTGACCAGTGGTGATTCCTGCCTAACTCATGACATACACATGGTTTGAGAAATAACCCCATGGGAGGGGGCTGGGCCATTTATTTTTTAGTATCACTGAACTCAAAGTTTAGTCTATACACATAAACTGATGAGAAGAGAGACTGTTACCTGGGGGTGCTTTAACTCCAGCCAGGCCCACTTAGGGGGCCCCTAGGTTGAGTGAGAGATTGCACTGCGACATGGTATGAATGCAAGGCCAACATTACTGGATGGTGCAAAAATCCAGAAGGTATCTTGTCGTCGATGGGTTCAAATCTCATCTTGAGATCACACCCTTTGCTGTTGACTTGAGAGGGAGATAGTACAGGAACTGAAGCTGAAATGCCTGAACCCAGTTTCTCCTCGGCCTATGATGCTAAGCTCCCCTCTCACCTGAGGATCTCTCAATAGGAAGCACTGCTCAGGCTAGGGGTGAGCCCCACAGCGAGTGGGACTGAAGCCTGAATGACAATGACATAGCTTCACTTTGTTGACTTCTTCCCGAGAGTTTAACTTCATGGTGGATAGGCAGGGGACAGATGCAGTGACAATCTCAATGTTATGGCAACATTAATTATACCAGTTCTCCCAAATGTCATGTCAAACCCACCAATGTGCTCATGGACCTTATTGTGGTCTTGTTTCACATAGGCCCTTTTGCAATAAATCATTGAGTTGGTGCTATGCCAGGTTCTTTGTGCAAACTCTCCCCTCTGGATCACTATCAACTCTGAATACCCACATGTACATCGCATTTGGCAAATTGCTTCAACAGCTGATCACGGGCAGAATGGATACAAATCCTTTCATTCATATCCTGGGTATTGAGGATTGGGATGAACTAATAACTCACTGTGGACTTGTACCTGACCATACCAAGTAGATATTGTGGATTATGTAAACATTTATGGAGAAAGGGATGATGTTTTGATGTATCTTTATTTGTATTTATGATGCCAATTTCAGGCACTGTCACTGACAGTGGCAGAAATCAAGAGTGCCACCCCTAGCAGAGGCCCCTGGCTTTTTGACCTGAGCACAGCAGTCCAGGTCTCGACCCTAGCATTGTAGGCCCTATGGAGTGCCAGGGTCCATTAGTGGACTCTGATATACCCTCCTTGTACCTATCCCTCCTGGTTGGTGTAAATTCATGTTCAGATGGTAGAATGGAATGGGCAATGGTAAATTGGACAAGCATTGTACCCAAAAATGAATTTGGACCCTATTGTATCCGAGCTGCAGCAAATGCCAATTGACTACCTATAGCTCTAACATGTTGGGACTACAGAAGAAATGGTGGTATTCCATCTAGCCTTCCCTACAATTGAAATCTTGACCAGGTGTTTTCCACTCTGCACTATATAAATATGTTTCTTTCAGGAGTGGCAAGCTACTGGAGGTAAACCTAGGGACAAATAAGTGGGAGTGTAAAACGAGGCTAGGGATTTCAACATGCACCCGTGAAGCAACAGAACGAAGCCAGGAGGTGACAAAGACCCATTGTTATCAAGATTCTTGCCATCTGTATGATGGAATCACTCTCACTCCCAGGCAGGATGGGAGCCAGAGTCCTCTTGAAAGCGCAAAGTGTTAGAGCTAGGGGTCACCTCCCCACCCAAACTAGAGGAGACAATATTTTGCAAATCTTCATTTCAACCGTTGAGAGTGCTGAAGGAACAAGATAGGATGGGAGAAAGATTGATGCAATAACATGGGGAAAATAATCTAACACCATATTCATAATTTCCCCAATTCGAGAAAGAAGGGTATTGGTGAGCCATGCCCATGTAATTAGCTGAAATACTTTATTCTGTTGCTGCTTTTTGGAATGTTTTAAGTTGTGTGGGAAGTGACTTGTTTCATACACATTTGTATATAATGTCTTATAAAATTTATTTTTTTACAATAAATAATATTGAAAAATGACCAACAAATATCTGGTTTCATGTTATGATGTCAAGAGAAGTTTTAAATGTCTCACGCAATGTCAGAAGTCACACGATACTAGGTTATAGTCCGTTGGGTTTATATGAATTCACAATCTTTCAGAGCACTGCTCCTTCATCAGGTGAAGTGTCAGCACTCCAAAAGCTTATGATTTCAAATAAACCTATCAGACTATAACCTGGTGTCATGTGACTTCTGACTTTGTTCACACCAGTTCAATGCCGGCACGTCGACATCACACAATGTGGGTATTTATGGTCCACCCTTCATTACCCTTGAACCGAGTGGCTTGCAAGGGTCATGACAGAGGGCATATAAGCATCAACCACATTGTTGTGGGTCTGGAGTCACATGTAGGTCACACAGGAAAAGGATGACCAAATCCCTTCCTTAAAGGACTTAGTGAATCAGATGGGTTTTATTACGACCAAAATAAAAGCAAATTACTGCGGATGCTGGAATCTGAAACCAAAAGAGAAAATGCTGGAAAATCTCAGCAGGTCTGACAGCACTGTATGGAGAGAAAAGAGCTGACGTTTCGAGTCTAATTGAGCCTTTGTCAAAGAGTCGAAACTTCAGCTCTTTTCTCTCCTTACAGGTGCTGCCAGACCTGCTGAGATTTTCCAGCATTTTCTCTTTTGGTTTGTTATGATCAATGATGGTTATCATGCGCACCATCGCTGATGGTGTATTTTATACTCCAGATTTGTTAAGGAATTTGAAACTGATGCAGTGGGATTTAAATCCATGCCTCCTGGTCAACAGCCTGTCATCTCTGGCACCACCACCTTAATGCTGTTCCTCACCCCACTCCACCCTTTGATTCTTAAACTAGTTGGGTGTGAGGTTGATGGCTGAAGGGTGGGATTTCCTTCTTAACAACCTTCCTCATCTCAGTTCCACCTTCCTGTTCCCAAATTGATTGGTGCGTGGGTTATGATAAGAAGTGACATGCCCCCTTATAATAACAACACTGGGGAAGGTTCCTTCCAAGGGACTACAGGAGTCGGACCTGTGAGTAGGTCAACTCAGCCTAAGCTTTCATCTTGGACTTCAACTTAGACTTTTCGGAGTCTGTGTCTTTTATGACATCTCTGAAAAATATCAAGGACAACATAACCTTGTTAAAGGAGCAGCATCATCACAAGTTGTTAATTCCTCATTTTAATACCAATTTCATTTCATTTGTTTTTGGCTGCTGCATCAAGAAAACTTTGTTGCTTAATCTCACCTGCCCCCCTCCTGATCGCAGAGCTTTTTCTCGTTTTGTTTGTTTATCCTTTCATGGGATGTAGGTGTCAAGTGCTTCCCGTCCCTAATTGGTCCTTAAACAGAGTGGCGTCCAAGGCCATTTCAGAGGGCAATTAAAAGTCAGCCGTATCACATGTAGGTCCAGATGGGGTAAAGATGGCCAATTTGCTTTCCCAAAGGGCATTAGTGAACCTGACTGGTTTTTACAACTGTTGATGGTTGTCATGGTCACCATCACTAAGACTAGTTTTCAGTTCCGGGTTTAATGATTGAATTTAACTTCCATCAGCTGTTATGATGGGATTTGAACCTGTGTCCCCAGAGCTTAGGGCCCACAGATTATTACCCATGGATAGTATCACAATGTCACCATTTTGTACTTCCTGCCCCTTCTCACCATCATCTCCCGCTGACTTAAAAACCCTTAGACTTCTATCTCTCCGCAGTTCTGATGAAAGGTCATCAACCTAAAATGTTAACTCCATTTCACTGACGCTGCCTGACCACCTGTGATTTCTAGCCTTTTTTCCCCCTTTCTATCATATCTCCAGCATCCATGATGTTTTGGTTTTGTGTTCATTCAGGAGAAAATGAGGACTGCAGATGCTGAAGATCAGAGTTGAGAGTATGGTGCTGCAAAAGCACAGCAGGTCAGGCAGCATTCAGGCATATGCACGAAACGTCGATTCTCCTGCTCCTCGAATGCTGCCTGACCTGCTGTGCTTTTGCAGCACCATACTCTCTACTTCATTTAGATAGTGTCTGTACTGGAATGAAATATCCAAGCAGGCTTCAGAGGAACAACATGAGAATAAATGGGACACAGAGCCACACCAGGAGATATTTGGACAGATGACCAGAAGCTTGGTGAAGTTTTAAGGAGCATCTTAATCAATAACAAGAAAATAATGAATTAGGCGTGGGGAAAAAGCTATTCAGCCCCTCTAGCCTGATCTGCCATCCAATAAGATTGTGGTTGATCTGATTGTGACCTCAGCCATCCACTTTGGATCATTTCTGAAAACCACTGATCCCTTTGTTAGGTAAATATCTATTCACATCTGCCTTAAAAATATATTCAATGACGTTGCCTCCACTGCTGTCTGGTGATGTGAGTTCCAAAAATTCAATACTCTTTGAAAGAAAAGATTTCTCCTCATTTTCGTTTTAACCATTTGGATACAGAACTGGCTCAAAGGTAGAAGACAGAGGGTGGTGGTGGAGGGTTGTTTTTCAGACTGGAGGCCTGTGACCAGTGGGGTGCCACAAGGATCGGTGCTGGGTCCACTATTTTATCACTTATGTAAATGATTTGGATGTGAGCATAAGAGATATGGTTAGTAAGTTTGCAGATTACACCAAAATTGTAGGTGTAGTGGACAACAAAGAAGGTTATCTCAGATTACAATAGGATCTTGATCAGATGGGCCAATGGGCTGAGAACTGGCAGATGGAATTTAATTTAGATAAATGTGAGGTGCTGCATTTTGGGAAAGCAAATCTTAGCAGGACTTATACACTTAATGGTAAGGTCTTTGGGAGTGTTGTTGAACAAAGAGATCTTGGAGTGCAGGTTCATAGCTCCTTCAAAGTGGAGTCACAGGTAGATATGATAGTGAAGAAGGCATTTGGTGTGCTTTCCTTTATTGGTCAGAGTATTGAGTACAGGAGTTGGCAGGTCATGTTGCGTCTGTACAGGACATTGGTGAGGCCACTGGTGCAATATTGAGTGCAATCCTGGTCTCCTTCCTATCTGAAAGATATTGTGAAACTTGAAAGGGTTCAGAAAAGATTTACAACCCTGTTGCCCGGGTTGGAGGATTTGAGCTATAAGGAGAGGTTGAATAGGCTAGGGCTGTTTTCCCTGAGCGTCGGAGGCTGAGGGATGACCTTATAGAGGTCATGAGGGGCATGGATAGGAAAAATAGACAAAGTATTTTTCCCTGGGATGGAGTAGTACAAAACTAGAGGCATAGGTTTAGGGTGAGAGGGGAAGGATATAAAAGAGACCTAAGGGACAACTTTTTCACACAGAGGGTGATGCGGGTGTGGAATGAGCTGCCACAGGAAGTGGTGGAGGCAAGTACAATTGCAACATTTAAAAGGCATCTGGATGGGTATGTGAATAGAAAGGATTTGGAGGGATATGGGCCAGGTGCTGGCAGGTGGGACTAGATTGGTTGGGATATCTGGTCGGCAAGGATGAGTTGGACTGAAGAGTCTGTTTCCGTGCTGTACATCTCTATGACTCTATGACTATAAATGTGAGACCTATTATTTTTAAACGGTGTCCATTCATTCCAGTCTTACCCAGAAGGGGAAACATCTTCTCAGTATCCACACTTTCAGGATCTTGTAGATTTCAATAAGATCACCTCCCATTTTTCTACACTCCAATAGATGCAGGCCCAGCCTCTACAACCTTCCTTCTTAAGACAAACCTCTTCATCCCAGGAACGAGTTGAATGACCCTTCTCTGCACTGCTTCCAGTGTAGGGGAGTGAGGTGGAGAGAAAAGGATTTGCAGAACTTTGAACAGGGTTTCCCAAAGCAGGGCTCAGGAACCCAAGTCGGGTCATGAGCTGAAACATTGAAATCACGAGATCTAAGGCAGCATGGCCACTAGGGAGCTCTGACAAAGCTATAACAGCTGTGGAGTTGTCCTCTCATTCTTACAGTGATCACTCAGGGGTCATTGATGATTTTCCAGCCCAAACTGGGGTATCAGAGGGGATAAGTTTGGGAAGATTTGGCTGAGGGCTCAGACGGCTGGGGGCATGCCCACCAATGGTGGAGCAATTAATTGTTTTATTCGAGGTATATGAAAACAACACGATAAATATAGGAATATAGAAAACAGGAGCAGGAGTAGGCCATTAGCCCATCCAGTCTGCTCCACCATTCAATATGATCACGGCTAAGCATTCAACTTGGTACGCTGAGTCAACTTTTTCCTCATACTCTCTGATTCATTCAGTCCTATGAACTATATCCAGTCTGTCTGGAAAACATTCAGTGTTTTGGCCTCAACTGCTTTCTATGGCAGAATCAGATGAGAGTCTTCTGAGGAAGTCATATCAGACTCGAAGCCATAACTCTGTTTCTCTCACTGCAGAAGCTATGATGTGGAGGTGCTGGTGTTGGGCTGGGGTGGAGAAGGTCAGAAGTCACACGACACTGGGTACTTTACCTGACGAAGGGGCTACACTCAGAAAGCTTATGATTTCCTGTGAGACTATAAACCGGTGTCGTGTGACTTCTGACTTTCTACAGATGCTGCCAGTGCTACTGAGTTTTGCCAGCATTCTCTCTGTTTGTTTCAGTTTTCCAGCATCCAAAGTTTTTGCCTTTATTCCTATGATTTCTGTCCCTGCCCCTCAGTAAATCCTGTTGCTCATTCATCATTAATATGACTGAAAACTGGACTTGCTAAATGTAGCACTTCCTCAGTGGGAGTGTTGGACTGGACTATGGATTCAACTGTCTGCGATGGTGCGTACACCCATGACCTCCTGACTCAGAGGTCAGATAACGACTCTCTACGTGTTCCGTGACACTAGCTCATCGTACATGACATCAAGGAACTCAGAGAAAAGGGACTTAATCTTGCATAATCTTGAAAAATGCTAGAAATGAAATGTATCACTATATTTCACAACTCATTGTCAAGTACGGGTCAGGAATGGGAGTGTCGCATCACAGTACATATAAGCTGAAGGAATTCAGTTTGTACATTTTCTTTGGAATGCAAGATAACCATTATTGCATAAGCTAGTTTTAAGTTATTGTCTATTTTGAGTCCATGAATCATGGCTGGGGAAGGGGTTATTTCACTTTATATCATCAGTGGCTATTGCTATCTGCTGTCAACACAGAACTTTTGCCCTTTTAATGACTCAACCAAGTTACAATGCAGTATCAAGGAACAATGGAGCACAGAAGGATGTCAGAAGTCACAAGTGTATAGGAGCAGGTCCCTGCCAATCGGCACCTCCCCATGCCTCCACTGCCAGTCAATATGATTGCATCCACTCTGACTATGGGCTCAACTCCACTTTTTTGCCAACACCCCAACCCTAAAATGCCCTGGTCGAACAAAATTCTGTCTAATGCAGTCATGAGTATATTCATTGACCCAGCAGGAGAAAGAAAATCAATGTTATTAGGTCTGGTTGTTTTCTCTCACTACTCCTTGTGGGATCTTTCCAGTTCTGAGGAAGGGTCACTTGACTCGAAACGTTAACTCTGATTTCTCTCCACAATTACTGCCAGACCGGCTGAGCTTACGCAATTACTGTTTTTGTCTTATTATTCTAAGCTCCAAAAAGTACAGGTCCAAGCTGCTCAACGATTTCTCATATGACAAATCCCTTCATCCCTGGAAATCAGCCATTCGGTCCATCTTGCTTCTGCTAGCCCTTCAAATGAGCGATCCAATTACACTCACTCCTGTGCTCTTTTGCCATAGCCCTATACTTTGTTTCTCACTTTGTTTAAGTTTTTATTCAATTCACCCGTGAAAGTTCCTACTGAACCTGCTTTACCCTCTCCAGTAGTGTGTTTTAGATCATAATAGTATGCTGCTCAAAAAAAACTCCCCCTTTCTTTCAGTCTGTTTGTGTATGTTTTGTCTCAGTTGGCACCACTTTGCATAAAACCACCGAGAAACGAATGAGCATCCTGCCTTCAAAAAACACCTCAGTGCGATCATTTTATTTCTGAACTTATGTGGGTGCGACATCGAGTGTATCTGCTCTGTGCCGCCCACTCAAAACTGCCTGTACAACTGCAGAGTTTGCAAAAATAAAATTCAGCCCGCCAAATAATCCATCTTCACAAGCCTCCTCTTGTCCACAGTTTGCCTTTTCGACACAGGTGGTGTAAAATGGGTGAGGTAAGGATGTGCTGCTAAGTGGCTGAGGTTGCCTTCACATTACAACTCCCTTCCATTCACGACACCCTGTCACTCAGTGGAGCTATGCAAACTGGATATGATGCAGGTTTTATGGACTGATGAGAATAACCCATGACAACTACCACCTAGAAGGACAAAGTCAACAGGCATATGGGAAGACCATTCCCTGATAAAATTCTCCAACAAATCACCCCAACTTGGACATATATCATCATTCTTCACTGTCTCTGGCTCCGAATTCCTGGAAGTCCCTCCCTAACAGCATCGTGGGTGACCCTACACCAAATGGACTGCAGTGGGGGTTCACGAAGATAACTCACCATCACCATCTTCTCCACGCCAAATTCGGATGGGAAATAAACACTGGCCTTGGCAGTGACGTCAACATGCTGTGAATCAATTTAAAAAATACAGAACTTAAAAATACAGAACTTAGAAAAATTGGCAAAAATGGCTCATTGTTTATGTGCCCTACGCGAATCTCCCCAACCTTATCGACATATCTTTCCATTCTTTTCTCCCTCTTGTGTTTATACAGCTTCCCACTTCTGTGTCTGTCTCTTCAACTACTCCATGTGGGAGTGTGATCCATGTTCTTACCAGAAACATCAACTTCTCCACCTCCTGATGCTGCCTGGCTTGCTCTGTTCTTCCAGCATCCTGCCTGTCTACTCACCACTATGTGGTCAGATTAAACTCCTAATTGGATTCATTTGTGACTATAATTTATACAGTCACCCTGTGAGACCCCAGCGCTCCTTCAAATCCTGCCTCTTGAACATCCTTCTGATTACCAGCATCAGTGTTAGTGTCTTCAACTGCCTGGACTTCTAAGCTCTGGAATACCCTCACTAAATCTCTTTGCCTCTCACCCTTCCTTTAAGATGCATTTCACCTATCTCTCTGACCAAAATTTGGCCATCTCACTGACTTTAAGTAGTTCAATATCAAGTGTTTTTATTAATTGCCTTTGGCATGTATTATCAACTTAAAAGCTATATACATACTCATGGTTGTTGCATTGTTAATGTTATTCTATCTACATTTAGCCTATCGAAACTCATTTATAATTTGAAAGATCGCTATCAGATCACCCTGGCCATTGTCTTTTCTAGAGAAATAAGCTCCAAGTGTATTCAGTCATTCTTGAAAGTTATAAGATCTCACGTCTGTTATCGTCCTTCTAAACTTTTATGTTTGCACATTCTCCACTGAATCACTATCTTTTCATAATATAATGACCAGACCTTTGCACTGTACTCCAAGAGTGGTCCAATCAATGTTCTAAGTTAAGCATAACTTTGTAGTTCTAGATATTGTTTAATCATAGAGTCATACAGCATGGAAACAGACCCTTTGGTCCAACTCGTCCGCACTAATCAAGTTTCCCAAAATAACCAGTCCCACTTGCCTGTGTTTGGTCCGTATCCCTGAATCCCATATGATCTAATTTTAGGAATCAGTTGACCATGCAGAACCTTGTTAAAGGCTTAACTAAAGTCTGCAGACAACATCTATCGCTCTGCCTCATCTTTCTGTTTGGTCATATCCTCAAAAAAACTCAATTAAGTTTCCCACAAATAAAGCCATGCTGACCATCCCTAATCAGTCCTTTCCTCTCCAAATGCATTTAATCCTATCTCTCAGAATCCCAGTAAAAAAATCACACGACACCAGGTTATGGTCCAACAGGTTTATTTGGAAGCACTAGCTTTTGGAGCGCTGCTCCTTCATCAGGTGGTTGTGTGGACAACCACCTGATGAAGGAGCAGCGCTCTGAAGCTAGTGCTTCCAAATAAACCTGTTGGACTATAACCTGGTGTCGTGTGATTTTTAACTTTGTACACCCCAGTCCAACACTGGCATCTCCAAATCATCTCAGAATCCCCTTCAATAACTTACAACCTCCGATGTCAGACTCACCAGTAAGGCTTCTCCTTGCAGCCTCACTTAAATAAAGGCACAACATTAGCCACCCTCCAGTCCTACAGCACCTCACTTGTGGCTAATAATGATACAAATAAGTCTGTAAGGGGGCCCGCAATTTCTTCCCTAACTTCACACAACATCCTGGGACACACTTGATGAGATCCCAGAGATTTATCCACCTTTATGTTGTGGCACACCTCTGGAGTAGATGGGACTTGAAACCAGGCCTCCTGGCCCAGAGCTGGGGAAACACCACTGTATCACAAGAGCCCTCAGATAAAGGGAGCAGGTGGAACCTGAACCCGGGTGTTCAGGCTCAGCAGTATACTGCACTGCATGAACCCTTCAATATTTTCAATCAACCATTCAGATGTAATATGATACACCTCTGGTGCAAGTTAAATTTGAACCCAGGCCTCCTGGATCAGTGGTAAGGAACTGTCACTGTGCCACAAGAACCTTAGGATTGTAATTCTATGCCTGCAGAAATTAACACCAGTGCTTTGATGGCATATTGAGAATTGAAGTTTCGGGTGTGAGCCCTTCATCAGGAAGCAGATGTTGCAGGTAGAGTCATATATCACGGAAACAGATCCTTTGGTCCAAACAGTCCATGCTGACCATAATTCCAAACTAAAGTAGTTCCATCTGCCTGTGCTTGGCCCATATCCCTCCAAACATTTCTTATTCATGTACTTATCCAAATGTCTCGTAAATTTTGTAACTGCACCTGCATCCACCACTTACTTTGGAGGTTCATTCTACATTTGAACCACCCTCTGTGTAAAACGGTTGTCCCTCACGACTTTTCAAAATCTATCCCCTCTCACCTTAAAAATATGCCCCCTAGTCTTGAAAGCCCCCATTCTAGGAAAAAGACACCTGCCATTCACTATATCTATCTGTATCTATCTGATTTTATAAACCTCTCTAAGGTCACCCCTCAACCTCCTACACTCCAGTGAAAAAGTCCCAGCCTATCCAACCTGAAATATCCAGATATGAAGTAAACTGCTAAATAAAGGTCACTTAACTGTAAGCGTTAATTCTGCTTTCTCCCCTTAGATACCACCAGACCTACTGAGTTTCTCCAGCAATTTCTCTTTGTTGTTGTAAAACCACATCTGGTTCACTTATGTCCTTTAGGGAAGGAAATCTGTTGCCCTTATCCAATCTGGCCTACTTGTGACTCCAGACCCATAGCACTGTGATTATCTCTTAACCACTCTCGACAATAACCTTATAAGTGTTAATTCTGCTTTCTCTCCACAGATGCCACTAGACCTGCTGATTTTTGTTTGTTGTAAAATCCCATCTGCTTCACTAATGTCCTTTAGTGAAAGAAATCTGCCATCCTTACTCCCAGAGAGGGGACACACCATGAGGACCCAATTGGTAGGGAATCACGGAAGACACTGCTTGAAGCAAAGAACAGATAACAGTGACTGGAGCAGTAAAAGTTGAACTGGAAGACCGTTTCTCGGTGAGGAGCCATACTGTGAGCGTCTGATTGGTAGAGTACCTCGAAGAGACCATCCAGAAGGAACCAACCCAACTCTGTAACTCTATCAAAGGTTCAGCTCCTTCCGCACCACACTGATCGAGCTGCTCAGAGGGGTTTAGTACATTTGGATGTCAGAACTGCTTGTCTGAGATTCAAATACTCTTGAGTCCAGATCCATGGCCTACCACCTTTCTCTCTTTCTATTTTTAACCTAATATCTAACTGCCTGTCTTATCTGTCAGGTTTAAGTGCCGGCTTGGGGGAAATGGGGAATTTTGGGCTAAAAGTCAGGATATTTAGTTTATGGTTTTAATAGCTTGTATCATTGCTATTCCTAGAATTTTGAAAAGTACTTCTCATTAGTAATAAAAAGTTATTCCCGTTTTACATAAAACAAAAAGTGTCAGGTCTTTGCAATGTGTAGCTCAGGGACAGTAAATTGAAAGAGATGTCAATTGGTAGGATTTGTTGCAATTACTTCATAAATCTTTCATCATATGTTACGGACTTGCAGTTCTCTACTATGTGTTTGTCCGTGTGGTTAATGCAGTGTCCATGACACTGTACAGCTGTAGCACACCATCCTGCTTCTTAAAATCCAAAGCGTGCAATAAACCCCAACATTCCAAATGGCTTCCGAATCACTTGCTGGACCTGCGTACAAATGTTTTGCATTTCATGGGCCATCTTGATTGCTCACACAGACAGAGGAGTGATCTTATAGGGCTCTATAAAATCATGAGAGGAATAGATAAGGTAGAAAGCCAACAGTTTTTCTCCATGGTAGGGGAATCTAAAACTAAAGGGCATAGGTTTAAGGTGAGAGGGGAGAGATACAAAAGAGTTCAGAGGGGCAATATTTTCATGTAGAGGGTGGCCAGTGTCTGAAATGGACTGCCAGATGTAGTGATGGAAGCGAGAACAATTTTGTCATTTAAGAAACATTTGGACAAGTATGTGGTTGGGATAGATGTGGAGGGATATGGACCATAAGCAGGCAAATGGGATCAGTTTAATTGTGAAAACTGGGCGGCATGGGCAAGTTGAGCCGAAGGGCCCATTTTCATGCTGCAGACCTCGATGATCAATGATCTCTATGAACCGATCTGGCCTAAATGTGACTCCGCTGGCCTTTATGTGACTCCAAATCCACAGCAACTCTGTTGTCTCCCAGTCTCCACAGTGGCATTACAAAGCCAGACCAATCAAGATGCGATTAGAGATGGGCAAATCAACACTCCCCTGAGTGATTAACAAAAGGAAAACTCTGTCCCTCCCTATATCTGATCCGCTCAGCTACTCCAGCACTTTCTGTTTTCTTTCCACATCCCCAGTGGGAGTTTTGCTCAAGTTGTTGTTGTCGTCGATAACGAACAGGACTACAATTACCACAGACCCTTGCGGTGGGAGCAGCGTCTGCGCATGGGCGACGTGTCTCCCGCACAGGGACCTGCCAGGAAAGCGCAATCCGATTGGTCCCTGGCCTAGCGGGGGAAATTCCCTTCAGACGAAAGGGTAAACAAGGCGTCGGCCATTTTTGGCGCAGCGTCCGTTCTTCCTTAGTGTCTTTCTTTCACTTTCTCGTTAAAGCCGCTGTTCCGCGGCGAGGAGGATGGCGGCTTTACCTCATAGATTTCGCTGACGCGTTGAGCCCTGTGCTTTAGAATCCTGTTCGAAAGCGGATTTTCATTACCACGGCTGGAGTCCGGAAAAAAAATGGAGGTGGCCCCGCAGCTGTTAAATGGCATCGCATCCAAACAGATGTCCAAGCTGGGCACTGGTAAAGTGGCAGCGCCATGGGGTGGCCAGGTTAAGTTGGACAGCATGGGGCTACCTGCTGAGGTAGAGAGCGATGACTACTACGACAGTGGCATTGGCTCCCTCAGTGAGCTGCAGGTCAGGCAGTTCAACGAGTTGGGTGGCGTTGACCAGAGTGTTGATGGTGGGGAGAGCAGGGATGGCATGGGGCAAATGTCCCCAGGCACCGAGCCTGACATCTGCCTGTCCACCCAGAAGCGGTCAGAGACCGGTGTTGGCCAAATCACCCAGGGCATTGAGGATGTGAAACTGAGTGGCACTGGTCAGATCACCCTGGGAACGGAGCTGGGCACTTCCCAAGAAGCAGTGGATGAGTTGAAGGAATTGCGCCACTATCGAACTGAAGACATGGACTCGTGAGTACCTTTTGCATGAGGGGTTAATTAACTGTCAACTGTGAGTGGGCATAGGTGGTATGGCATTGACTTGGCTCAATCATTCCCAAGTACAGTTGCAGAAACACACCTTCAACCCACGTGTTGCTTTGCCCAGTACCAACAACTTGCAGCTGAGCTCAATAAACTTCTCTGGTGAATACAAAAATAACTGGCACGATTTCAAAGACTTGTCTCTTACTCAGAAGTTGGTGCATTTAAACCTCACTCCAAAGACTTGAGAGCAAAAATCAAGTTTGATCCATTTCCATTGCAATACTGAGAGGGTATTGCAGTGTCAGAGGTATTTCATCTTTTGGATGAGATGTTAAATCAAAGATTTTATAGTGCTATTTGGTGGAAGAACATGAAGTGTGTCCCTGTGGTGACTTGGTCAACATTTTACTTCCTCTGCCAATGTCACTGAGGAAAAAGATCATTTGGCCATTGATTATTTTGTGGGATCTTGCTCTGTGTAAAATGCCTTCTGCATTTTCCTCTTATACAGTGACTACCTTTCGAAAGTGGCCCCGTGGTGCTTTGAAATCTGAGGTGATGAAAAGTTTTATACCAATTCAAGTTGCTTAATTCCCCTCTCAACATGTTCCTAGAGGCAATCCTATCTGTAACACTCAACTCAAACAGATTGTTTTCTATGACGTACATTATTTTTATATCTACTTGACTGTTCAAAGAAATAATGTTATTTTAGACAGCATTATTATTAAATGGACTGCAGTGGATCAAGAAGGCAGCTTCTCAATGGCAGCTAGATATGGGCAATAAATGCTAGCCAGCCAGCAATGCACACATTCTATGAATGAGTAAAAAGCATTTTAAAAAGTATTACGTGATGTGATGACTGAAACACTGGCTTTTCTTTCATCTGTGTGACCTTTCGTTTGAATTAATCACTGTGGCTGAAGTGATCCCATGTGAAATGTGATAGTCTCTGTTTAACACACTCTTAGGTCTACAGTACCAAATTTCCTTTTGATGAAAATTTCATTTTAGACTGCAAATTGACTGACTATTTCAGAAATGTCACCCTAGTGCACTTGGAAGTGGTCTTGGGGCTCAGACATGTTTCTGGGCTGAGTAGAGGAGCTTGAATCTGCATTCTTATATTCTGGGAGTAATTAAAACTCACCTTGACTGTGCAAAATTACCGAAATTTAAACACCCCTTGTCTTGAGGAATGTCACTTCCACATTAAATCAGTTTTAAAATAGAATACTGTAGAAACATGAATTATCTGGTGCATAGCATCTCTGCTTTAAAAATCACTTCTCCATTAGTAGCCATGACCTTAAGTTCTGGAATTTCCTCCCTAAACCTCTCCGGTACTCTACTTCTGTTTCCTTTTTTAAGGTGTCTTTTGAAACATAGGAAAAAAGCTCAGGCAAAGATCTAATATCTCCCTGTTTAGCTCAATGACCAGGAATATCTTATTTTCATCTTTTGATTTACTACATTAAAGGCAGTATATAAACACAGGTTGCTGTTGGGAGCAGATCTTTCTCTCGGACTGTTGTCAGGCCCACACACGCTGCATGCAATCTGAGAATCTGTAGTTTTCCGTTCTGACACCCCTTTAAGTGCAGCTGTTTTGACCAAGTTCTGCAAGGTGATGAAATAATAGAATAAAGAATATACTTGTATTTATATAGCAACTCCTCATGTCCTCAACGCATTCCATCAAAATTCACAGCTCGTGGATTATATTAACATGTTGTTACATTGGCAAAATGGTAGGAAAAAAAGCACCGATTGGATAGCTCAAAGCGATGGGCTAATACCCACACAGAACTCTGAAACTTAAGATTGTACGTAAGAAAGAGTACCCTGGATCGTGTACATATTCACTGTCAGGGAAGCAGTTAGGGCCTTGGTATACTATCAGAAAGGTGGTATCTCTGATGGTGTAGAACCCCCTCAGTCCTGCACTGAAGTGTCAAGCTAGATTTTCTGTGTTTACTTTTTGTGGATAGGAATGTACAAGGTTTTACACTGTTTCAAGAGCCAATATTTACAAGCTATATAAATGTAAATCTTGACTTTGTCGATTGCAGTGAGGAAAATATAAGCATGTGACATTTCCTTATGTTTGGCACACTCTACTCATTTGGTCACCAGCTTTTTCTTATACTTCTTGTTGATGCCTTGATTAGAATTTCTATTTTAAAAATGACCCATCATCTTCTACCACTTGACAAGCCACAAATGCAGTTCCTGATAACCAGATATCTTTGATGTACTATGATGGGATTCTGAACTTAGACCTGGCTTCTGTGGGCAACATAAAGAGAAATCCACTATTTCATGCTGAAAAACCATCAAGTAGTACTGGTAGCATAACTGTCAGAATGAGTAGTATTGTTGATCATGGCAATTTTCTTAATTTTTACTTGATTTCTGGGGCCTTCTTTCTGTTGTAGTTTTCTCGTCTCTTTGTTGCCTGTTTCACTTGTATTTGGAGAAATACTTTTGAAATGTGAAGCATTGTTATATTTAGGGAAAGTCAGATTGTCAGTGCACATCCAAGGTTCCATGACCTGCTGAAAGATAACTATCTAAATACTCCATTTTAATGATAATGTTTAAGGATTAATTATTAATTTGTTTGAATTTCAGCCTTTCACCCTTCAGGGCAATCATCCTTCCCTAACCTTTTTCTTCCCTGGTCCCTCATCCCTGCTGTCTCATTGGTAAACACCCTTTGAACCCCCCTCAAAGTTTTTGACATCCTTCTCAACAGATGCCTAGAATTGGACACTGTCCTGCAAATGGCACTTAACTAATAATGAATAAAGTTTCAGTATGACTTTTTTGTTTTCGTGTTCAGTAAACCTTATAACAAAGCATAATTATGGATGATTCGGAGATGCCGGTGTTGGACTGGGGTGTACAAAGTTAAAAATCACACAACACCAGGTAATAGTCCAACAGGTTTAATTGGAAGCACACTAGCTTTCGGAGCGACGCTCCTTCATACACGGCAGATAATAATAAGGGAATTTCTGACTTTCAACAAATATGAGAAACTAAATAAACATTATAGTAGCTCCTGGGTGACAGCAAGAAACACGTTTAGGCACTGATGTTGTGACATTAGCTATTATTATATGACATTCCTGTGATAATTTTCTCACATTCACCTGCGATCTTTTCATGTACAGTTGGAAAATGCTCACATGCCCAAGATAGAACGCAATTCTAATCCCTCCCTCGTGTACACCCTGGATCTTGTCTTCCTAAGATACGCAGGTGGGCTTGAGCCTCAGTCCATAATTATGTTAAAAATCACACAACACCAGGTTATAGTCCAACAGGTTTAATTGGAAGCACACTAGCTTTCGGAGCGACGCTCCTTCATACACGGCAGATAATAATAAGGGAATTTCTGACTTTCAACCAGGAATGTCATATAATAATAGCTAATGTCACAACATCAGTGCCTAAACGTGTTTCTTGCTGCCACCCAGGAGCTACTATAATGTTTATTTAGTTTCTCATATTTGTTGAAAGTCAGAAATTCCCTTATTATTACCTGCCGTGTACAAACATACACAATTGCAGCAGTTTGTCATAGCTAGTCTGCTGTCTATTTAGTGCAGGAGTTTTCCAACAACTGACAGTAGACATAGGAACAAAAGTAGGCCATCTGGCCCATTTTCTGGATCAGTGGTGCTGGAAGAGCATTGTCTGGTTTGTCATTCATGAGATCATTGTTGATATGATATAGAAAGTGCTGGAAAAACTCAGCAGGTCTGACAGCATCTGTGGAGAAAAAAAGTTAACGTTTCAAGATCAGTATGACTTCTGTTTGGAGATCGAGGGTGCGGTGCTGGAAAAGCACAGCAAGTCAGGCAGCATCCGAGGAGCAGGAGATTGGATGTTTCAGGCATAAGCCCTTCATCAGGAATGACTGATGAAGGGGCTTATGCCCAAAATGTCAATTCTCCTGCTCCTCGGATGCTGCCTGACCTGCTGTGTTTTTTCAGCACCGCACTCTGATCTCCAGCATGTGCAGTCCTCACTTTCTCCTGTTCGGAGATGTTTCTCTCTCCACAGATGTTGCCCAGCATATGTGGTAATTTGCTTTTATTTGACTGGTAATGATCATTTCCACTTTCCTGCTGTAACCTCTCAAATCCTGGTGTCCGTAACTGATTGGAAATCTATCACAACCTTGAATGCATTTAACAACAATCTTGCCAGCCCTCTGTGGGAAAAAAATTCTATAGATCCACTACCCCCTGAGAGAAAAGTATCCTCTCTCCTCTGTCTTAATCTGCTCTCAAACCCAGCAATTGAAGACCCCTCCCCCCGTTTTCTTTATACATGTATGCTGTTCACTAATTTCACTAACATTCACGTCATTACCCTGAAAATTTAGAATGGCTGTTGTTACTACTGTTACTTCATTGAGGGAATAAATTCCAAGTGAAAAGATAAACAAAAAATTGGCATTACACTGACTGGGCCTTTTCTGCTGTGATTGCTGCCTACATAAAGCACAATGTTACGCATATGTATGTTAACTTTCAGTCAAGACCCCAAAATGTTGCCATTGGACTCTTTTTTTGGATGTTTCTCAAGCCTGCCTGCAGCAGGAACATCTATTTGGAAATTGGCTAAAGATGAAATGAGGCAGGGATTGAGGGAGTTATATCCACCTGCTCAGTTTTAATAAAACATAGTCAGCATAGTGGAGTTAAAATCATCCCCCTTGGTACCTTGTCCTGTACATAGCTAACCCCTGCAAAAAAAGCTTTTCCAAGTTTATGTTCCCACCGACCTGTAAAGTGAGCTGACTTGCAGACTTTGTCCTGTAATAAATAATGCATGTAGGTTTATGGGGAAAAAAATGGAACTACACATTGAAAAGCCCTGTTGCACGCATCTAAAATTTATTCAGAATGTTAATAATCATACTCTCCATTCCCAATTTTAAAAATCACACAACACCAGGTTATAGTCAGACAAGTTTATTCGGAAGCACTAACTTTCGGAGCGCTGCTTCTTCATCAAATGATTGAAGGAGCAGTGCTCCAAAAGCTCGTGCTTCCATATAAACCTTTTGGACTATTACCTGGTGTTGTGTGATTTTTATTTTACTTTGTACACTCCAGTCCAACACCAGCACCTCTAAATCAATCATTCCCAATGTTCTTTTCAGTTCCTGCTTATTTGCTGCTGGGGAAAAGTTAAAATATTTAGCTCAATAGCAATGTTAGAACACTGATAGATAATTTCTTCTGTGTAATATCATGTGACAGAGTTCTTTTCAAATATGTATTTCTGCATAGTCAGAGCGAGTGCTTCCTTTCTACACTTGGTGCTAAATCATGATTTGTACCTAACAAATAGTGCCAAATGGCACAGATGTAGATCTTCGTAAGATCTTGAGTGCTGTCAAATGGAAGGTGGGTCTTCTATTTCATCAAACACCACCAAAGAACACCCTTAATTTCCCCCCTACTTCAAATTTATTGCTCCCCTCCCCCACCCCCAGTGTATTGTAATATTTAGTCAGATAGCTGTTTTAAATCATTGAGGTAATTTGATTGTAGTTTGCAATCCATGCTTTTAAAAAAGAGATGAAATAAACAGACAGTGTCTGCTTTGTTCATGAGAATGTTAATCTTGACTAGATTTGTCAGCTGCGGTAACTATCGAATGCAGCAATAGTCCTGGAATTTCCCGGCATTTGATCAATTCTCAGTGTACAGCTGGCTTTTTAACAACTTTGTGGACATTGTTCCTTCTAAAGAAATTGCAGTTAATCATCTATCTATGGCTAATATCACAATGCATCCAATGAAGGAATTCCCCACCTCCCTGATCCAATTTTCTTTTCTCCTTCCTTGAAATCTGCTTCAACCAGGATGCTGTTTGTCCAGCACTCTGACCATTCATTCAAATGTCTTTTTCTCATCATTTTGAACAGGAAGCAATGGCAAAGTTCTCTGACCTTGGAGTGTGCACCTAAACCTTCTCCTGATTGCCCATATAATTGTATTTCTCAACAAGAAGCACTGGTCAGCAATCAGGAATGGAAGCCATGCCTTATTTCTTACTTTTCATATCCCAGTGGCACTGAAAGCAATTCTTATGCTTTTCCTGTGAGTTAGTATGATGTAGTCTAGGGTTTGACCTTGGACACACCTGCAATTTTTACGCACATACTTCTGTGTCCTGCCTTGTTGCTGACCTATTGGACAAATCTGAACTCCCGAAACATATGTTGGATAGTCCCAGTGCTTATATTTGGCACCAGCTACTATCTACATTAAATGATTAGCACGGAGTATCATTGCTCTCCTGTTTTTATGCTTGTGCTCTGATAAACAAGGGATACATTAAGTATTATATCTTAAAGGTCAATCAATTACTTACTGTTGAACGTGAAGTAGGATTAGGAAATTTTCAGGTACTGGGCTGAAGGAAGCATTTATTTTCGCAACAGTTAAACAGATGTTAATCTGCAGGCTAATTTTGAAAAATTTATTTTTGGAGATACTGTAAGGTTGTTCTGCTATAACGTGCATTTCGTTAATGCAATTCATGAATTAGGAGCACTGTATCTAAAGCGTAAACTTCTAAAGTATTGGTTATAATGCAATTCCTGCTTCATTAGTTTAAATGGTGCTGCTATTATGCAATTTTCTTATTACATGGGATTGCATGAGAATGGAACTACCGCATTATAGCAGAACTGACTGTACGCACTTTGACTAGATAAGGATTTGTTGCCGCCTCCTATATGCCCATAAGATCATGTAGCCATGGTACTGTTTGGAAGAAAATAAGGGTTACTGAACAGGGATGGTGAAGGCACGATAATATAGTCCCAGGTTAGATGATGCGTCATTTATAGGAGAACTGGTAGATTGTGTTCCACATGTGTTTATTCTGTTGACTTATGTAATGCTTCGCCTAACTTGCAGTAGTCATTCTGCACACTTTGCACTCTTTCAAAACACCATTGTCCTTGGTGACTGCCTCATGACATGCTTTTCAGTGTGTTTCTGTGCATTGACTTCATCATTCCTGGCATAATTTAGAAGTTTTCGTGGTTGTGCATCATTCTGTCTTAGCAGTCTTCTCCAGCCCAACTATTTCCAACAGTCCTATGGCCTTCTATTTCTTGCCTTCCTCGAGCTACGTTCGCCATACTTCCTATAATTTCTAAGCATCCCCTCTCCACCCATGTCTTGCTGATTTTCTATTCTTTAAAAGTCTCCTGAAACTTTAACTTTATAATGTCTTTGTGTTCAGTCATCTCTTCTAACTGCTCAACATTTGTTTCTTTAATTTCTCTGCAAAATGCCTTCAGATACTTTTTATGGCAAAAGATAGAATGCAAGTTGTTATAATGGGGAAGAGAAGCAGATTAAATGTAGCTTTTCTTTGATGCTCACTTTTTTAAAATGCTGATATCATTCTTGGATTGTAGATTAGTGACAAAAACAATCTTAAAGGTAATTGAGAAAGACAGTAAGGAGTTGGTTTTTATACAAGGTAATATGTGGTTCATCATGAGCTGTGTAATAATTAGAGGCAGTTTGGCTAAGTGAGTTTCCTGCAGCAAAGTCAAACATGTCTGATTGACTCCTGTGGTGGTATTCTTCATTTCTGAGCTAGAGATTTTGGGTTCAAACTCCACTCAAAGAAATTGAGTTCATGACCAAAACTTGACACTTCCCTGTAGCCCTGAAGTTGTGCTGCATCATCAGTTACACTGTCCCTGATATGGTGTTAAACAGAGGCCCATTTGCTTTTCTCTGGAGGTTGACCCAGGCTCTGTGACAAATTGAGGCATTTCATCTTAAATTGGAGCAAGTTAACTGTCTGCGTCAGTTCTGTATGATGTGTGATTAATTGCCAACTTCATTCTCAGAAAAGTGCCGACTTCGGTCAGTTCAGTTCGGTAGTTTCCAAATTAATCATTTTGCCTACTCAATGTCTGAGGAATGGGCTAGGAAACTCAGTTCAAACATATTATGGGATTTATTTGCATATAACTTGTTAATTTTTCAACATTGGTCTGCCACATTAATACATGTTTTGCTAGCTAGTACTTGAAATTAAATAGATATATCACTTGACATGGTTGCAGTATTTCTCAAACTGGAAAATTCTTCTGATAATTTTAGAGGGAGATAACAAGGTCTGATAACTTCCATGGTTGGTAGAAGATTCATAATTTAATTCAAACATTTAGACTGCTGTTTTCGTAAAGGTACTTAAATTCAGTAAGAATATACATTAACTTAAAAAAAGTGTCTAGAGTTGATCATAGAGTCATACAGCATGGAAACATTTGATCTTGGTCTGTTCGTCAGTATTATCATGGTTCTGCACTTCCACATATCCCTTGATTTCTTCAGTATCCAAAAGCCTGTTGTTTTCTGTCTTGATTATACATTGAACTAAGCATTAACAATTCTCTGGGGTAAAAAAATACCAAAAGTTCACAATCCTTTCTGTAAAGAAACTCACCTTCATCTCAGTCCTAAAGTAACAGCCTTCCTTCCTTCCCTGATTCTACACTCCCTATCACAAGTGGAGCAACCTCTCAACATCCACCCTGTCAAGCCCTTTAAGAATTTCACACACTATATCACATCATTCTTCTTAATTCTAGGAATACAGCCTAGTCGATTACGTCTTCTCCGACATGCTGCTTAACCCATTCAAGTGATCCTTTCTTGCAATGGCCTGAAGGCAAGTCTGTCCTTCCTTCAGTAAAAAGACAAAAGCTGTACACGATGCTTCAGGTGTGGGTCTTACCAAGGTCCAATATAATTGGAGTAACACACCTTCACTGTCATATCCTAATGCACTTGTGGATTACCACTATCTTCTGTAGTGCAGTTATGGATGAGGCACAATTGTTGGGTTTGCTCGTTCATTTGCATAACAAGAAAAGAAACAAAACGTTTCATGGCATTGTTTAAGTGCACATTGTTTTCTGTATGATTACCCCAAAGAGTTATGCTGTATTTAATATATTTTTGAATAAAGCAGTCGTGTGAAATAGCATGGGAGGTTGACTAACATTTATGAATTTTTTTTAAATAGGGCACTGCACCTTTCTGTCATCCATGAGAAAGAAGACTTTTTCGTCACTATTCTCTGCTATATAAAGGATGCTGAATACCTCAACCTGCAGAATGACTTGAACCAGGTGATTAGGACTGCACATGAAATGGTAACCCCGCTTTCTCTGTACAGGAGCTGTCAGACCTGCTAAGTTTCTCCAAAATTTCTGTTTTAGTTACAGAGATGAGGCAATATGTGCTGCTGTTGTTTTCAAACATTTGATTAGATTCTTTCCCGTAACATCGCCTTATTATTCGTGTGTTGCACCTTCCTTGTTATTCTGCTACAATATTAGGAACATAAGTATCCCCTGTGCACCCCAGACTGCTGTCTCTAAAATAATTTGATATTTTTCCTCCACCATCTCTGGCAGTCGGCACTGCATTTGGCTGTGATCGTTAGGCGTGCTGATTTTGTGGAAAGGTTGGTGGCTGCCGGGGCAAACTTATTGCTGCAAGAGAAGGATGGGAACACTGCCTTACACCTAGCGTGCATGGAAAGAGCTACCAGCTGTGTTCACGTTCTCCTGTTTCATCATACTCTTGGCCTAAGGAATTCCAGTCTTTTTGACCAATCCCAGGTCACACAGCAGCTGAATTGCTACAACTATAAAGGTAGAGTCTTTTTATTAATTTTTGATAAATCACATTCTGGTTAGAAGGGCAAACAAGAATTAACAAGGTAATGAAAAAACGGGGTCCCTTGATGAGCTATTTGGCATAGAGTTGTGCAAGTTAGCCAGTTAGACCTGAATGTTTGATTCTGTGCTGAGTTAACTGTTTCAATTGGAGCTTTGATATTGGCTTGAATAGATCTAGGTTTTAGATGGGTTTAGTGCCCACTGTGTAGTGATTCCAACTGGAAAGTGTACATCAGTGTGACCCAAAAGGGGTAACCATGAGAAAATAAACATTGCAGATAAATGTGCAAGAAAATCAAGGTGGAAAGCAAGAGATTCTTTAAATATATGAAAAGAAAGAGAGTGGCCAAAGTGAACATAGGCCCCTGAGAAATTGAGGCTGGAAAAATATTAATGGGGAGCCAGGAAATGACAGAGAATATGAAATGGGTATTTTGCATTCATCTTCACATCAGAAGACATGAATAACATTTCAAAAATACTAAATAATCAAGGGGCAAAAAGGGGAAAAGAAATAAGTACAAGAACAATCACTAGATATTAAAAGAAGTAGCTAAAGAGTGCACAAAGAGTAATCTTTCACAAAGACTTAGATTCTGGAAAATTATCAGAGGATTGGATCGTTGCCAAAGTAATATTTCTATTCAGAAATGAAAGGAGACAAAAAAAATCTGTAGTGCAGTTAGCTTATCAACTATTATTTGAAAAAGTGTTAGGATCTGTTGTAAAGGATGTAATAACAGAGCATTTGAAAATACATGATATGATCAAACAGAGTCAGCATGGCTTCATGAAAGGGAAATCATGCTTGACAAATTTCTTCATATTCTTGGAGGATGTATAAAGCAGAAGCTTGTAGATGTAATATGGATTTCTGTAACTGTTTGATAAGGTACAAGACATTGGGTTGCTTAATAAGTTAAGAGACCATGATATCGGGGGTAATATATGAGCACAGATAAAGGATTGGCTAAGTAATAAAAGACAGAGTTGGATAAGGGAGACATTTTCAGAATAGCAACCTGTCACTCGTTGAGTGCCTCAGGAATCAGTGCTGGCACCACAATTGTTCGCAATATATATAAATAGGTTGGGATGAGGAGAGTGAAATTACTATAGCCAAGTTTGCAGATTACTGAAAAAAAGATAGGAAGGCAAATGGTAAGGAAGACGTACAGTACTCCTAAAATCTTGTATGCATCCCAGTAAGGAATCAACAACTTGAGAAAATTGGAGGGACAAAAGAGAATTATTAAATACAAAACCAAAGATAATTTTTATTTTAACAGGTATCAAATATTAAACTAATGGATTTTCCTCTTTTTGTAGGACTCACACCCCTGCACTTAGCTGTAAAGGTCAATGACGTTCATATCGTCGAATATCTTCTGCAATCTAACGTTGATATAAACGCAAAGGCAAGTACTCTTAATTTGTTCAAAATTGAGACCAGGTTTTTGAGCCCAACTGCAGGGCTGCAAACGATTTGGTTTCTCTTTTGATTTGTTTTAAACAGAAGGGGACGGCCCCCGTTATAAAACTGATTTTTTTTTGTTCCCCACTTACTCCCATTTTAGGATTCTCCCCTCCCACAGTCCTCACTAAGACCTCACTTTGTTGTCCTCTAAACAGCTGTGGTGCAGAAGCAGAGCGCAGACCATAAAGTAAAGATTAACTGTGCCACGTGTTTATCCAACTGTGAACAAGAACACAATGTGCCTATCTGATTCAACCAATAGCCCCTCCCAAAAAACTGATTAACTGGATGATTGTATTTTTATTCGTCTACCATATACAAAATAGCTGCTCTGTTTGTTTACTTCATAACAATAATTATGTTTCAAGTCTCATTCTTTTTGTTGATTGCATTGAATATAAAAACCAGGAGCAGAAGTTGGCCAGCTGGCCCATCGAGCCTGCTCTGCCATTCAATAAGATCATGACTGATCTCTTCATGGCCTCAGCTCCACTTACATGTCCTGTCACCATAACCCTTAATTCCTTTACTGTTTAAAAAAAAAAAATCTACCGTGACTTTAAAAACACTTACTGAGGAAACCTCAACTATTTCACTGGGCAGGGAATTCCATAGGTAAATAACCCTCTGGGTGAAGAAGTTCCTTCTCAATTCAGTCCTAAATCTGCTTCCCCCTAATTTTGAGGCTGTACCCTCTTGTTCCAGTTTCACTTGCCAGTGGAAACATGCTCTCTACTTCTATCTTATCTATTCCCTTCATAATTTTGTATGTTGCTATAAGATTCCCCCCCCCCCCCCTCCCCCCATTCGTCTAAATTCCAAGGAATATAATCCCAGTCTACTCAGTCTCTCCTCATAAGTCAACTGCCTCGACTCCGGAACCAACCTAGTGAAATTCCTCTGCACACCTTCTAGTGTCTGTACATCCTTTCTCGAATAAGGAGATCAAAACTGCATGCAGTACTCCAGGTGTGACCTCACCAGCACCCTATACACCTGCAGCATAACCTTCCTGCTTTTAAACTCAATCTCTTCAGCAGTAAAGGACAAAATTCCATTTGCCTTCTTAATGACCTATTGCACCTGCAGACTAACCTTCTGTGATTCAAGCACAATGACATCCAGGTCCCTCTGCACAGTAGTGTGCTGCAATTTCTTACCATTCAAGTAATCCCTTTTACTGTTATTCCAACTGAAATGGATGACTTCACAGTTATTAACATAAATGTCTGCCAGACTTTTGCCTACTCACTTAAACTATCTATGTCTCTTTGCAAACTTTTACAGTGTTCTGCACACTTTGCTCTACCACTCATCTTCATGTCATCCGCAAACTTTGACGCACTACATCTGGTCCCCAACTCCAAATCATCCACGTAAATTGTGAATAATTGCAGTTCCAACAGTGAACCCTGAGGCACATCACTAGTTACTGATGGCCAAACAGAAGGGCTCTGTCCTCGGGCCTCTACTGTTTGTAATTTTTATTAATGACTTGGATGAGGGGACTGAAGGATGGGTCAGCAAGTTTGCAGACGACACAAAGGTTGGAGGTGTCGTTGACAGTATAGAGGGCTGTTGTAGGCTGCAGCGGGACATTGACAAGATGCAGAGATGAGCTGAGAGATGACAGATGGAGTTCAACCTGGATAAATGCGAAGGTCGAATTTGAAAGCTGAGTACAGGATTAAGGATAGGATTCTTGGCAGTGTGGAGGAACAGAGGGATCTTGGTGTGCAGGTACATAGATCCCTTAAAATGGCCACCTCGGACTTTTTTCATTGGAGAAAAGGAGGAGGAGAGGGGACCTAATTGAGGTATACAAAATAATGAGAGGCATAGATAGAGTCGATAGCCAGAGACTATTTCCCAGGGCAGAAATGACTAACACGAGGGGTCATAGTTTTAAGCCAGTTGGAGGAAAGTATAGAGGTGATGTCAGAGGCGGGTTCTTTACACAGAGAGTTGTGAGAGCATGGAATGCGTTGCCAGGAGCAGTTGTGGAAGCAAGGTCCTTGGGGACATTTAAGAGACTACTGGACATGCATATGGTCACAGAAATTTGACAGTGCATACATGAGGATCAGTAGTCGGCGCAACATCGTGGGCTGAAGGGCCTGTTCTGTGCTGTACTGTTCTATGTTCTAATAGCACTCATTTCTTCCTACTCTTTGCTTCTTGTTGGTTAACCAATCCTCTATCCATGCTAATACATTGCCCGTAAAGGCTTGCATCTTTATGCAGCAGCCTTTTGTGCGGCACCTTGTGAAATGCCTTTTGGAAATCTAGATACAAATCTACTGGGTTCCCATTGTCCACCGTGTTCGTAATATCTTCGTAGAATTGCAGAAGATTAGCTAAGCATGACCTGCTCTTCATGGACCTATGCTGTGTCTGTTCACAGGGACAATTTTTATCTAGATGCCTTGCTATTTCTTCCTTGACAATAGACTCTAGCATTTTCCCCACTACAGAAGTTAAGCTAACTGGTCTATAATGCCCCATCTTTTGTCTACCTCCTTTTTTAAACCGTGGCATCACATTTGCAAATACTTGGAGACCTCTTAACTCGTTCCTCCTTGCTCCCTGTCCTTAGCAGATTTTACCCTAGTGCACCAGCCATCTCTCCACCCAGATGCACCACTTGCATCTCATAGGAATACCAATTAAAAACAAAAGATATGATCATATCACTCAGAAAGAGTAGATCAATCAGCCCCTCAAACTGCTCCACCATTCAGTAAGTTCACATCTGAGTTTAAATTCAACTCCACATTTCCATCTATCCCTGATAAGCTTACATCCTCTTGTTTGCCAAGAATTTGTCCAGTTCTACCTTAAAAATATTCAAGGACTCTGCTTCCACCACTTTCACAGGAAGAGAATTCCAAAGACTCAATCTCCTGAGAGAAAAACATTCACCTGATCTCTGTTTTAAATTGGTGACCCTTGATTTGTAAACCGTGGTTCCTATTTCTAGATTCTCCCATGAGAGGAAAGATCCTCTCCATATCTACCCTTTCAAGTTCCCTCAGGATATTGTATGTTTCAATCAAGTTACCTCTTATGGTTTTGAACTTCAGCCCTTTCCTCCCACGTTCCTGGTTGAACTGCCTTCAACATACTTATAATTTTCCTTAAATAAGGAGGCCAGTACTGAACACAGTGTCAGCAGCTGTGGTCTCACCAGTATTCAACTTTCTTTGCAACCCAAAAGATCATTCAAGGATTTCAAACCCATTAGTTTTGCAGGATCTTCTGCGTGCAAAACTATTGCCATTTTTGTATCCACGACAACATTCCGAATGACATGCTGCTGTCTCTCATCGTTTACTTGTTGGTTATTATAAAGGTCCTCAGAATGTTTCTGAGCAATGATGCATGGGTGGCAATTGCTAAATTTTTGTATGTGTGCAATTGTATGCACTGGGAATTAATGAGAAGCTCTTTGGAACTAAGAAGCTGGTTACCCACTTGTATTTGTGTTGGGTCTATGAAACCTTTTATCTCAATCTTTTAGGAGAGGTCAGCAGGCCGAACTGCTTTACATCTGGCAGTAGAGGAACAAAATCAGCAAATTGTCAAACTCTTGCTGGACTGGTGCGCAGACGTTCACGCTCAGATGTACAGTGGCTATACACCAATTTGTCTGGCTGTGTGCAGGCCTAATTGGAGCATAACGCAGATGCTCAGAGACTATGGCTCTTCAGAACCGGATACAGATGAGGAGTCGGAGGAGAATGAAGAAATTGATGAAGATGGCATGGTATGTAAAGCTGATGAAAAGAGGCCTTGTCTAAAACTCGATGTATGAGTGGCTACAGGACGTAGCTTGGCTGTGGTGACATAAGAGGATGGGTGCAACTTCAATTAAGGAGGAATTTTCTTATTATAAACTGAATTTTGTTCATTTCTTGGTCTCCCCTTTTTCCCAGAAATTTGTCTGCCCTAGATCTCCACATTTGTTCTGCGCTGCGCTTAGACATTCCACATTGGCTAACTGAAGCCAGTCCAATACATATGTCATCCATGGATGTAGGTTTGCTTGCTGAGCTGAAAGGTTTGTTTTCATTATTGGTATCTGCAAGTAATGCATTTGCTTTCTCAATGTAGTCTTTATGAAAACGAACCTTCCAGCTCAGCGAGCAAACCTACATCCAGAACCTCAACCTGAGCTACAAATCTTCTCAAAACTTGCTAATATGTCATTTATTTCCTCTTGTCTTTCTTGCTCTATACATTTCAATTGATTTTTTGCTTTCACTATCTATCAATGCCTATCGTTTAAGCCATACAGTCCTCTGAAGCTATGGCAACTTGCATTGTTTGTTTTAATGATGTTACCAGAATATTGTATCTTCTCTTTGATGTTGTGCACCAATTTCATTTTTCTCCAACCGTTTCCAACATGGGAGATGACAGCCTAATGATATTATCACTGGACTATAAATCCAGAGACCCATGTTTAAATCCTGTCACGGCAGATGGAGAAGTTTGAATTCAATAAAAAAACGAGCCAAGAGTTTAATGAAGACTATAAATCCATTGCCGATTGTTGGGAAAACACATCTGGTTCACTAATGTCCTTTAGGGAAGGAAACTGCCCTGCTGTGGTCTGGTCTATCTAGCACTGTGGTTCACTTAACTACCCTCTGGGTAATTAGGAATGGGCAATAATTGCTGACCTAGCTGGCCATGCCCTCATCCTTGAATAAATTTTTAAAAGATTTTGTCGGGAATCCTTTATTCTGTATAGGATGTGCAGAATATTCTGTAAAGCACATTTCAAATGTATCCATAGTCTCTTTGTTGTCTATGTCTCTCAGGCATATAACAAAAATGGATTGGAGGAGTGTAGTGTCCCAACTCCCTGGACCAGAACATAAGGGTTTGAGACCCACCTGTAGCAGAGCTGTGTAATGACATCTCTGAACAGGTTGATGAGAAAAATTGGTTCATTTGTTTTTAAAAAGATCAATTTACTTTGGTGAAATTGTACGTTCCAGTGATGGAATATTTATTTTCTCTCTATACCTCAAATTGAAAGCATGTTCTGTGGTTCACATTCTTCATACTTGAGACTAGGCTGGACAATGTCAGTGTGCTTAGCAATTAGAATCATCATATACAGTGTGAAAACAGGACCTTCGGCCCAACAAGTCCACACCGACCCCCCGAAGAGTAATCCACACAGACCCATTCCCCCTACCCTATGACCCCACGTTTACCCCTGACGAATGCACCTAGCCTGCACATCCCTGAACACTACAGGCAATTTAGCATGGCCAATCCACCCTAACCTGCACATCTTAGGACTGTGGGAAGAATCCAGAGAAACTCATGCAGACACAGGGAGATTGCGCAAACTCCACACAGACAGTGGCCCGAGGGTGGAATCGAACCCGGGTCTCTGGCGCTGTGAGGCAGCAGTGCTAAACACTGAGACACTGTGCTGCACTAATCTCTTACAGTTAGGGACATTGCAAGTCAAGCCCAATCTGGATTTACCTATGACATCGGCAAAGTTTTGAACAGTGTTCACCAAATAATGATCAGAGGCAGTAATCCTACCTTTTTTTTCCATCAGTTATAGAGCTGTATTTTCCTTCACCTAATAGTTTAGGGGTTAATTATGTGTACTCTGGTTTATCAGCCTACATACACCATAGAATATCTGAAGGAGGCCACTCGGCCCATATCTGGTGCTTTCTCTTTGAAAAAATATAATTAATTGATTCTGTCATCTTGTTCATTTCTGTAGCCCTCCCACATTTTGTTTCTCTTTTATATATAAAATTATCTTTGAAAGTTTTAATTCTGGTCTACCTGTTATAGGAAAGATGTTAAACTTGAAAGGATGCGGAAAAGATTTACGATGTTACGGGGCTTGGAGGGTTTGAGCTATAGGGAGAAGCTGAATAGGCTGGGGCTATTTTCCCTGGAGATCCGGAGGCTGAGGGGTGATCTTATAGAAGGTAATGGATAGGGTGAATCGTCAAGGTCCTTTCCCCAGGAGAGGGATGTTCAAAACTCAAGAGCATAGGTTTAAGGTGAGAGGGAAAAAGTATAAAAGGGACCTAAGGGGCAACTTGTTCACATAGAGCGTGGTGCGTGTATGGAATGAGCCATCAGAGGAAGTGTTGGAGTTTGGGACAATGACAACATTTAAAAGGCATCTGGATGGGTATATGAATAGGAAGGGTTTGGAGGGAAATGGGCCAGATGGGACTAGATTAATTTAGAATATCTAGTCAACATTGGCAAGTTGTACCAAAGGGTCTGCTTCCGTGTTATACAGCTCTATGACTCTATATAGTATCTGCTTGCAACACCCTTTCAGGTATTTCATTCCAGTTTATTATAACTTGCAACTTCTTTTTAAAAAAAACTTCTTCAGCCTTTCATTCTTTTGCTAATTATGTTAAATCTGTGTTCTCTGGTTACTGATTCAATTTCTAGTGGAAATGATTTGTCTCTAAACTTGAGCTGATCAAAGACTGCTGCCTGTAACTGAACTCACATCCAATCTTTTGTACCTTTTCCTCAGAACTCCTGATTTTTTTACTGATTAGAAATCTGTCTTATCCTTGAATACTCTCAACAGCCCTGCTTTTGCAGCCCACTGTTGTCAAGAATTTCACAGATTCACCACCACCTGAAAGTAAAGGTTCCTCCTCATCTCTGTCTTAAAAGGATGGCCTCTTACTCTAAGATAATGCCACCTGGTCCTAGACTCTCCCACAAGGGGAATCAAAGTGAAAGTGAGGACTGCAGATGCTGGAGATTAGAGCCAAGACTGTGGTGCTGGAAAAACACAGTCAGTCAGGCAGCATCCGAGGCGCAGGAAAATCAACATTGTTAGGAATGGTGAAGGGCTTTCTCTTTGAAAAATTTTCGTGCTTCTTAGATGCTGCCTGACCGGCTGTGCTCTTCCAGCACCACACTCTTTGCACGAGGAAACAATCTATCAGCATTGACCTTGTAAAGCCATTCCAGAATCGTATATGTTTCAAAAAGATCTCCTTTCATTCCTCTAAACTTCAATGAGTATAGGCCCAACTCTCCTCATATGAAAATCCCACAGGCACAGGATAAATGTAGTGGACCTTCTCTGGACTTCCTTCAGTGCCTGTACGTATTTTCCTTAGATAAAGGGACTGGAATGGTTTAGGGTTCAAGGTAAAAACCAGAAGAACTGCAGATGCTGTTAATCAGAAAGAAAAACAGAAATTGCTGGAAAAGCTTGGCAGATCTGGCAGTATCTGTGGTGAGAAATCAGAGTTAAAGCTTTGGGTGAAGTGACCATTCTTCAGGTTCTGAATTTGTTTCAGTGTCATAGATGTTCACTGTTTTTCTAATGCTGTTTCATCTAGTGTCAGCTCCACGTCTATCTCTTGATTTTAGGTACCGGTAACTCTGGGAAATTTCCCTCCCGCTGTTTTAGATGCTGACATCAATTTAGAATAGTGTACCGTAGAATGAGCTTGGTGGAGGGGATAAGCTAGCGGATGAGGAATGTTTGGAATACTTGGAAACCGAATGCTTCCTACAACTTTCTTTATTTGCTGATGGTAAAAGGTTAAAATGTATTCCAGAGAGTTCATTCTTGACTATTTTTGGACAGTAGAATTCCAAAGCACAACTACGAGTGCAGCATTTTTCTATTTCTTTGTTCTGTCTCTGATTTTTGGATTGTCTGTTAGTTCTAAAGTAAAATCCTCTTTCACCACAGACTAAACATTGAGTCACCCACAAGCTCATCATCCCACAGCATTTCAGCTGCAGTCACTCCATTTATCATGTACATTGTGAATGCGATGGAAATAAACTGTAGTTACCTGCATGGGACATTTTTTTGCTTTTGACAGTTGTTGTTGCAAGCTGAGTCTGCACAGGTTGGGCACAGAACTGGGTATTTGGGATCCATCGTACAATGATATTGAGACAGAAGGGTGTTTTAACTGCTGCTAAACAGCTCAGGAGATGGTGGCATAGTGGTATTATCACTAGACTATTAATCCAGAGACCCAGATAATATTCTGAGGTAATGTTCACTCCAGGTTGAAATCCTGCAGATGGTGGAATTTGAATTCAGTTTCAGAAAAATCTGGAATTTAATGATTACCATGAAACCATTGTTGGTTGTCAGAAGAATGCATCTGGTCCATGAATGCGCTTTAGGGAAGGAAACTGCCATCCTTACAAGTGACTGCAGATCCGGAGCAATATTGTTGACTCTTGTCCCATGTAAGCCAAACCAGGTAAGTCATTAGTGGGACGTTGGTGACCATTTGTGAACCAGATGGGTTTTTACAATGATCATTATTCCAGATTTTCAAACTTCACCATCTGCAGGATTTGAACCCATGTCTCCAGAGGATCACCAGCCCAGTGATTACTGCTGTACCATCATTCCCCTATATTGTTGCACATTCCTAATTGCCCATGAGAATGTGCCTTTTGAGTCAATGTATTCAAAGTGGTGTAGGTGCACTTTCATTGCTGTTAAGAAAGCTTTCCAACATTTTCACCCCTGTGACAGTGAACAAAGGGTGATATAATTCTAAGACAGTGTGTTCTTGAAGGGACCTTTGATTTGGTGATCCATTGCATCTGCTACCCTTGTTCTACTGATGATGGAGATGGCAGGTTTATTAGGAGCTGTGGAAGGAGCCTGGAGAGTTACTTCATTGCACCTTTTATATAGTCGTTCTACCTGAGATCATCCAACTCAGGGAATCGGGATTGAACCAGCGGCATTCTTTGGCTCTCTGACCTGGGAACAGTGTACTTAATTCACTTCTTAACACAGATCTACTGTGACAGCACATGATGAGGATGTGAGGAGGGAGAGATGAGAGGATTTCTGACTTGGTGGTTAGAGTGTGGATCTACAAATTGCACTGTGAATCCTAAGCTGGCAGTAATAAAAATCAAAAGGCTTTTTACCAGAATTGCTATTCATTGATCACCTGGTGGGGAAAACCAGAGTGTAAGGATACCTGACTATGACTTGCTTGGTCTTGAGTTTGAGTAAACGAACAAAACCTGTTGGCAGTTTCACACTTGAAGAAAACTCCTTCTTTTGAGGTACTGCTGGAAGTGGAACCCAGTGAAAGAATCACCTTCCAAAAATGTTACAGTTTTTTCAAAGCCACACCTGAGAAGTGCAGCCTTCACAGTCTATGCAGACAATTTTTTTTAAAAAAATGACCTTATTTGTTTGTGGACCTTGTGCAGTGGTTAGCTATTAATCCTTCTGTCAGACATTTCAGCTCTTTCAAGCACTGCTCTGGCTGCAGACAGCTCACCAAATGGATCAGTCATTTGGTGATCCTGCTTGTTATATCTCTGAAATCCTTGAACTCTTTGTGTTGTATTCTGAGATTGGGATGATTTGTAAGTGATGAGATTATTTGTAGGGGTTAGTGACATAGTAGATTGAAAGTTAAATCACAAAGAATGAATGAAGAGATCAGGAAGTCTTTCTTTTGTATAGAAGCTGATTAAGTATTCCTATGCACTGTGATATATGGAAAATCCATTCATTATTAGTAACTGCGTTAATTCATTTTTAGAATAAACAAGGGATAGTAAAAATTAGAAAGTGACTGAGATTAGACCAAGTAGTATATAGTAGAAGAATGTCAGTGCAGAGTTGAAGGACCGAATCGCTGTTTCTGGAATGTTAACTGCAACTCAATGAAGTAACCTTTCACAGATGTTCTGATCTCATTAATGTTTTTTCCTCATTCTCTTTTTGTTTTGTAGGGCGAGTATGATGACTTTGTGGTGCATGGATGTTAATAGAAGATCAGAAAATTCTGATGTCCTGCTGTATTTAAACATTACAGTTGAAGCATTAAAGTGGTTCAACTCTACTACTGCAAAGGAGCACCATCATATAGTCATTTTCACTGTCTTGTAGTCATGTATTGAGCCAATATCTAGGAGTAGTTTTTATAACCTGGTGTCTACAAATACAGATTTTTGGTTTGTATAGAACTGATTGCCACTCATGTAAGTCAAAGGGGAACCCAATGTAAAAATACCAGTCATGTGAGACATACAGTAGGTCCTGAAGCTGGGAAACATAGGGTGAACGCAGTGTAATCTGGCAAGGAGGGATACGCTTGGCAAAATTCAGGAGGATGTTAAACCTGAATATCGCTGGTGGGGTTTGGTGCTGAGGACTGGAGTATGGTTAGTGGTGGGGGGATGTAGAGCAAAGGGACCATCACTGTTTTTTAAAGTTTGTAGCTCTGCTGGCTCTCCACACTGCAATCACCCTTTTGCCTGGAGGTCTTGTTAACCCATAGCCAGAGGCTCCATAGTGACATTCTTAATTAGAAATAAGAGGCTCCAACATGAGTTTCTTTTTTAAAAAGACACTTACTTGGCTCCTTTGTTGCAGTTGCCGTCCCATCCCTGATAGAATCAAAGCTTTTTCGTGCGTGTCTGTTTGGAAGATTCCCAAGGTTGACTCATAAGCAAACTTCTGAACTTGAAGTTGCATGAAAACTAAATGGGTTTCTTTTCTCTGGAAGAAGTGACGTTTTAGTTTTGGTAACTCAGTAAACGAGAGTAGCAGGGGGCTGGAAAGTATTAGTTAGCTAAGTTGGCTGGATAGCAATACAGAGTGATGCTAACAGCATGGGTTTAATTCTTGCACCAGCTTGGGTTACCACAAAGGATTCTCCTCAACTTGTCCTTTCACCTCTGTAATGAGAGAACAACTCTATGGAAGATGGTTCTCTTTCACTGGGTTCTGCCTCCAGCAGTATCTCATAGAAGAAACAGTCAAAATTGGGAAGATTAAGTTGCAGCATATTGGATTGCACGAAGTGGATTAAGTAACTTGTTGGAATGCAGTCTCTGGCCAAATGAAACTCACTGTAGGATCACATCATTCACAAAAGTTGGAGGCAGTATTAGGGAGTCAAATGTTAAAATTACTTTGGGATTTTTGTATGTTAATTTGAGCTGTAATGGATAACAATAGATTCCATGAACTCAGCAGAGGAGGGCGAGGAGAAGAGGCACATGAATAAAGCTGAAATGCAAAACCGATTTTCTGGTTTCATAAAAGTAATTAGCAATTCATGCAAAAAAAATGCATAGCACATGTATTTCATGGTCATTGTTTCGGTACATTTACATTTAAAATATTAATATTTCAGAATGTCTGAACTCCAGCTTTGCAATAGTTTGATGAGTTGATATGAGTGGTAAATCCTCTTCTGCAAGCTGACAGGCATAAGAGTGTGCGATAGGTCATTCAGCCCATCAGACTTCTGCTCTACCCTTTAATACAATCGTAGCTGATCAAATACTTCAGTACCTTTTACCCACACGTGCCCTATAACAATTGATGCCAGAAATCTTTTAACCTTTAAACATTACTGATGGCTAAGCCTCCACTTCCCTCTGAGTAGAGAATTCCAAAGACTCTCAACCCTCTGAGTAAAATATAAAATTCTCCATGTCTCAGTCTTCAATGGCATTTCTTTATTTTTAAATTGTGGCCCTGGATTCCATGCTCCCTGTCCTCCCTGCATCTACCTGTCAATTCCTTTGTAACTATTTTGTCGGTTTCAATGAGATCACGTCTGATTCTTTGAAACTAGAGAATGAAGCCCAGTTTGCCCAATTCTTCCTCAGTGTTAAAAGGGATCTGACTTCTAAAGCTGATGTTCCATGTTGCTGTTGGGAGACATCTATTCATTTTGTCCCCTGGAGGACTGGGGAGAGAAGCAGTCTGAAGTTTGAAGGTCTTTTTCCTGGTGACAGGAGTACTTCACAGCAAAAGAAATACTGGTCTTAACAGCCCTGTTAACCCATTTTTGAAAATGCATAGACCTTGTGAGCAAAACCGGACACTGCAATATTCGTCACAATCTGGTTAATGACTATAGTGTTTAAAAAAGCTATATAGTTTGGACTTTAAAATCTCCTTGTTCCACCCATCCGTCTTTTGCTGAGAAAATAAGCTGGAAATGTGGCACCGTAAAGTCTCAGCCTGATTCGTTTTATAAAATTATTTTGCTCCACACCTGAATCACTGGCAGGGCCAATATTAGCCGTTCAACTGAGTGGAGAGGGCAGACAGGACTCGAGCCGATATCTCTGGACTTGGAGTCTTATCTAGACTAGTTTGGGTAAGGATTTCAGCTGCTGTCATGAAAGTTGAAACAATATCCCCAATGTATTATAATGAAACAATGGGAGTGCAAATGCTGAAAATCTGAAGAAGGATCACTGGACCTGAAATGTTAACTCTGCTTTCTCTTCACGGTTGCTGTTAGATCTGCTGAGTTTCTCCAGCAATTTCTGTTTTACTTTCCCCAGAGCATTAGCCTGAGCAGTTTGTCACTCAGTCACTCCTGAGCTCTCAATCTCTCTCTCTCTCTCTCTCTCTCATACACATTCTGCCCCAATCCAAATCTGATTGGCTGCAACAAGTGTTTTCACGCTTGCTGGTTGGATAGTAATGTTTGATTGCCAACAGTTTGTTTCTTAGCATGACTTTTTTATTGAGTACATGGTAAAACCAGTTCAAGCTTCACATTGAGAAAGACTATCCAAGTTAAACTCCTCAAGCAATGATAGTGAATAAGATTCACCCTATTCAGTCATTTGTAGGAATTTGATTCTTTAAATCCCTCTTGAAATGGGAAACTAGTATGATATTCATCTTGAAAGCAGCCCTTTATTGTTAGAAGAAATCTTGTTTGTGTGTCTTTTGTCCACTTTCCTGTTGTACTGATATCTGGTCACAATTTCAACATTCTGAGGTTGAAGCTACCTGTAAAAATATGTGGAATGTGAATATGTGAACGGTTACCTGCAATACTGTAATTGCAGACTCTGGCCATGAGGGTGATGCTGGTTTTAGAAGGCTCTCATTCATTTGCAATGCTCTGGCTAATCTATCAGTATCAGTTAAAAGCTATCATGAAAATATGGTCCTTTGTTTTCTACAGTTATTCTCCATTACAGCATTTTTTTTAAACATTACATATGTACAGAATGTCTGGTTTGGTTTTGATGTTGAGATATTGAATGATATGTTTTTGTCATGCTTTGTGTCATGTAGGCACTGTTAGAATGCAGCAATGTTTTTCTTTAGAGTCTACAATTTTGGCTTTGTTGTTAAACTTTTTGTTGAATTGTTTTATTTTAATTGTATCATACATTTTCTTGTAGCTGCATACTGGGATTGCTAGTTAGTGCTTTGCTTGCCTTAAAGACTGATATTAACCACTGAAGATAACCAGCACTTTTTCTCTTTCTACAAAAACTGACAAATAAATATTTGCAAATATAGCTGTAAAACTTGTTTTGATGCTGTTAGGTTTGAACATAATGAGCATTTTTTTTTTTACTTTTGGTTTCGTAGCGCTCTTAGCCAGGGAGGTTGTGTTCAGACCTCACAGCTTTTAGCTCATAATTGAGGCTAACATTTTGTTTGTTCGTTGTTTTTGGAATGTGAGCATTGCTAGCTGTTATGTTACCTGACTTGTTTTTTGAGGGCAAAAGAGAATAGACTATACTGCTGTGAATCTACAACAAATCAGGGAAAAGATGGCAGATTCCCTTCCCTAAAGGTACTTCAATGTAGTAGGTTTTTACAGTTTTCTTCATCTCCCAAGCTGTCAGTTCCACATTTATTGTTTGAAATGAAATTTACCACCTGCCACAATGGGATTTGAATCCTTGTACTAGATATTAGCCTGAGCCTCAGGATAATTACCACAAAATCACCATATCCCTATGACTCTTCCATGCAGCACTCAGAGAGTACCGTGCTGTCAGTGTTTGCTAACTGGTGATATGTGATTACTGGACAAATCAGACCGCACGTTGCAATTTAATTTGATAAATCACTTGTTTTTTATTTGTTGAGGTGATCTTTTACTGAAAAACAAGCATGCAATGCTACTGATTTGGTTTTAACAATGAGACCAGTTTATTATGCAAAAGAAAAGATAAAATAGAATAAACTAAGCTATTTATACAAACAATTTGTAGCACAATTTTCACAAAAGAATTTTCACAGAAGCACAAAAGAAAATTTTCAAAACACTTCAGAATACAATGTTCTATGTGTCTCAACAGCATCACTTTACAATACTCAATTACTTGAGAGAATTCCCTTCTCTATCCCATCTATAGGTTTAACTGAATCATAGCTTTTAATTCCTGGTGTTAAGAGTTTGATAGTTTCTTCCTTGAATATTCATATCGCTGAGTTTACACTTTCTTGGCATCAGATAATGTCTTCAGGGTACTAAACAAACACTTCTGGACCTTTTAAAACTAAATCTTTACGCTGAGGTAGCATGTTCCTATATTTCTGATCTAACTCCTTGCTCCAGGAGAACTATGTTCTTCCATCTAACTTCAACTAGGACTGTGAGAACTGAAATCAAAACTGATCTTTCTAATTGAAAGCAAGCTAATGCTCGTCAATATTTACTCTGCATGTAAAATTCTCCTAATGCAGGCAAATTTCTATTAATACTCCAGGAACTCTCTTATACTGGTTTCAAAACACCATTGGTGTCTAAATAACTGACAACATAGTCTTTAAACTCCCTCATATATACAGACCAAAAACCAGCATCTAAAATAAATTATGTACAAAATGCAGACCTTATATTATGCAGGTTAAACTGAGGTCTGCCCTTAGAAAAATACAAGTAGTTCCTAATTTCAAGCAAGAGTAAGGGAGTTCTCTGTATTCTGATCATTCTTTGTCCCTCAATAAAACTGCATTTTCTAATCAGTTATCCCTCTGCCTATTTGTTAGAGCTTGTTGGCTGTTGTCCCAAGACTTGGATAACATCCAGGCCACGAAGCAGCAATTAACTTTTACACCAGGCTGGCCAGGTAGTGATCATCTCAAACAATAGAGAATCTAACCATCTGTCTTTGATGTTATCTTTTCTACATTGCCCACAATCAACATCCTGGGTGTTGTCATTAATCAGAAATGGAACTGGACCAGTCATATAAATTATGGTGATCTTAGAGGTATATAAAATCATAAGCACGTGGATAGGGTGAATAGCCATTGTTTTTTTCTTAGGGTGGGGAAGTCTAAAACTAGAGGACATAGATTTAAGGTGTGAGGGGCCAGATTTATCATAGAATCCTTAAAGTATGGAAGCAAGCCCTTTGGCCCAACAAGTGCACACAGACCCTCCGAAGAGTAACCCATTCTCCTACCATATATTTACCCCTGACTAATACATCTAATGTACACATCCCTGAACACTATGGGCGATTTAGCATAGCCAATTCACCTAACCTGCACATCTTTGGATTGTGGGAGGAAACTGGAGCAGCCAGAGGACATCCACGCAAATATGGGGAGAATGCAAACTCTACAAGCACAGTTACCTGAGGCTGGAATCGAACCTGGGGCCCTGGCACTGTGAGGCAGCAGTACTAACCACTGAGCCACCGTGCTGTTCCACGAAGAGCCCGAGGGATATCTTTTTCACACGAGATGGTGTGTGTATGGAATGATCTGCCAGAGGAAGTGGTGGAGAATGGTACAATTAAAGTATTTAAAATACATCTGGATGGGTATATGAACAGGAAGGGTTTGGAGGAATATGGGCCAAATGCTGACAAATGGGACTGGGTCAGATTGGGATGTTTGGTCTGCATGGACGGGTCAGACTGAGGTTCTGTTTCTGTGCTGTATGACTCAGCTCCGAGACTAGGAATCCAGCAGTGGCTAACTCACCTCCTGTCTTCCTAATGCTTGTGCACCACCGAAAGGTACAAGTCAGGAGTGTAATGGAGTACTCTTGCCTAAATGGGCACAGCTCCAGCAACATCCATGAAGCTCAACAACCACCATAACTAAACAGCCTGCTTAATTGGCACTGTATTCACCACCTTCAACATTTCCTACCTTCCCAACCAATACAGTAGCAGTGGTATTGTACTGTCTACAAAGCACTACAGCAATTTACCAAGGGTCCTTCAACAATACCCCAATCTTTCCTCATAACTGCAGTTTCTCATCCATTAACCTTTTAAGCTTCCCCTGCACCCTCTCCAATGCATTCACATCCTTCCTAAAGTGTGGGGCCCAGAGCTCGATCTAATATTTCACTTGAGGTCTAACCAGTGTCCTATGTAATCAATATAATCTCATTGCTTTTCTACTCTGCCTCTAATAATGAAGCCTCAATACTATCTCTCCCTTTAGTCATTTTAAGCACAGCACCAAACTGTTTGGTGCAAAATGGCTAAATATGCTGAGTAAAAGTTATTTTAAATGGTTTAGAGGATGTGGTGGAGGCGGGTACCCCACTTTGCCTGAGTCTTGGGCAAAGCACTACAGACTCAGACTTGCTGGGTTGCCACCAACTTGAATCTACCTGCTCCTGAAATCTTTAGTGAGCTAATCTCCCCTACCACAGAGCTCCTGTACTGTTCCTCCTGTTCTCTCTCCCAACCCACTTCCAACAAATCAAGATCTCTGACGTACATACTTCTCTCCAACTCTGAAACGTTAATTCTGTTTCTTCCACCCAGGTGCTGCTCTGCTTTTGTCTGGCCCTTTCATTATGTTACATTAAGGAGGATTTTTTTTATTCCAAAGTTCAAAATGCAGAGGAAATCTGGTTAGTTCAATCACCAGAGATGAGTGTAGGCTGAGGCGTGACCTTACAGAGGTTTATAAAACCATGAGAGGCATGGATAGATTGAATAGCCAAGGTCTTTTTCTCAGAGTAGGGAAGTACAAAACTAGAGGGCAAAGGTTTAAGGTGAGAAGGGCAACCTTTTCAAACAGAGGGTGGTGCGTGTATGGAACAAGCTGCCAAAGGAAATGGTGGAGGCTGGTACAATTACAACATTTAAAGAGCATCTGGATGGTTATGTGAATAGGAAAGGTTTAGAGGGATATGGGCGAAACGGGACGAGATTAATCTAGGCTATTTAGCAAGGACAAATTGGATCAAAGGGTCTGTTTCCATGCTGTACCACTCCGTCTGATATCTGGCACGCAGAGGGATCCTAGAATAGAATCCCTACAGCGTGGGAGCAGGCCATTTGGCCCATTGAATCCACACCGATCCTCCCAAGAGCATCCCACTTAGAGCCATCCTATCCCCACATTTCCCATGGCCAATCCACCTGACCTACACATCTTTGGAGGAAATCAGAGCACCCGGAGGAAACCCATGCAAACACAAGGAGAAAGTGCAAACTCCACACAGACAGTCACCCGAGGCTGGAATTGAACCCAGGTGCCTGGTGCTCTAAGGCAGCAATGCTAACCACTGAGCCCATCTTCCCCCCACCATTTCATGGCTGGGAAGTTACTGTAACCTCTCAGTGAGAATTGGAGGGCTCCGGAAGAAGGCTGGAAGAGCTGGAGAGAATGGTGGAGCTAAGTGCTGTCTCTGAACTCGTGACCCCACACGTGTTCCTGACCCCCACGTGGGAGAAACCCTGAACTGGGGTTTCCTCAGTCACTTCTGCATTGTCAAAAAGGAAATGGGCATGACTCAAAATACTTTTGATGGAACGCAAATATTTGATGGATGAATTGCAAAGGGATATTTTACTCCAGAAACTGAGTTAACGCCGCACCTTTACAGACTAGACAAAAACAATGGTAACAGGCAATAATTAACCAGTACAGAACTATTCCAATTTAGAGAATATACTTTTAACATTGGAATGTCCTACATACCATTGGGAGCTGTCAGTTAGTGATTAGACAGCAAGAAATTTTAAAAGCTTTTTGTTTTCATAATAAGAGAAATATTCTTATTTTGAAAACAGTGAGAGGCATTCCACCGAATGACGTTTATTGTTATTGTACTAGTCACAAGCGATGGAGATTTCCATAGATTGTAGCCAGCCTCTAGGGCAGAGAGGAGAGGATTCACTTAGCAATCTGTTTAAGTTACTCAGAAATCTTGATTTCTCCTCAAATGTTGAATAACCGGTTGAACTGAGTTGCTGTTAAAAAATTGCAGAGTGGAAGCTTGTATCAGCCATAATCCAGGTGTGACTGAGGTTTATATAAAGAAAGGGAATCAGGCATGTTAAGAAGCTGACAGGAAAAGGTGGGTTGTACCCATTAAGCTTGTCTCACTGGGCGCCAAAGCATAATGTCCGACTGCACTTTATTTATTTCTTTGTCACCTCCCCCAAATCAATCATTTCAAACTATGAGGAAAGGTGAACTTTTACAGATCTCTCACAACCTCAGGACGTCCCAAACCACTTCATGGCGAGTTTGTTTCGCTCTGGACGTGTGGTCACTGTTGCAATGTGGGAAAAGGTAAAAATTACCGTAGCCCCAGAGGATCATGGGGCTGCTCTCTCATTAGAGACAGACAACTGCTGCCAAGGGTAATTGCGCCTCAGACAAGGGATAAAGTCTGTAGGAAGGTTAGTTAGCTCAGGTAGCTGTGATACAGAGTGGCACCAACAGCGTGAGTTCAATTCTCGCACCAGCTGAGGTTATTAGGAAGGTCCTGCCTTCTCAACCTCACCCCTCGGCACTATTTAATTCTGTCTCTAATGAGACAACAGCCCTCTAGAACTATGGTGACTTTACCTTTAGTGCAGGAAACATAGTCAAAAAGGAATGCTTATGCTCGAACCGTCAACTCTCCTGCTCCTCAGGTGCTGCCTGACTGGCTGTGCTTTTCCAGCACCACATTTTTTGATTCTAATCTCCAGCATCTGCAGTCCTCATTGTCTGCCAGTGTAGGGAACATACACAGCAAACTTCCAAAACCAATACTGAAACAGAATTGACTATGTAATCTATATTGTGTGTTAGTCAGGATGAAAGTCCTGGTTAAATAATGCAGTGGGATCTTTCACAAGTGGAGTCGCAGGTAGATAGGATAGTGAGGAAGGTGTTTGGTATGCTTTCCTTTATTGGTCAGAGAATTGAGTACAGGAGTTGGGAGGTCATGTTCCAGCTGTACAGGACATTGGTTAGGCCACTGTTGGAATATTGCATGCAATCCTGGTCTTCTTCCTATCGGAAAGATGTTGTGAAACTTGAAAGGGTTCAGAAGATATTTACAAGGATGTTGCCAGGGTTGAAGGATTTGAGCTACAGGGAGTAGCTGAACAGGCTTGGGGCTGTTTTTCCTGGAGCGTTGGAGGCTGAGGGGTGACCTTTTAGAGGTTTACAAAATTATGAGGGGCATAAATAGGCAAAGTCTTTTCCCTGGGGTGGGGGAGTCCAGAACTAGAGGGCATAGGTTTTGGGTGAGAGGGGAAAGATATGAAACAGACCTAAGGGGCAACTTTTTCACGCAGAGGGTGGTTTGTGTATGGAATGAGCTGCCAGAGGAAGTGGTGGAGGCTGGTACAATTGCAACATTTAAAAGGCATCTGGATGGATATATGAATAGGAAGGGTTTGGAGGGATATGGGCCGGGTGCTGGCAGGTAGGACTAGATTGAGTTGGGATATCTGGTTCGCATGGATGAGTTGGACCGAAGAGTCTATTTCCGTACTGTACATCTCTATGACTCTATCAAACCAGAGCCTTGCAGAGTCATAGATTCAGTTTATTGTCTCACCCTAAGACAGTTCAGCATTCTCTCAGCAATCATCTGAATGATTGAATGATCAAACTAAGATTGTTAAGTCAGTACTTATCGCTGTTTGCTGTCAAAAATGTGCTGTGCACGCATCATGCCCACTTAATCCATTATACATTCGATGCAGAAACTACCTATGCATATCAGTCACGATGCAAATACAACTTTCTGCCACTGGAGGTGCTGGTCAGCATGGACAAGTTGGACTGAAGTGTCTGTTTCCAGAGAAGCGCAAATTTAACAGCAAAGTTTTATTTTGCCCAAGTGTTATGTTGGAATTCCTCCTGGGAATGCTGAGACATATGCTGAACATTCCAGATCCGGACCATATGATGAATGTAGGTACTTGAAATTGCAAAAGCAAACTCTAAGAAGTGATATGCAGTGAGGAATATGTTTGTATTTCAACTGTTTGATCAGAGCTGATAAGATCTTTTCTCATCGATAAAGGGGGCGGGGGAGGGGGTACTAGAAAAAGGGGTGAGCTAGTTGCAGCTAGGTGTCACTAAGTGGCTCCCAATGAATTGTAGTGGACGTGTGAGATGGAATGAGACAGGCCAGACTGATGGAGTGTTCTGGCAGGAGGAGTCCCAAACAGAATTAGCAGCAAGAGCCTTCCGTCATTTTCCCCCCATATGACACACATTTTCCCCATAATAAACAAGAGGAACTCATTCTATTGACCATGTCCCAACATCTCAGTGAATCATTAGTTGCTGCTGTAAAGAAGCATTTTTGAAGAAAGGCTTGCTCATATACAATACACTTCATGACCTGAGCACATTGAAACACTTTACAGCTAATAAAGATATCAAGGGGATAGTGTGGCAAAATGGAGTAGAGGAAGAAGATCAGCCAGAGCAAGAGCAAGTAGGACTGAAGATAGTCAGTAGATTCTAACAGAGTAGGAGAGAGTCAGTAAATTATAACAAAGTGGGAGTCAGGAGGGCCTGGAGATAGTTAATAGAGCCAAACAGAATGGGAGAGAGTAGGACTTGGAGAGGGTCAGTAGATTTCAACAGAATGGGACAGAGGAGGGCAAGGGGCAGTAGCATCAAAATGAGTAGAAGGGCAAAGGAGCTACAGACTGTTACCAGCTCCTAAAAAAGCAAAAGATGACAGATGAAACAGCACAAGGAGATGAGAAAGCAGTCAAAGAGTGATCCATAGAAGTTGAGTTGACTGGTTGTTGAGCAGCTGCTGTTACTGACTGAATGTTTCAACCCTAACGATTCTGAAAAATGTATATTTCTAAACTAGCACAGGGCAAGAATTTATAACAGCAGGAGAAGGAGCTGATTTGTAAAGATGAATTTCTACTAATTTCCAGTTTTTAGTTGAAGTAAGTCAAAGTGACTAAAGTTATAGTAAGTAAAGTAATTTGAAAGTACAGATTGATATATGACAGGGCAGTTCGGCCAAGCACAAGGCTCGTGCTATGCCACTTTTCCTGACCTAGATGAGACCTCATTCAGAAAGTGTCACTACTAACACAAGCTTCAGGTCTGGGTTTCAGGGCTCAAGCTGTGGCTAGAGTCACTGAGATGTAACCACTAGGCAGAGGATAGCTCATTCAGAAAGATAGTCATACTGCAAGTTGGAGGCAAACATGCAGAGACAGAATGATATGAAACAGGAATGGGTGAATGTCAAGCAGTCATAGACTAATAAATAGGAGTGCTCACTAACCGGTTTCTTCACTCCAGATATTAGTGAGTGTGATCGGTCCTTGGAGGGGTGCACCAAGAATCCAGCCCGTGGCACCATGAAAAGCTCAGCTGTGCAGGACTGACAGAGGATTCTTCAGGTAGGGGGAGATAACAAAACATCACTCAGGGTGGGGCTGGGGTGGTGTTGCCTCCCTGGGACTAGGATTAGGGAAGTCACAGAATGGCTGTAGGACTTTCTCCTGGGCTAGAACTAGCATCAATATTCATGGTCCATACTGGTACCGACGACACAGGCAGGAAGCAGACTGTGATCTTGCAATTGGAATTAAGAGAGCTAGGTAGAAAGTTAGCAAGCAGCATCTCTACAGTAGCAACCTGCAGATTAGTCCCAGTGCCACGTTCAAGTAAATATAGAACTTGGAAGATAAAACACAGTAATGTGTAGCTGGCAGGATGATCCACTGGGAAGGGCTTTAGAGTTCTAGACTGGCTCTGGGAGAGGTAGCACCTGAACAGAGCTAAGATTGAGCTCCTTCCATGACATGTTGCCAGTGCTGTTGGAGAGGGTTTAAACTAACTCAAAGGGGATATGGGAAACAGGAGAGAATATTAGAAAGTAAAACCAGCATCAACAAAATGCTGGACGAGGCAGTTAGCACCAGAATAGACAATATTACATAAATTCTATCAAAGTAAGGGAAGTAATGAAGTCTAAATTAGGGTTACAATGCATGTGTGTGAAAGCACAAAATAGAGTTAATGAGATTAGGGAGTTACAGACATAGTGGAATTACGATGCTGAGGTAATAATGGAGACCCGGCTCAAGGAAGAGTGAATTTGAATATTAAATGTCTCTAGTTACAAGGTATTCAAACAAAAACAGGAAATGGTGAAAGGAGGATGGATGACATTTTTGGTTAAGGAGTAAGACGTTTCAAAGAATTCAAGGCCAAAACCAACTTGGCTAGAACTAAGGAATAAGAAAGATTTAATTACTTTGGTCAGTGTAATATAAAGAACAATACAGCAAGGGAACAGGGCCTTTGGTCCTACAAGCCTGCACTGACACATTTTGCCCTTCCTTACTAAACTGTCTTCACTTACAACATCCATATCCCTCTATTCCCTTCCCAGTCATGCATTTGTCCAGGTGCTTCTTGAATGCTGCTATTGTGTCTGCTTCCACCATCAACTATTGGGAAGGATACAGTGGAACAACTTTATAAGGAACTTAGAGAGAGAGGTGTAAATGTCATAGGGTAATTTTAATGAGGGTCTCCACCCTTGTATGTCAACCAGGGTAGTGGTAATGTAAGGGGCAAGAGATAAGCTCTCCTAGATTGTGGTCTGGAGAATTTTCGCCAGCAGTTATCCGTCCAGTCCAACAGGAAAGGAGGCACTGTTAGAGTTGATTCTTAGGACTGAGGGGGGGGCTAAATAGATCAAGCGATCATTGTACCATAAGCTTTAGGATCACAGTGGAAAATGACGTCGGTCAACCCTGAGTAAGAATAATTAACTGGCAGAAAGCAGACTTTAATATGGAAGAGCTGGGCCAGATAGATTGGAACCAGAAGTTGGTGGAAAGAAAAATAGCCAAAGATGGGAATTCTTCAAAAAGAAGATGGTTTCTGTACAACAAATGTCCGTTTCCTCGAATGGGAAAGTAAGATCAACAAATGTGGGAGCTGTCTGGATTATAAAGGAGAAAGAAATGAAAGAACATAAAATTATGACAGGAGCCAGGTAGTAAAATCAATTCAGAAAGTTCAGAGGGAGGATGGAAAAGCAAATAGGAGAAGCAAAGAAAAGACTATGAAAATAAAGACTAGCAGCCAAGAAAAAAGGAAAGTCCAAAGTCATTGATAGACCCATTCGGTTGAGTGATAGGAATCAGAGAGCAATGGTCAATGGATATTTTTCAGGCCAGGAAAGGTTTGCAGATTTCCCCTGGGGTTGGTATTGGGAATCTTGATTCTCCTAATTTATATTGGTCTGCAGGTGATACAAAATTTGGAAGAATTGTAAACGGCGATGAGGACAGTGTAGGACTTCATAAAGGCATTGACATGTCAACAGAGTGAGCAGATGGAAATTCAACATGGAGAAGTGTGAGGTGATACACTTGATACAAAGAATATAAAAAGAATAAAGGGGTGTGCGGGTTCAGAGACTTTGGTTTATATGTGCACATAGAAGAGGAAGAGGAAGGCCAGCTGGCAGCTTTTTTGGAGCAATGGCTCCCTGAAATATTAAAGCTGGAGTCCGGATCAGGCCAGGTGCAGATAGAGTGGGCCCACTGGGTTGCTATATGCAGGCCCAGGTCGGACCAGCGCCCCCGCCCGGTCCTGTTCCAGCTCCAATGCTATAGAGAGAAACAGATGTTTGTGGAAGCCTCCAGAATCTTGGGGAAGGATCCCCAGGCTACGGTGTACAAGGGCTCTAGGATTATGCTATTCCAGGATTTCTCTCCAACTGTGGTCCGCAAAAGGAAGGCATTTGATGAGGCGAAGAAGCGTCTGAGAGACTTAAACATCCAATATTCCTTCTGTTACCCAGCTACACAGCGCTTCAGCCATGAAGGATCCGTTTATAACTTTGGATCACCGGAGAAGGTTAAAGAATTTTTGGACTCTCTTAAATAGACTGTAAGAATTAAACTGTATGGCTAATGATGCTAATTTGCTCCCCCCCTCCCCCAGTTTACCTTTTCTTTCTCTTTTCATCCCCTTTATTGTTTAATATCGTCTCCGGGAGGCAGGGAGAGGGGCTTATTTGTTATCCACTTTGATTCATCTGGTGGGGGGGGTGGGGTTGGGGGGGAGCGTTTGCTCTGTCCTACCTCAATTTTTTTTAAGAGCGGGGTTTTTTTTTTGTTCTTCTGTTATTATACTTAAGTTATCTGATACTTGCTGGGATTGTAACTTTATAGTTTTATATGTTTATATTTTGTATTATCTTTACTAAATGTATTCAAGTATTGGTGGGGGTGAGGCACTCACTTTTAACTTTGGTTTTATAGTACATGTGAATTTATTTACTCTGTTATGTGGTTCTTGGGTCGAAGGCGGGGTGCTGGTTGGTAAAGGATACGGTGAGTTTATTGACAGGTAGTGATGCCCCCTGGAACAAGGGGGAAAATCTCCTTTTAAATGTGTTTTATATTTTTCTTATTTAGAAATAGTTTTTAACTATAATGGCGTTAATGTGTTAAAAAATTTCTACTTTTGTGAATTTTCTACGGTCTGTGCTCGAGGTGCTTTGGGTGCTGTTCTTCCTCCCGGGGGGGGGTCTCGGACCTGCCTGGATGATCATGGTTAGTCATTCGATTAGTTGGTGCACCTGGAATGTCAAGGGGAGTAATTCACTAATCAAAAGGAAGAAAATACTATCAAATCTCAAAAAAGAAAGGGTTGATATAGCTCTCTTACAGGAGACACACTTACTGGATAAAAAGCATTTAAAATTACAACAAAGAGGATTCGATCAGGCCTTCTTTTCATCTTTTAGTTCCAAAAGTAGGGGAGTAGTCATTCTCATTCGAAAGAACCTTCCTTTCAAAATCTTAAGTCCGACAAAAGATGAATCTGGACGGTATATACTGACTAAAGCCCTCACAAATGGCGAGGAGTATGGAATTTTGAATCTTTATTGTCCACCGGCACACCCCTTCAAATTTATAATGGAAGCGTTCTCCAAACTGATGGGTTTTGGGGCTCGTCACACAATTATAGGAGGAGATTTTAATTGTACTATGGACCCAGAGATAGACAGGATACCCAAGGGTACTGCGGGTATATCTCTCAGATCCAGACAATTGGCGGATTTGAATAGGGAGCTAGGATTAGTGGATGTGTGGAGGTGCCTTCATCTGCAGGGCAGAGACTTTACTTTCTACTTTAACCCACATAAGTGTCTTACTAGAATTGACATGTTTTTTGCTCCCTCAACCTTTTTGAACTCCATATTATCCTGCAAAATAGATAATATAATAATCTCTGATCATGCTCCAGTATACATGCAAGTTAAGACTAGGGACGATGAGACAAGCCCCTGACATTGGCGTATGGACTCTTCTTAATGAAGGATAGTAAATTTGTAAAATATTTCTCTCAAGAATTTAAAACATTTTTGAAAATTAACTCAGGCACGACCAGTAACCTGTCGATGATGTGGGAGACCATTAAGGCTTATGTGCAAGGTCTCATTATTTCATACTCGGCAACACAGAAAAAACAAAAGGGAGAACAACAGCATCTACTCGAGGCTCACTTGAAGGCAGCTGGGACAGCGTATGTTGATAGGCCCTCCATTGCTAAATTACAAAGGATTACAGCCCTTCAGACAGCCTTGAATACCGCACTTACCCAAACAGCAAAGAGGGAAATATTATTTGCAAAACAAAGACTATATGAATTCGGCAATAAGCCTGGTAGATACCTAGCATATCTTGCAAGGAGAAAAAAGGCCCCTCAAGCTATCATGACCATTAGGGAAAGTGTTGGTACTTTGACTCAGAACCACAAAAGGATCAATACAGCCTTCAGAAAGTTTTATTTTGATCTGTATAAATCACAGGATTGTGAAGACAGAGCTAAAAAGATGGAGTCCTTTTTTAAAAGCCTGGCCTTTCCGGACTTAACCCTGGAACAGGGTGTCGATCCTGAATGCTCCTCTGACAACCCAGGAAGTACTGGACACAATCAGGCAGCTTCAGAGCAGTAAGGCACCTGGCCCAGATGGATTCCAGGCTGAATTCTACAAAGAGTTTATAGGGGTACTGGCTGGTCTACTTATAGACATGTATAATTATTCATATAGTCAGGGCTGCCTCCCGCCTTTGATGAGAGAAGCAAATATTTCTCTCATTCTTAAAAAAGAAAAGGCCCCAGGAGATTGAACATCATACAGACCAATATCTTTGCTAAATGTAGATTTTAAAATTCTTTCTAAAACATTAGCATTAAGGCTGGAGAGGGTTTTACCATACATCATAAAAGAGGACCTGACGAGGTCTTCAAAGACTGTAGATCATCTAATAACATTAGAAGAATTTTAAATGTGATTCAAGTATGTCATCAGGAAAGAATACTGGGAATAGTAGTCTCTTTAGATGCGGAGAAAGCAATCGATCGAGTTGAATGGTCATATCTGTTTTACACCCTGGAAAAGTTTGGTGTCAGAAAGGTATACGCCAAATAGGTCTCAATATTGTACAATGACCCCAAAGCAGCCGTGATTATTAATGGTTTAGGCTCGGATAACTTCAGTGTGGGTAGGGTCTGTCGTCAAGGATGTCCTCTCTCACCGTTATTATTCACGCTAATAATTGTAACACTAGCTGAAGCTATACGGGCCGATTCTAATATAATGGCTCCGAGGGTTGGTTCGAGTAAACATAAAATTACCCTTTATGCAGACGCTGTTCTCCTTTATCTTAATGATCCTTTGATATCCGTGTCCCGTCTGATCCAAGTAATCAATTTATTTAGTGCGTTCACAGGTTACAAAATCAATTTCACAAAATCGGAGGCTATGCCGATGGGTGGTCTCGCTAGTATGTCCAATTTATCGGCCAGGTCTTGCTTTCCCTTACTGTGGTCTCTGGAGGGTTTTTTATATTTAGGTATTTTTATCATCCAGTATTTGGTCAGCTGTACAAAGTCAATTTTGTGCACCTATTAGAGAAGATAAGGCAGGACTTTCAACACTGGGGGGATCTCCCGATATCTTGGTTTGGCAAAATAGCTCTAATTAAAATGAATATTTTGCCTCATCTCTTATACCCTATGAGAATGCTCCCTGTGATGTTGCCGAGGCTGGCATTGTGTAAACTATACGGTTGGCTTGGTTCTTTCATTTGGAATCATAGACAGCCCCTTATTAAATGAAAGAAGCTGCAGCTTCCAAAAGCAAGGGGAGGACTGGATTTTCCAGACTTTAGGAAGTATCAGATGAGTTCTCTATTAAGCTACGCAGCCGACTGGGTCTCGTGTGACCCGCAATCAATCTGGCTGGACATTGAGGCTTCTCATTAATCTCTTATTTTTAGATAAGATGAAAGTTATTATGGACCATTGTAAAACCCTATTGTATTAAATACAATTAAAGCCTGGAAGATAATGCTGCAAGATGAGGGTAATTCACAAAAAACCTCTCCTTATACTCCTTATACAACCGGGGCACACAGATGCTACATTTAAAACCCGGAGGTCCAGGGGTATTTCTTGCTTAGGGGATCTGTTCAATGGGGAGGTTATGATGTCTTTTGAACAGCTGCACCAGAAATTTGGACTGCCTAATGGAGACCTTTTTCGATATTTCCAAATTCAAGATTATATACAGAAGAAGACCACATTATTAGATAGCTCTTATAAATCAGATAGGGAAAGAAGAGTGTTATGGCCAATGGGTCCACCCTCAGTCAGCACTCTCTATCACTCATTACAGAACGAAGTATCAAAAGACATGGAACAATTGTTTAAAACATGGAATCAGGAATTGGGTTGGAAATCCCTTCAGAAATGTGGGATGACATCTGGGAAAATGCCAGAAAGAACTCCATTTGTAATAGAACCCAAGCCATCCAACTAAAGATACTCCATAGGGCTCATATAGCACTGGAATGACTGGCAAAATTTAGGGCAGGAACATCTCCAATGTGTCCTAAATGTAAAATAGAAGTGGGCACTCTCACACACTGCTTATGGACATAAGATCCGCAAATACTGGATCAGAGTAGCAAATGCACTGACAGAAATCTTGGGAGCGGAAATTGGAGTAGATCCAGTATCTCTTTTCCTGGGCTTTTCGAACCTGCCCTCTCTGGATGTGCACAGGAAGTAATTATTTTCCATTCTCTCCTTTTGTGCAAGGAAAATACTTTCGTAAATTGGGTAGCTGAGGGCCCTCCAGGACTTCGAATTGGCACAGGTTAATCATGGAATATATTCCCCTTGACTTCCTTACAAATATGGTGCACCAAAAAACTGAATAATTCTATAAAATATGGCAGTCCTTCCTGAACTATATAGATACAGATATTTCAGCCATATTGTCAAGGGCTTTTACTTAGTTGTGGTAGTGGTTCTGACTGGTCCGGGGCCCCTTGGGGGAGGAATCCTGTATGAATATGGGTTTTATTATGACTTGATGTTAATTCATTCTGAGCATGTACTTAATTCTTTTATTACTATGTTTTTTTGAGTAATGTAAGATATTTTATTATATGCTTTGGTTATTTGTAGATTAAATTCGTATTTAGTTGAGTTTTTTTTTGTTTGTTGTGTTTTGGTTATTATTTATTTAATATTTAATTGTATATTAGTGTTTATATTTGTTTGTGTTATTTTGTAAGTTTGTAAAAAGAGTTTTAAAAATTTTCCTTTTTCTTCAAGAAAAATATCTATAAAAAAAACTTTTCACCTCTCAAAAAAAAAGATTTCAGGGGCCGAAAGAGAGGGCAAAGTGGTGAAGAAACAAAGGTCATGTCCAACTGAGCCATCGAACCAGAGAAAAGGTACAGCACAGAAAGAGGCCATTTGGCCCATCTTGTCTGCATTGCCTGAATAAACTAGCAGCATCTCCAGCATCTGCAGTCCTCACTTTCTCCCTGAATAAACTAGCGACCTACTTTTAATCCCACTAACCCAGCACCTGCTTCATGCAGACCTGCAGGATACAACATGTCAGGAGCAGATTCAACGTCATTTTAAATCATTCGAAGGTCTATACCTCAACCACCAAACTGACAGTGAATTCCAAACACCCTTACTCTGGGTGAACATGACATGGAGGATGCCAGAGTGGAACTGGGGTGGACAAAGCTAGAAGGGGAGAACATACAAACTCCACACAGACAGTCGCCTGAGGGTAGAATCGAACCTGGGTCCCCAACGCAGTGAGGTAGCAGTGCTAAGCACCGTGCTGCCCCTATCTGAAATCCTATGTTCAAATCCCTTGGGGCGGGGATTGAAGAAGCACCTGGACAAATACATGGATAGGAAGGGAATAGAGGGATAAGGATCCTGTAAGTGAAGACAGTTTCACGATGGAAGGGCAGAATGTGTTGGCACAGGCTTGCTGTACTATTCTTTGCTCTAACCAAGAGCCTCCAGATTCAGAGGCAAAAGTGCTACCCATTGAACTACAGATATGATATATTAAAATTCTTATTATTAATGGACATAAACAATTTTGAACAATTTGTTAGTCTTTTAAATGATTACACAAGAGCGCAAAGCTGTTTGTTTGCATGTTAAATTCCCCTTTTATTATGAAATTTGCTGAGTCTTATACTAATTAGACAATGAACTCTTTGCAAAAGTTACAGCAGTTTTCTTTGAATTGCTAGAAGTTTTCTATCTAGGGTATAGTGTGTACAAAGTGGGTTGAAAGAATGAGGGATGCAGGGTTTTTTTTAAACATCCTGACCCAATTTTCTTGCTTCAAGTCTCCCTGGATTTGTCTTCCAACTTCCTCAAGTTGGCAGAGTTTTGCTTCACTGCGGTTCTCTCAAACGCTTGAAGGAGCTATTCTCTTTCGGCAATGTCCACGAGATGCTTTTCGATCTCCGTCACACGGAGGCTCCTGTGAAAAATATGAAAACAGCAGATAAGAAAATAAAAATAGGCTGGGTCATTTTTCCCTAAAGTGTCAGAGGCTGAGGAGTGACTTTATAGAGGTTTACGAAGCCATGGGGGCATGGATAGGGTGATTACACAAGGTCTTTTTTCCTAGGGTAGGCGAGTCCAAAACTAGAGGATATAGGTTTAGGGTGAGAGGGGAAAGATTTAAAAGGACCCTGAGGGGCAACATTATCACGCAGAGGGTGGTGCATGTATGGAATGAGCCGCCAGAGGAAGTGATAGAGGCTGGTACAATTACAGCATTTAAAAGGCATCTGGATGGGTATATGAATAGGAAGGGTTTGGAGGGATATGGGCCAAATGCTGGCAAATGGGACTAGATTAATTTAGGATTTATGGTCAGTATGGACGGTTTAGACCAAAGGGTCTGTTTCTGTGCTGTACAACTCTATGACTCGATAGTTGTCAGGAAAATATTGTGTGGATTGCATACGTGTGCTCACATGATGGCGACTAAGGGACTGACTGAGATGGTAGAAGAATTTGATGGGGTAGTAAATCAAACTATTTCACCAATCGGAGGCAGGATAGGGGGGGGAAGATTGGGTTGGAAAGGGGGCAGCAGAATCCAGAACAAGGGGGACTAACCTTACAATTCAAGAGAGGCTATTCAAAAGTGATAGTTTTTTTAATGCAGAGAGTGGTGGGGGTCTGGAATTCACTGCCTGAGTCAGTGGCAGAGACCCTAAACTCTTAAACCCTGGATCTACAAGTGAAGTAGTGTAAGCAGTAGGGCTATGGGGCGTGTATAGAAGACAGGATTAGAAAGGGCATTTGTGTGACCATGGGTCGGCAGGGAGACACTGGGGTGAATGGCCCCTTTCTGTGTTGTATCTTTGCTATGGTTTTATCAATGAATTTTTCTTTCTTATAAAAGGGAGTGCAAGTCTGGAACTTTCTTCCAATTCCACCCTCCCCTCCAAAAAAGTGCCATTGAGGAGAGGGGTGATTTAAAAGTTTCAAACTGAGATTAATAGATTTTTATTGGGTAAGGGGCCACAAGAGTTCTAAAACAAGATAAATACAGACTGGACAATGTGAACAAGCCCAAACGACTGAACAGGCTGGTTCCGGAGCAACGTTTCATTCCCACATCCATTGGGAGGGTCCGACAGACCTGAACTTGGGATTGTCGGCTGTGACCACCCCGACCTCGATCTCCGTGGCTTTAAAGTCAAGTGCCAAGACGGTGGACAGACAGGAAATGGCCAGCTGCAAGAGGAGGGAAAAAAGACAAGGTTGTGTTTTTGCAATACGCCCAGGATCTCCCAGCAACAACATCTCATATTTCTCTAGTGCCTTTATCACCATAAGAGGCGGCTGTGACATCAGGCAGAAAGCAACATCGAGCCCCTTAAGGGGATATTAGGACCAAACGTTTGGTAATAGAGGAGCAAATAAGGAGCATCTTAAAGTAAGAGAGGCGGTGAGTTGGATCCATGTTCTGGACATGCCTAGAGGTGTTTCGAATGAACTTTCACTGCTTCTCACACACAAGAAAATGTGATCAGAAAGGTTATGTGGAGGCTGAGTTATCTTGAAGCTTAAAAGTCAGCTGCGGGTCAGAGGCTAGCCTGTAGGTTGTGTGTTCACCGTCCCATTCCAGAAATGTGGGCCCACTCAGTCCACACTAACATTCCAATGTTGTACCAGGGGAGTGCTGGGGAGCACCAGAGATGCTGTTTTTTAAGATGAGAGGGGAAAGATTTAAAGAAGACACAAGGAACAATTTCTTTACACAGGGAGTGATTTATGTGTGGAATAAACTTCCAGTTGAAGTGGTGGATGTGGCTATTGTTACAATGTTTGGATAAGTTCATGAATAAGAAATGTTTGGAGGGATATGGGCCAATTGCAGGTAGGCGGGACTCGTTTGGTCAGCATGGACTGGCTGGTCCAAAAGGTCTGTTTCCGTGCTGGATGACTCTATGATTCTATACTGAGATTATTTGATTTGATTTGATTTATTGTAGTCACGTGTACCTAAGTACAGTGAAAAGCTTTGTTTTGTGAGCAGAACAGGCAAATCATAGCAAACAAGGCCATTCAGATCATAGGCTGCTTAGACAGAGTGAGGCATACAGATGCACAGGAAATGGACAGAGATCAACATTGTTTGAAGTTAGAGAGCTCCACTCAGCAGTCTAATAACGGCAGGGAAGAAGCTGTTCTTTAACCTGTCAGTACGTGTGTTCAGGTTTCTGCATCTTCTACCTGATGGAAGAGGTTGGAAGAGAGAATAACCAAGGTGGGAGGGGTCTCTGATCATGTTGGCAGCCTTTCCATGACAACGAGAGGTGTAAATATAATCTGTGGATGGGAGCTTGGCTTCCGTGATGGTCTGGGCTGTGCACACAACCTTCTGTAGTTTCTTATGGTCCTGGGCAGAGCAGTAGCCACACCAGGCCATTATGCACTCAGATAGAATGCTTTCAGTGGTGCATGGACCTTATGGAGATGCCAAATTTTCTGAACCGTCTGAGGAAGAAGAGGTGCCCGATCACTCTCTGAGGCGGATGTGAAGGATCTTGTGGATCCTATGTTGGGTAGATAGATCTCTTGGCCAATATTTATCCCTGAAAGCAACATCATTAACAAAAATACAGATGATCTGGTCTTTCACACATTGTCAGTTTTGGGAGTTTATTGCCTGTGTATCCTACATTACAATAATGAAGCACTTCAGGCCAAGTAATTACTGTAATTGGTCGCAAAGGGCTCTCGAATGATTTGAAATTGTGACAGGCGCTTCAGAAATGCAAGCCTTCTCAGCTTAGGTATGCCCAGGGGATTGACTGACCTCCAGGGAGATGGGTTTTCATGGTATTACCATCGGCCTCGTCATTTTTTCTGTGTTTGAGGTTAATCCAGCTCCCTCACAGGTTACTTCTGGTTAATTCCCCTCTCCAATTAAAAAAGAAACTCCCTTTGAGTAATGGAGAGCTTTGAGAACTTTTGCCAATCTGCTCGGCGAGTCAAATAACCGCTACAAAAATGACTTGACGGGAATTTTTTTTCTCGCATGATTAATATCGAAAAGTTGCATGGCTGGAGCTGAAGAATCTCCCAACCCCCCAAAGCTCCTTCTAGGCCCACGATTTCTACCCCAAGGAAGGACAAGGGCATCAGATACATGGAAACACCTCCCCCCAACCCCCCCGCAAGCTCCCCTCTGAGCCACTCACCATCCTGATTCGGAAATATTTGAACTGATTTGATGTATTATCGACACATGTAACAAGATACAGTGAAAAATATTGTTTTGTTTGCTATCCAGACAAATACATTATTACATCAGGATACTAGGACAGAACGCAGAATGTGGCGTTACAGCTACAGAGAAAGATCAGCTCTAATATATGAGAGGTCCGTTCATATGTCTGTAACAGCGGGGAAGGGGAGGTAATGGCCTACTGGTATTAATGCTTCCAGATTTTGTTTTGAAATCTGAATTCAAATCTCACGTCATGGCAGGATTCACACTCAAGTCCCAGATAATCCAGAGGCCCAGACAATGGTCTGGGACCTGTGTGTGAATCCTGCCACGGTGTGAGATTTGAATTCAGATTTCAAAACAAAATCTGGAATAAAGAGTGTAATGGTGAGCGTGAACCTGTTGCCGATTGTCGGAAAACCCCATCTGGGTCACTAATGCCCTTTAGGGAAGGAAACTGCCTTCTTTATCCTGTCCAGCCTGCATGTGACTCTAGACCCACAGCAATGTGGTTGACTCCTACCTGCCCTCTGGGCAATTAGGGATGAACAGTAAATGCTGGCTCAGCCAGCAATGCCCTCATCCCATGAAAGAATAAAAATAAAAACCTGTTGAGTCACCATCCAAATAGTGAATTGAACTAAATAAGCTTTATGGTCACATGTGCTCTCACGTGTACAGTGAAATATTTATAAGTTGCCACCTACAGACCCATCTTAGGTACAAAGGTGCCTAGGTACAGATCCTTGAGTACAAATTCTTAGGAAAAGAATATTACTCACCATTCTTTCAATGTCGCTTGGTCAAAATCCTGGAACTGCCTACCTAACAACACTGCAGATAACCCTACAGACTGCAGTGGTTCAAGAGGGCAGCTCACCGCCACCTTCTCAAGGGAACTTAGGGATTGGCAGGAAATGTTGGTCCAGCACACGATGTCCTCATCCCACAAATTCATAAAGCAATGAGGACTAAGGTATTGCGATTTAGTTGGTGAACAGTCAAATTGCTCATCAGCACTTTATCAAGCCACAGTTGAGATCAGCTGGGACTGAAGGGATAGGCTTGTTGGGCTGCATGGCCTTCTTCCGTTCTCATTTCAGCCATGCGCAAGGTTCAGTTGGCTTCCCTCATGTGTTTCACCGCCACCTCAAGGGGCAATTAGGGGATGAGCAATAAAGACCAGCTTTGATAATGATGCCCACGACCTGTGAAGGAACTTTAAAAAAACATGAGAGGCCAGCTCAGGAAGTTTCCGATTACCTCGACGGTGGCCTTGTAAGTCAGGTCTGGCTTCTTTTTAATCTTCTTCTCCAAGTGGCTGTTGGCTTCTATTTGTTTGACCCCTGCGCTGGTAGCCTTGTAGCCACAGTAGTAACCGGCAGGATCGGACTTGTAAAGCTGGGGTCCTCTCTCATCGTCAATTGCAAACATAATCATACCTGGAGAATAAACAGCTGGGGTGAGGCAGGTTTGGCACACTCTTTTGACTTTGCTATGCCAGTAGGGTTGCCAACTCTCTCTGGCATTACCCCTGCAGGTACCATCACACAATCCATTGACATATCCCAAGCCTATGCTCCCACCCTTGCTCTATTCATTTGGCTCCTCATGTTCGATTTTTCAAAAATATATGAATATTTATATGTGCACTGCTGGCTAGGCCAGCATTTGTTGCTCATCCCTTAATTGTTAGGAGTCAACTACATTGCTGTTACATTAACTTAATTGGCCGCATAGCTAATTTGCAGTGCGGAGTGACACTAAAAACAGGGGTTCAATACTTAAACTGGCCGAGGTTACCATGAAGAACTCAAACCCCACCTCCTGCTTGAGGTGTGGTGACCCTATCTTGGCTGGCACGGTGGCTCAGTGGTTGGCACTGCTGCCTCACAGCACAAGGGATCTGGGTTCAAATCTAGCCTCAGGCGACTGTCTGTGTGGAGTTTACACGTTCTCTCCTCGTCTGAGCAGGTTTGCTCCAGTTTCCTCCCACAATCCAAAGATGTGCAGTTTAGGTGGAAATGCAGGGCTATATGGATGGGGTGGGATGCTCTTTCGAGGATCAGTATGGTCCAAATGACCTGCTTTCACGCTGTAGAGATTCTATGAATTAAACTCGCCACCAGTCACCTCTCTCTAATGAGAGAGCAGCCTATGGGATTGTATTAACTTTACCTCCACTATTACGAGTAGGCCAGACTGGGTAAGGACAGCAGATTTCCTCACATAAAGGACTTTAATGAACGAGATGGGGTTTTAACAACAATCAGTAGTGGTTGCCATTAGATTAGCTTCTTACTGAATTCAAATTTCACCATTGGATGAGTGGTCTAGTGATACTACCACTGCGGAATGTCCTAGTGGTATTATCATTGGTCTATCAATCAAGAAACAATGTTCTGAAGACCCAGGTTCGAATCCCATTGTGGCAGATGGAGGATTGTGAATTCAATAAAAATCTGGAATTAAGAGCCTAATGAAGACCATGAATCTGTTGTGTGAAAAAGCCCATCTAGTTCACTAACACCCTTTTGGGAAGGAAACTACCTGATCAGACCTACATGTGACTCCAGACCCACAGCAATGGGGTTGACTCTTAACTGCCCTCTGGGCAATTAGGGATGGGCAGTAAATGCTGGCCTAACCAGCGATGCCCTCATCATGTGAATGAATTTTAAAAAGCACTATTCCTTTCTTAGATTAGACAGCAAAGAGACTCTTTGTTATCAAATTAGATGAAGATAATTGTTGGTGAAATGGCCTTTTCTGTCATCATTGTTATTAATGAGAGCAACAGAGTGTTTTTTTTTACTCCAACAGTAATCGCAACATGGAGATGATGACTACAGGAAGCAGTGAGACGGTAGGCTTTCTAAAGGAACGCAATGGGTACATGAGAGAAAATCAGATAAAAAGATGCTGAAAGTGTGAGATGAGGTGAGTTAAATCGAATGAAAGGAGGCTCAAGTGGGACTAGAAACACCAGCACAGAGTTGGGTTGAATGGCCTGCCTCAGCATGGGACGACACTGGAGGGTCATCAGGGCTAGGTGTTAAAAGAGTGACTCTGTCACTGTAAAAACACAGGCTTCTACCTGTAAAAATGTTCTTCTTTTAAGGATACAGGGTAGGCCATTTGGGACTGAGAGGAGGAGAAATGTCTTCACCCAGAGAGCGGGGAGCCTGTGGAATTCTCTACCACAGCTGGCCAAGGCCAAATTATTGAATGTTTTCAAGAAGGAGTTAGATTTAGATTTAGATTTTGGTTTTATTATCATGGGTACTCAAGTACGGGGGTATAACAGTACAGTGACAAGTGTACAATGTTGTCACACATGGCACCATCTTAAGTATAAAGTACCTAGGTAAAAAACCTTAGTTACAGAATTTAAAAGAATTAATACAGTCCTGAGGGCTAAAGGAATGAAAAGGTATGGAGAGAGAGTGGAAACAGTTGGATGGTCAGCCATGATCATATAGAATGGCAAAGCAGGCTCATAGGGATGAATGGCCTCCTCCTGCTGTTATTTTCTATGTTTTTATTTATACCCTTGGATGGGTGACTTTACGATTTTAGTTCTGCTGGATTTCCCTACCTCACGATGGTCATAAAGTCATACAGCACAGAAACACATCCTTCAGTCCAACTCGTCCATGCCAACCATGTTTCCCAAGCTAAACCTGTCTCATATGCCTGCTTTTAGCCCAGCTCCCTCTTGACCTTTCCTATTTATGTGGATAAAGTGAGGTCTGCAGATGCTGGAGATCAGAGCTGAAAATGTGTTGCTGGAAAAGCGCAGCAGGTCAGGCAGCATCCAGGGAGCAGGAGAATCGACGTTTCGGGCATAAGCCCTTCCTATTTATGTACCTATTCAATATGTCTTTTAAATGCTGTAACTGTACCAGGCTCCACCATTTCCTCTGGCAATTCATTTCAAATACACACCAGCCTCTGTGTGAAAACGTTGCCCCTCGGGTCCCTTTTATATCTTTCTCCTCTCATCTTAAAAATATGGCCTTCAGTTTTGATCTCCCCCCATCATAAGGAAAGATCTTTGCTATTCACTCTGTCATTATTTTATAAATCTCTATCATGTCGCCCTTCAATCACCTAAGCCTCCAGTGAAAGACGTCCCAGCCTATCCAGCAAAACTCTCCAGTCCCAGCAACATCCTGGTAAATCTTTTCTGAAACCTTTCAAATCTCACAACATTTTTCCTATAGCAGGGAGATCAGAATTGAACACATTACTCCAACAGTGGCCTAATCAATGTCCTGTCCAGCCGCAACATGACCTCTCAACTCCTATACTCAATGCAATGACCAATAAAGGCAAGCAAACCAAACGCCTTCTTCACTATCCTATCTACCTGCAACTCCACTTTCAAGGAACTATGAACCTGCATTCCAAGGTCTCTTTGTTCAGCAACACTGCCTAGGACCTTACCATTAAGTATATAAGTCCTGCCCTGATTTGTCTTTCCAAACAGCATTACCTCACATTTATCTAAATTAAACTCCATCTGCCACTCTTCAGCCCATCTGATCAAAGTCCCGTTGCACTCTGAGGTAACCTCCGCTTTATAAAACATAATTTCAATGAAGAGAGAAACAGAGGACTGCAGAAGCTGGAGATCAGAGTCAAAAGGTGTGGTGCTGGAAAAGCACAGCAGGTCAAGCAGCATCCGTGGAGCAGGAAAGTCAATGTTTTGAACATATGTTCTTCATTCCTGATGAAGAGCTTATGCTCGAAATGCCAACTCTCCTGCTGCTCGGATGCTGCCTGACCGGCTGTGCTTTTCCAGCACCACACTTTTTGATTCTGATTTCAATTAACTCAATTCAGCCATTTTGTCCATCAATTCTACCCCGGCTCTTTCAAGATCAATCCAGGGTACTGTGGGTACTGCAGATGCTGGAGATTAAAGTCTAGATTAGAGTGGTGCTGGAAAAGCACAGCAGGTCAGGCAGCATCCGAGGAGCAGGAAAAATCGACATTTCGGGCAAAAGCCCTTCATCAGGAATCAATGGCTTTTTTCAATCAGATCAACCATGATCTCATTGAATGCCATAGCAGGCTCGATGGACTCAAGATTAGAGTGGAGTTGGAAAAGTACAGCAGGTCAGGTAGCATCCGAGGAGCAGGAAAATCAATGTTTCGGGCAAAAGTTCCTGATGAAGGGCTTTTGTCTGAAACGTCAATTTTCCTGCTCCTCAGATGCTGCCTGACCTGCTGTGCTTTTCCAGCATCATTCTAATCTTGACAAAGATCAATCCAGTCAGACCTACACACCATCCCTTTCTGACTCACATTTATTTCTAGCCCATTTCCTTTTAGAAAGCATCTTTGATGTTGTTCCGGTCGCTCCTTCAGGGAGCACCCTCTTGACTCACTGGGAGAGAGGACTGATTCGTACTTACAACATCCCAAAGGTCTCATCTCCGCATTCTGAGTGTAAACCTGACAGATGTCAGCCATTCGCTTGCACAACATGTCCACAGGGATGTCATAGCCATACTTGTATTTCCACTTGCCAGCTTCATAGCGTGCTCTCTGAACCTGGGAGCGACAATCCGCTAGTTACATCAGGAGAGAGGCCAGGTTGGGGTGGGGGGGTGGATGAATGAAAGAAAAAATTACATTGACAAATGAATTGAATTGAATTGAATTTATTGTCACGTGTACCGAGGCACAGTGAAAAGCTTTGTCTTGGGAGCAACACAGGCAGATCACAGAGTTAAGTAGCACAGATAAGTAAATAATAGGTAAACAGCGGCAAAAACAAAAACACAGGTACAGGTGAATGTTAAGAGTTTGTGAGTCCATTCAGTATTCTAACAACAGTAGGGTAGAAACTGTTTTGATTGGCAACAGTAGACCATTCAGCCCCCATCATTAAATAAATCCTCAATCCCAATTTGCCTCACTATCTCTTTATTCATTCATGGGATGTGGCTGTCACTGTCTGGGCCAGCATTTATTGCCCATCCCTAATCACCTAGAGGGCAGTTAAGAGTCAACCCTGTTGCTGAGGTTCTGTAGTCACATGCAGGTCAGACCAGCTAAGGACAGCAGTTTCCTTCCCTGAAGGACATGAGTGAAGCAGATAGGTTTTTCTTTCCTGACAATTGATTCATTAGACTTTTAATTCCAGATTTTTATTGAATCCAAATTACACCATCTGCCGTGGCAGGATTTGAGTGAGGGTCCCCAGAATGTTAGCTGGGTCCCTGGATTAATAGCCCAGCAATAATACCATTAAATCATCACCTCGCAGTGTACCTAACAATCTATCGACCTCTGTCTTGTATAATCAAGGACTGAGCAACCACGGTGCCCTGAGGAAAGAACTCAAAAAGGTTTAAAATTCTTTGATTGAAGAATCTCCTAAATGTTTGACCTCCAATTCCAAGTCTGTGACCCCATGTTCTAAATTCCCCAAACAGTCATCCTGCCAATGTCTAGCTGAGCAAGCCCTTAACATTCTTTTTCAATTCATTTTTGGAAGATGGACGCGGCTAGCGGGCCAACATTTGTTGTCCGTTCCTAGTTGCCCCTTGAGAAGGTGGGGGTGAGCTGCCTTCTTGAACCGCTGCAGTCCCCTGCTGTGGGATGACCACAATGCCCTGAGGGAGGGAATTCCAGGATTCTGACCCAGCGACACTGAAGGAACAGCGACTTATTTCCAAGTCAGGATGGTGAGTTGAGGGGAACTTGCAGGGGGTGGTGTTCCCGTGTATCTGCTGCCCTTGTCCTTCTAGATGGTAGAGATTGTGGGTGTGGAAGGTGCTGTCGAAAGTCCCTTGGAGAGTTACCATCTTGTAGATAGATAGTACACACAGCTGCTAGTAAGCGTCAGGGATAGAGAGTGTGAAAGTTGAAGGTAATATATGAGGTGTCATGGATGGTGTCAAACTTCTTAGAGTCATGGAGATACACAGCATGGAAACAGACCCTTCAGTCCACACCAACCATGTATTCTAAATAACCTAGTCCCATTTGCCAGCATTTGGCCCATATCCCTCTAAATCCTTCCTAATCATGTCCCCATCCAGGTGCCTTTTAAATGCTGTAATTGTATCAGCCTCCACCACTTCCCCTGGTAGCTCATTCCATACACGCACCACCCTTTGCGTGAAAAAGTTGCCTCTTAGGGGCACAGCAGCTCAGTGGTTAGCACTGCTGCCTCACAGCACCAGGGACCTGAGTTTGATTCCCATCTTGGGTGACTGTCTGTGTGGAGTGTGCACACTCTCCCTGTGTCTGCGTGGGTTTCCTGCGGGTGCTCTGGTTTCCTCTCACAGTCCAAGATGTGCAGGTCAGGTGAATTGGCCATGCTAAATTACCCATAGTGTTAGGTGCATTAGTCAGGGGTAAATATAAGGTAGGGGAATGGGTCTGGGTGGGTTACTCTTTGGAGGGTCAGTGTGGACTTGTTGAGCAGAAGGGCCTGTTTCCACACTGTGGGGAACCTAGTCTTAGGTCCCTTTTAAATTTGATGGTACACACTCCTGCTACTGAACATCAGGGATGGGAGAGTGAATTGCGTGGACGTGGAGCCAATCAAGCTTTGTCCTGGATGATGTTGAGCTTCTTAAGTGTTGTTAGGGCTGCCCCTCCAGGGCAAGTGGGGAGTATTCCATCACACTCCTGACTTGTGCCTGATTAGTGGACAGGCTTTGGGGAGTCAGGAGGCTTTAAGACTGAGTTCATTTTGAATTAAAGGAGCATGAATGTTAACAAGGAATAGAAATGGCTCACCGAGCATTCCAGTCATGACACAACCAATCTTGTCAGTCAAATGATAAAGGTTTGTGACAGTGCTGGCATCAATGAGCTTGTCCTGAAAAACACCAACAACATGAAAGAAATGAAATACTGCGGATGCTGGAAATCTCAGACAAAGACAGAATATTTTGGAAATGTTCAGCAGGTCTGGCTGCATTTAAGATTAGATTACTTACAGTGTGGAAACAGGTCCTTCGGCCCAACAAGTCCACACCGAAGAACAACCCACCCAGACCCATTCCCCTACATTTAGCCCTTCATATAACACTATGGGCAATTTAGCACAGCCAGTTCACCTAACCTGCACATCTTTGGACTGTGGGAGGAAACCGGAGCACTCAGAGGAAACCCACACAGACATGGGGAGGATGTAGAGAGAGAAACAGAGTTAAGGTTTCAGGTCGATGGTTGTTTATCAAAGCTGCAGAAAGAAGGGTCATCACCCAGAAACATTAACTGTGTCACTCTCTCCATGTTTGGTACCAGTCCTGCTGATTGCTCCACTGCATTTACTATTCCTAAGTCTGGAGCTCTCTGCCCAAAGGCAGGTCTGACCCACTGATCCCACCATGGGTAGGACAAGGAGACAAGTGGTGGCATGGTGCCAGGGACCCGGGTTCAATTCCACCCTCGGGTGACTGTCCGTGTGGAGTTTGCACATTCTCCCAGTGTCTGTGTCGGTTTCCTCTGGGTGCTCTGGTTAACTCCCACAGCCAAAGATGTGCAGGTCAGGGTGGATTAGGAAATGCAGGGTTACAGGAATGGAGTGGGTCTGGGTGGGGTGCTCTTCAGAGAATTGATTTGATGGGCTGAATGGCCTGCTTCTACACTATAGAGATTCTATGATTCCCAGTCTTAAGTCAACCCCAACCAGAGTGGGGATTGAAGTCCGTAGCTTGTCACCAATCCAACCCACAGACAAAACTCTGAACTTGGAGCTTCTGGCTTGGAGGCAGGTACACTACCAACTGTGCCATAAGACCTGCCATTTTCTATTCATATTCCAGAAATGACGATACCAGATTCACACAGTCTGCCAATGAGGGTATCTCTCCTCTATCATTCTCAAGGTAAAGATGTAATAGTTTCACTCGCGTTCCCTCTAATTTCTCTTTGTGCATATTGTTGCACTGTGCAGTAAATTAATAGCCATTAAAAATAAGATCATAGCTGAAACTTTCCGAGTAGATTTACACCTTCACAATCAGCGAATTAATCTACTGCTCCAGTTGTTGGGAGACAGTTGCTCCACAACGCCACTTGGTGGCACAGCTTTGCAGCTACACTGTGATGGTTGACATAGCAAAACTGAATGAGATTTTGATCTGAACATGTGGTAAATGTTAAGTAGGGATTCTGGTCATGTTTAAAAAGCAAGTTGCACCTGAAAGAATGTAAGATTTGTGACCCAGTCAATGTTGGAGGAAAGAACAAACTGCAATTAAATAGCTGAAAATGTGTTGCTGGAAATGCGTAGCAGGTCAGGCAGCATCCAAGGAGCAGGAGAATTGACGTTTTGGGCATGAGCCCTTCTTCAGGAATGAAGAAGGGTTCATGCCCGAAATGTCGATTCTCCTGCTCCTTGGATGCTGCTTGACTTGCTGCGCATTTCCAGCAACACATTTTCAGCTCTGATCTCCAGCATCTGCAGTCCTCACTTTTTCCTGCAACTAAATAGCGCCCTTCACATCCTTAGGTCTCCTGAAAGTGATCCTTAGCCAATGTGTTCGTTTGAGTGCAGTCACTGTTGTAATGTAAGAAAACTCAGCAGCTAATGTGTGAACAGCAAGTTTCCAGTAACAGTAAATGAGTTATCATCCAGTATTAACAATGACAAATAACCATAAGATATGTATTACATGGGTGCTCCTAATTTCTAGTATTTAAATCTCTCCCTTTCCCCATTTCTACAACCTCCTCGTCCTACATTGCTCTAACCTCCCAACACTAACCTACTGCACATTGATCTACTCCAGTCCCATTCAAACACCCGTGCCCAGGTCTGTTCTCCCAGAGGTGCAGACTTTCCGACATCTCCTCCCTAAAACCTCCTTTAAAGGCCCCCCCCTCCCCTTAAAAATACATTTGGACTCATCTCTTGGTCACCCCAACTTGATAAATCCGCTGACCACACTTGTTAGTTTTCAGCCCAGCTGCAGCCCTGGCGAAGCACTTGGGTGATATACAAATGCGTGTCGTCATTGTTGCTGTGTGACCGAAGGCTGAACTCCAGCGAGAGTCAGGATCATTGGGGTGAATGTGAGCAAAGTTGCAGAAGACGTCCATACTCACTGCCACTTTCTTCTGGGTCACGGCAACGACTGAGTCCTTCCCCCTCACGGCCACTGTTGTAAGGCCACCCTGGTTTATTGCTTTGAATGCATACTCTGAAAAGAAAGGAGCAGATTAGCCATTCAGAACATGTCCAAGAAGTCAGGGAGGGAATGGGGAGGAGTACACAGCGGCCATCTTTGATGGTGGGTCACATGACAGTACCAACTTTGATTACCCACTTTTTTGGAGGGCTTTATAGAACATAGAATGTAGACCAGTTCAGCACAGGATCAGGCCCTTCGGCCTGCGGTGTTGTGCCAAACATGACTCCAAATTAAACTAATCCCTTCTGCCTGCTCTGGGTCCATATCCCTCCATTCCTTGCATATTATCCCTCAGCTTTTTCTTCAAACAAAACCACAACCTGAACCAGTGGAGTTGCAGGTAGACAAGATAGTGAGGAAGGCGTTTGGTACACTTTCCTTAATTGGTCAGTGCATTGAGTATAGGAGTTGGGAGTCGAGAGTGTCATCAGGCTTATGCCCGAAACGTCGACTCTCCTGCTCCTCAGATGCTGCCTGACCTGCTGTACTTTTCCAGCACCACACTCTAGACTCTGATCTCCAGCATCTGCAATCTTCACTTTCTCCTATAGGAGCTGGGAGGTCACGTTGCAGCTGTACAGGACATTGGTTAGGCCACTTTTGGAATACTGCATGCAATTCTGGCCTCCCTCCTACAGGGAGGATGTTGTGAAACTTGACAGGGCTCAGAAAAGATTTACAAGGATGTTGCCAGGGTTGGAGGGTTTGAGCTATAGGGAGAGGCTGAATAGGCTGGGGCTGTTTTCCCTGGAGTGCTGGAGGCTGAGAGGCATGGATAGAGTAAATAGACAAGGTCTTTTCCTTGGGATGGGGGAGTCTAGAACTAGAGGGCATAGGTTTAGGGTGAGAGGGGAAAGATATAAAAGGGATCTGAGGGGCAACGTTTTCACGCAGATGCATGTATGGAATGAGCTGCCAGAGGAAGTAATGGAGGCTGATACAATTACAATGTTTAAAAGGCATCTGGATGGGTATATGAATAGGAAAAGTTGAGAGGGATATAGGCTAAATGCTGGAAAATGGGACTGGACTAATTTAGGATATCTAGTCAGAAAAGGTGAGTTGGACCTAAGGGTCTGTTTCCATGCTGTACATCTCTATGTCTCTATGACTCAGTGAAAGATATTGTATGGTTGTAGAGTTCCTCTTGTCTCTTTCTGATTGATCCAATCAGATGCCAGAAAAACCACAATGGCTGGTGGAGGAACTAAAGTGGGACCTGGTGGCAGGAGGAGACTATCCAGCTAGGGAGGGGGGTGAGGTGATGGAGGGAGAGGTAAACAAGGATGAGAGTTTTAAAATGGATACATTTGCTTACCTGGGAGCCAAGACAATTCATGAAGCACCGGGGTAATGAGTGAATGGAATTTATATAGAGTTAAAATAAGGACAGCAGACATTGACAGGAGTCAAGTCTAGAGCTAACAAAGGTAAACAAGCAGGAGGCTAGAAGAACATAGCAAGCCAGGCAGCATCAGGAGGTGGAGTAGTCAACATTTCGGGGTGTAACCCTTCTTCAGGACTTGGGAGCTAACAAAGGCAAGGATATGGGATTCAATAACTGAGGAGCTGACGCAGGACGGATTGGAAGGATGTAAGAGAGGTAGAAATAGGAAGTCTTAGTGACGGCACTAATATATGATTCAAAGCTGAAATCAAGATCTAAAAAAACTACATCAGCTGGTACAGATTGTACTGTTAGAGCAGAATTGAGACGTACTGTTGTATTGGCTGCATTTCATCAGTTTGAGACACAGGAGTCTGGGAGTCTGGGAGTCTGAGTACTGCACTTCCAGAATAGAGTCAGTCAAAGTTTTCTGATTATATCTGAAATCCTAAATCAGGACTGTTTTATGTTAGAATTGCAAAATCAGATATACTTGCGTAATATCAGAAAAAAAATGCCTGTTTTAGAGTCTTTTCTTCCTCTGTCTCCTTTATTTATCAAATGATTATGCAAAACCCAAAATGTAGCTTTGCTTTCCATTTTTTGAGGAAGCGCATAATGTGAGGGGCTAAGCCGTAACTTACTTAGTTCATGTCTAAACCCAGCATTCCTGTAGTGTCAAACTTTCTCAAATTCCTTTGGATCGTTCAAAACTGGCTTTCAGCAGTGTGACCATAAGACATAGGAGTGGAAGTGAGGCCATTCAGCCCATCGAGTCCACTCTGCCATGGCTGATGGGCATTTCAACTCCACTTATCCGCACTCTCCCCGTAGTCCTTAATTCCTTGCGAGATTAAGAATTTATCAATCTCTGCCTTGAAGACATTTAACATTCCGGCCTCCACTGCGCTCCGTGGCAATGAATTCCAAGGCCCACTACTCTCTGGCTGAAGAAATGTATCCTCATTTCTGTTCTAAATTGACCCCATCTAATTCTAAGGCTGTGCCCATGGGTCCTAGTCTCCCCGCCTAATGGAAACAACTTCCAGCGTCCACTCTTTCTAAGCCATGCATTATCTTGCAAGTTTCTATTAGATCTCCCCTCAACCTTCTAAACTCTAATGAAGACAATCCCAGGCTCCTCAACCATCCATCGTATGTTAAGCCTACCATTCCAGGGATAATCGTGTGAATCTCCGCTGGACACGCTCCAGTGCCAGTATGTCCTTCCTGAGGTATGGGGACCAAAATTGGACACAGTATTCTAAATAGGGCCTAACTAAAGTTTTAAGCACATCACTGCTTTTATATTCCAACTCTCTTGAGATAAATGACAAGTATCATGAAGTAAGAAAGGCCCTGACTATATTTTTAGAGTACAAGTTAACACAATATTGTTGATTAATACAGTAGTTAACAATGTAGAACTTTTAGGATTTTTCAAATGGGACTAATTTAATTTAGGATATCTGATCGGCGTGGACAAGTTGGACTGAAGGGTTTGTCTCTGTGCTGTACACCTCTATAGGTCCACTGATTTTAGTCATTTATATAAATGATTTGGATGTGAACATGTGCGGTATGGTTAGTACGTTTACAGGTGACACCAACATTGGAGGTGTATAGACAGTGAAGAAGGTTAGCTCAGGGTACAACAAGACCTTGATTATGGACCAACGGGCCCATCAAGCCCGTTTTATATCTTTCCACTCTCACCTTAAACCCATGCCTTCTAGTTTTGGACTCCACTATCCTGGAGAAAAGACCTTGGCCACTCACCTTATCTATACCCCTCATGATTTTCTAAATCTCTATAAGGTCAGCACTTAGCCTCTCCTTATAAATCAAACCCTCCAGTCTCGGTAACATCCTTGTAGAGTAAATCATTTCTGCGCCCTTTCCAGCTTTAATAACATCCTTTGTATAGCAGGGCGATCAAAATTGTATGCAGCACTCCAGTTGTGACCTCACCAATGTCTTGAACAGTCATAATAGGCCAGCATGGACGAATTGAGCTGAAGGGCCTGTAGCCATGCTATTTGACTCTGTAACAGCATGGGCTCAATTCCTGTACAGACTGAGGTCACTAATAAGAATTCCCCTTCTCAATCTCTCCCCAAACCCCCTCCTTTTAAGATATGGTGATCCTCAGGTTAAACTCCACTCCACACCTATACTCTCTCCGGATCCCTCTGGGAGTATGGCGGCTGTATTTTTATTACTCATTAACAATGGTCTGTTTTCAGGCTGTACATCTCTATGACTTTAGGGGGGGGAGGGCGGGCTGGTAATTATTATTGAGTCATGCTAGAGTAAGCACCTTCAGGAAATTCCCAAGTTTTAAGAGGACTAAATCATCAGAAATTAATAACTGAGTAACTGCTGAATAACTCTAGCAGAAGATAAAAATTTCCATCTTTTCTCAATGAAACATTTGTGCAAAATGTCACAGGCAAATCTCCAGCATCCGCTGCTTCCTTTTGTGTTTTAAGCAACATGATTATTTCAAAGAACTCTGCAGATGATTTGAAGGGGTATTTTTCTAAAGAGACTTATTGAATTAACTCAACCATTAAAACCTACCTCTGCTGCAAAAGAATTTTAAGAGATTTACTTCGAGAAAAATCTTGAAAATCAAAAGTTAGCACAGAAGGCAAAATGAAAGCAGCTGTCAATCAAACACAGATCCCGCCCCTCATCCTTGCACCTATTGGCGAACACGCTGTGATTGACGTGTGGATCTGTCTCGCCATTGGGCGGCCCCGCTGTCAATCACGGGGACGGCAACAGTGGCAGAGCTGGGTGTAGCGAAGAAGATGAAAGAGTTGCAGGAACTTAAAGTGCAAAGTTATAAAGCGGGGACAGAAGTTGCAAACCACTGACCGACTTGGTAGAGTCTCCCCTCGGGGGAAAAGATAGTGATGTGACGGTCAAAGCCAGCGCTGGAGCCGCGGCTCATCCTTAAGGCGCGACCGGCGCAGAAATGGAGAAGTTTCTTTCTTATCGACTTTTACTTTCAATTTCAGAATCAAACACACACGGAAACCAGGAAATAAGCTGTTCCTACAGCTCAGTAGCTCTGATTTAGCTTCTGGCCCTGGCTGTAATCTCTTTCACATCATTCTGCAGCAATTTGCTCACAACTGAATTGCATTTGGATAGCACCTTTGGCAGTTGCTGGCTGTCAGTGGAACATTTCTTGAAGTCTGACTCATGTTGTCATGTATTGGCAACCAATCTCCCACAAACAGCACTGTGATACCTTGCAGATAATGTGCTTTTCAGGGTGTGAATGGGGAGGTAGATGTTGGCAGGGTGTGTGTTGGGTGGGGATGTATAGCAATTTATTTGGCGAAAGTGGGTACTTGCAGATGCTGGAGATTAGAGTGGTGCTGGAAAAGCACAGCAGGTCAGGCAGCATCCGAGAAGCAGGAAAATCGACGTTTCAGGCAAAAGCCCTTCATCAGGAATATGAAGATAGAGAGGGACTGTATTAGGAGGAAGAGGGGGAGTAGATTGAGCTTGTACTCACTGAGAGCTTTGGAATTCCTTCCCTAAACCTCTCTGCTCCTCTCCCCTCTTTTAAGACACTCCTTAAAATCTACCTCATCGACCAAGATTTTGGATCCATCCTCATATCTCTGTGTTCCTGGAGTCTTGGAATTCTACAGCAAAGAGAAAGGCCCTTCAGCCCATAGGGTCTGCGCCAACCTTCGAACTGTTCTAATGCCATTTTCCAGCACTTGGCTCATTGGATGCTGAAACGTCGATTTTCCTGCTCCTTGGATGCTGGCTGACCTGCTGTGCTTTTCCAGCGCCACATTCTCAACTCTGATCTCCAGCATCTGCGGTCCTCACTTCCTTCTCATTGCCTTGTATCCCTTGGCATCACAAGTGCACCTCTAAATATTTCTTAAACATAACGAGGCATTTCTGTCTCTACCACTGGAGGCTCGTAGAATCATGTGAGGCATGGATAGGGTAGATAGACAAGGTCTTTTCCCTAAGGTGGGGGAATCCAAAACCAGAGTGCATAGGTTTAGGGTGAGAGGGGAAAGATTTAAAAGGGACTTAAGGGACAACATTTCCTGTGTGTATGGAATGAGCTGCCAGAGGAAGTGGTGGAGGCTGGTATTAAAAGGTATCTGGATGAGTATATGAATAGAAAGAGTTTAGAAGGATATGGGCCAAATGCAGTCAAATGGGACTCATTAAATTTAGGATGCTGGTCAGCATGGGCAAGTTTGACTGAAGGGTCCATTTCTGTGCTGTGCATCCCTATGGGTCTATTGCTTTTCATCATTTATATAAGTGATTTGGATGTGAACATAGGTGGTATGGTTAGTAAGTTTGCAGATGACACCAAAATTGGAGGTGGAGTGGACAGTGAATAAGATTACCTCAGAGAACGACAGGATCAAAATTAGATGGGCCAATGGGCTGAGGAGTGGCAGATAGAGTTTAATTCAGATAAATGTGAGGTGCTGCATTTTGGAAAGGCAAATCAGAGCAGGACTTACATACTTAATGGTGAGGTCCTGGGGAATGTTGCTGAACAAAGAGACTTTGGAGTGCAGGTTCATAGCTCTCTGAAAGTGGAGGCACAGGTAGAAAGGATGGTGAAGAAGGCATTTCCTTTATTGGTCAGAGTATTGAGTACGGGAGTTGGGAGGTCATGTTGCAGCTGTGCAGGACATTTGTTAGGTCGCTTTTGGAAAACTGCATGCAGTTCTGGTCTCCTTCCTATTGGAAGAATGTTGTGTAACTTGACAGTGTTCAGAAAAGATTTACAAGCATGCTGCCAGGGTTGGAGGGTTTGAGCTATAAGCTGAATAGGTTGGGCTGTTTTCCCTGGAGTGTCAGAGGCTATAGAGGTTTATAAAATCAAGCGGGGCATGGATAAGGTGAATAGACAGTGTCTTTTTCCCAGGGTGGGTGACTCCAAAAGAAGAGGGCATAGGTATAAGGTGGGAGGGGAAAGATTTAAACTCTAACCGCAAGGGGACCTTTTCACCCAGAGGGTGGTGCGTGTATGGAATGAGCTGCCAGAGGAAGTGGTGGAGGCTGATACAACATTGAAAAGGCATCTGGATGGGTATATGAATAGGAAGGGTTTGGAGGGATATGGGTCAAATGCTGGCAAATGGGACTAGATTAAATTAGGTTATCTGGTCGACATGGATGAGTTGGACCGAAGGGTCTGTTTCCATGCTGAACATCTCTATGACTTTATGAATCAATGACACACTTCCTGGCAGTGAGTTCCATCTCCCATCACCGTCTGGTTGAAAAAATTGTTTCCCTCTAAACCTCCTGCCCCTTACCATAAATCTGTACACCCCCCCCCGGACATTGATCCCTTCACCAAGAGGAAAAGTTTCTTCCTGTCTACCCAGTCCTTGCCCCTCATAATATTATGCGTCTCAATCATGTCCCTACCCTCTGCTCCCAGGGAAATAACCCCAGTCTGTCCAATCTCTCATCGTGACTAAAACTCTCCAGCCCAGGCAACATCCTGGGAAATCTCCTCTGCCCCCTCTCCCAGTGCTGTCACATCCCTACTAAAATTTGGATTCCAGAATTACTCTCACTGTGGCCTTTTATACAAGAGTAGAATGGTGCTGGAAAAGCACGGCAGGTCAGGCAGCATCCAAGGAGCAGGAAAATCGACGTTTTGGGCAAAAGCCCTTCATCTGCAGTACCCACTTCTGCCCAAAATTTTATACAGTTCCAGCAACGCCTCCCTGCTCTTAAACACTGTGCCTCAGCTAATAAAGGCAACTATCCAGCGAAAACTATCATAATTTCTTCAATTTATTCTCATCACTGAAGTTCTCATTTCTGGAACTATTCTAGCAAATCACTTTTGCCCAAGTCAGTCAGTGAAACAGAAACCCAGGCACCCTTCCTTGTGGTTAGAGTTTACTAACTATTCAGCCTTGCAGCTCCCTTCCCACACTAGTCCCGTCTGTTCCCCTTTCATTACTATTTTGATGAAGTCAGTCAATGGTTAATGGGCATGATGGCTCAGTGGTTAGCACTGCTGCTCCACAGCGCCACGGACCTGGGTTTGATTGCAGTCTCAGGCGTCTGTCTGTGGGGAGTTTGTCTGCTCTCCCTGTGCCTGTGTAGGTTTCCTCCCACAGTCCATAGATGTGCGGGTTAGGTGGATTGTGTTTTTATTCATTTGTCAGTGTCACTGGCAGAGGCAGCATTTATTACCCGTCCCTATTTGCCCCTTGCGAAGGTGGGGGTGAGCTGCTTTCTTGAACTGCTGCAGTCCACCTGCTGTGGGTTGACCCACAATATCCTTAGAGAGGGAATTCCAGGATTAGGACTCAACTACACTGAAGGGAAGGCAATATATTTCCAAGTCAGGATGGTGAGTGGCTGGGAGGGGAACTTGCAAGGGGTGGTGTTCCCATATATCTGCTGTCCTTGTCTTTCGAGATGGAAGTGGTTGTGAATTTGGAAGGTGCTGTCTGAGGATCTTTGGCGGATTCCTGCAGTGCATCTTGTAGATGGTACACACTGCTGCTCCTGAGCGTCAGTGGTGGAGGATTTAGAGATGCCGGTGTTAGACTGGAGTGTTAAAAATCACACCACACCAGGTTACAGTCCAACAGGTTTAATTGGAAGCACTAGCTTTTGGAGCGCTGCTCCTTCATCAGGTGGTTATGGAGTACATAGTTGGATTCCTGATGAAGGGCTCTGGCCTGAAATGTTGACTCTCCTGCTCCTTGGATGCTGCCTGACCTGCTTTGTTTTTCCAACAACACATTCTCGATTCTGATCTCCAGCATTTGCAGGCCTCACTTTCTCCTTGGTGGTTATACTGCCTCTTGTTGGTGATGGTCATAGTCTGGATTAGCCATGGTAAACGTGGGGTTACAGGTCTGGGTGGGATGCTCTTTGGAGGGTCAGTGCAGACACAATGGGTCGATTGGCCTCTGTCTGCACTGTAGCGATGCTACAATTAATACCATGGGTGATTTGATGATGGGGAAACCGTGTAAGAGCCCTTCTAGATACAAAAGAGAAAAAAATAGTTTGAAGGGATGTTGTAGTGAATAGTGAGGACATCAGCACTGACCTAGGAGGCCCCGGTTCACATCCTCTCTGAGGATGTGCCGGACTTGCCCCTCTCTGAGGATGAAAGATCAGTCCTCAGCAGAGGTCTCACCTTCGTTCCCACACGTTCTCGGGTCAATGCCAGGTTAATCCAAAATATCTTAATCAGGCTACATTTGGGAAGTTGCAGTGCCACCCAGGGGCACTGTAACAAAAATCACAATCTCAAAGGGACTTGGATTAACTCAAAGTCTCTAGTTGTTCCCTTGACCCTGTGATGACCCCTTGATTGCAGCCGGCCAGTGGACACTATACACTCCCACTCCAAGAAATCCATTCGATTGTGTGAGAGAGCACTTCGGGATATTACAAAAACAGGGGTTGGGGGGTGGGGAGGGCGCGCGGATCCCTGGTTTGTAATTTCCCAAGGTGCACAATCAAATGTTTATATCCCCCTCACTAAATCTCCCGTGGTTTTTTTTCTCAACTCTTGAGCACCACCAGTAAATCACCCGTGGTTTCCAACTGATTAATTTACTTGCTAAGGGGTACTCCACAACCACCTGATGAAGGAACAGCGCTCCGAAAGCTAGTGCTTCCAAATAAACTTGTTGGATGATAACCTGGTGTTGTGTGATTTTGAACTTTGTCCAGCCCAGTCCAAGAATGGCACCTCCAAATCATCACTTTCTGATGTTAACATTGTCCTTAACTGGCTTTGCTTGTGAATATTCAATTGACCACACAGTGGTGAAGAAGCAAAACGAATAATGTTGATTCACAATGGTGCCTCCTACATTTTTTTTTCTGTCTCACGACATTAAAAAATAAATACATATTTAAAATAAAGCAGACTCTGATGGAGCTCTTGTGGTGCAGAGGTAGTGTCCCTGTCCCTAGACCTTGGAGGCCAAGCTGCTCCATTGCTTTTATAAGAAAGACTTGAGTAGTGGGAAGGAAAAAGAAGTGAATTAGGACTCCTGTGGCACAGTGGTAGTGTTCCAACCTCAGAGTCAGGAAGCTCAGGTTCAAGTCCCACTTGTTCAGAATGTGTCAGAGCATCTTCGAACAGCCTGATGCAGCCTTTGAATTTCTTATGCTCAAAATGTCGATTCTCCTGCTCCTCAGATACTGCCTGACCTGCTGGGTGTTTCCAGCGCCACACTCTCAACTCTGATCACCAGCATCTGCAGTCCTCACTTTCTCCCATCTTTGAACAGGTTGGTTAGAGAATAGTTATTAACAGCTCATTTTCCCAATTTAACAGGAAGAAGTAGGAAGCTTCTTGCTGGAGGGCATGTGTAGCGCAGTCTTTAGCTGTGGATCCAGGTGACCCACGTTCAAGTCCCACCTGCTTCAGAGGTGTGTAATAACATTTCTGAACAGGTTGGTTAGAAAAATAGGTTAACATTTTTAAAGATCAGATTTAATCAGCTCAGATTCCTGATTTAACTGTGGTGGATAGAAAGGGTGATTTGGTGATGTGAAAAGCCTTTCAGAGTGTGTGGTAAAGCACTTCTATCCATTAAAAAAAGCCACAGAAAGCTTCCCTGGAAATGCTGATCTTTTGCGATGACCCAGTTGTGAGCTGTATTCAAAATAACCCCAGAAGCAGAATGAGGAGTTGCCAGAGTGTGGAGAAAAAGTGGAGCGCGCAGGAGAAACTCAGCAGGTCTGAAGGTTTACCGGACTCGAAACATTAACTCTGCTTTCTCTCCACAGATGCTGCCAGACCTGCTGAGTTTCTCCAGCAGTTTCTGCCTTTGTTTCTGATTTCCAGCATCTGCAGTTCTTTGTGGAAAACTGGCAGAGTGGGGACTCCAGAATATTGGCATTCCATTCCCAGTAATGGAAAACCCTTCCAACCAGCTGTCCATTGAGCAATGGGTAACACATAACATCCTCCAGGTGCCCTAGGGAAAGGAGATGCTCAATCCTGTCAGATAGCCCCTGAGTCAGATTGTCATACAGGTATTTAGCAAGGTCAGGGTGGCACGGTGGCTCAGTGGTTAGCACTACTGCCTCACAGCGCCAGGGACCCAGCTTCGATCCCCGCCTCGGGTGACTGTCTGTGTGGAGTTTGCACATTCTCCCTGTGTCTGTGTTGGTTTCCTCCAGGTGCTCTGGTTTCATCCCACTGTCCACAGATGTGCAGGCTTGGGTGGGTTAGCCATGGGAAATGCAGGGTTACAGAGATAAGGTTGGCTTGGGTCTAGGTGGGATGCTCTCCAGAGAGTCGGTATGGACCCAATGGGCTGAAAAGCCTGCTTCTGTACCATAGGGAAAAGGGCAGATCGCCAGAACTTAGAAGCAAGCAGCTGGGACATCACTTAGCTGGTGAGGAAAGGTGCTTCCAGTTAGGTTCTTCCTATACATCCAGAAATGTAGTGTAATTCCCAGCTGTGGGAAGGCACAGACAGCAGCTGCACCATTCTGGGGAGGGCTGATTTGGAGAGAGATGCGGTGCACCTCTGTCAAGATTTAAAAATTTTTTTTTAAAGATTCCCTACAGTGTGGAAACAGGCCCTTCAGCCCAACCAGTCTACACCGACCTTCCGAAGAGTAACTCGCCTAGACCCATTTCGCTTTTGACTAATGCACCTAACACTATGGGCAATTTAGAATGGCCAATTCACCTGATCTGCACATCTTTGGACTGTGGGGAGGAAACCCACGCAGACATGGGGAGAACTTGCAAATTCCACACAGACAATCACCCGAGGATAGGATTGATTGTCCTAGCACCCTGGTGCTGTGAGGCTGCAGTGCTAACCACTGAGCCACAATGCCACCCCAAAGCAGCTCTGTGCCCTACAGTCTGCTCATGGGAGAGAAACATCGAATGCACCTGGAGGGCTATCAAATCAGTGAAAGGTGCTCCTTGAGCTGCCAGAAACTCACTGCTCTTCCAGAGTGAAGAGCTGTGTTCATAGAGAGTGTTGAGAAGTGTGGTGTTGGAAAAGCACAGTTGGTCAGGCAGCATCTGAGGAGCAGGAAAATCAATGTTTCGGGCAAAAGCCCTTCATCAGGACAAGGTTTCGGACTTTGTTCTGAAGGAAGAACTGAAGCCCAAAAATGTGCAGGTTAGGTGAATTGGCCCTAGAAAATGCAGGGTTACTGGGATAGGATGGGGGGTGGAACGGTGTTGAGTCTGGGGGAGGTTTGATGTGGACTCGATGGGCTGAATGGTCTGCTTTCACACTGTAGGGACTCTATGATTTGGGTAACCATCGTAGAGGCTTAGGAACAAATGACCACAGCTGCTGGACTCTACTGAAAACAACACATGCTGGAGATCACAGCGGGTCAGGCAGCATCCGTGGAGAGAGAGCAAGCTGACGTTTCCAGTCTAGATGGCTCTGTATCAAAGTATGGAGGGGACACATTTATGCTACAGTTTGGGGGCTGAGGTGTGGAGATAGTGGCTGTAGAGTGCTTAGGGAGAAAGGATGTTGATAGTTCAGATTAAGTGGTTGGAATGTGAGAATGGCAGAACAATGGTGTCTAACTGCCAGACTGGGAAGAACAGACAGTCTCACTGGGGTGGAGGGAGGGGAGGACATGATAACAAACTGAAAGAAATGGTTCACAATTTAAAGATGTTGAATTCAAAGGCTCTCCCATCAAAATATGCCCAGGGCTGGAACCTTTGTAAAACCTCTTGGGTTGTATGCTTGATATGCAATGAACATTGTAAGTATTAACTGCAGTTTTACACAAGTCCGGATTGTGATGGAATGACAATAGACAATAGACAATAGGTGCAGGAGTAGGCCATTCAGCCCTTCGAGCCTGCACCGCCATTCAATATAATCATGGCTGATCATTCCTAATCAGTATCCTGTTCCTGCCTTATCTCCATAATCCTTGATTCCACTATCTTTGAGAGCTCTATCCAACTCCTTCTTAAATGAATCCAGAGAGTGGGCCTCCACTGCCCTCTGGGGCAGAGCATTCCACACAGCCACCACTCTCTGGGTGAAGAAGTTTCTCCTGAGCTCTGTCCTAAATGGTCTACCCCATATTTTTAAGCTGTGTCCTCTGGTTCGGCACTCACACATCAGTGAAATATGTTTCCTACTGCCAGAGTGTCCAATCCTTTCATAATCTTACATGTCTCAATCAGATCCCCTCTCA
>NC_057750.1:5341870-5361058 GCF_004010195.1 Chiloscyllium plagiosum | reverse complement strand
TCTCGGATGAGCCTAAGGTCTTTGAGTTCTTTCGTCAGCGCTGCAATATGCTCGGTCAATTGCTGAATGTGCACACACTTTCCACACATATACGAGCCAGACACACCAGAGTCGTTGACCTCCCACATCAAGCACGTAGCGCACTGAACCAGCTGGGCAGTCATGTCTTCTCCCTCTTCAACTGTGGCGTAATCACTTCACTCAACCTCCTTGTCAAAGAGTCCTGAGCTGAAGCCTCACTCTTCGATCTAAACTTCCTTAGACTCTCTTTTTGTGGCACATCTGTGGACTCTTAATTAAGGTTAGAGGAGGAGGGAGGGAGGGAGACCCTACTTTGTAGGACCTGGGGTTTAGAACACACCCATTCTAGTAGTAATCACTTACCTTCCCGACCGGCTTTGCGCTCCGTCTGAACTTCCGCCCAGCTCCCGCCGCTCTCTGTTGCGAAAAGCTCCAACAACATTCAAGATGCTCAACACTATCTGCTTGACTGGCACCACATTCACAAACATCCACTCCCTCCACCACCAACACTCAGCAGCAGCAGTGCGTACCATTGTCAAGATGCACTGCGGCATCAATGTTGCACTGGGGTAAACAAAGTTAAAAATCACATAACACCAGGTTATAGACCAATAGGTTTAATTGGAAGCACTAGCTTTCATAGCGCTGCTTCTTCAGGTGGTTGTGGAGTATAAGATCGTAAGACCCAGAATTTATAGCAAATGTTTACAGTGTGATGTAACTGAAATCATATGTTGAAAAAGATCTGGTATATATATTGAAAAAAGGCATGGTACATTGGTGAGACCAAGCAGCAATGGATTAATGGACACTGCACAACAATCTACCGACAGGAGTGTTTTTTCCCAGTCGGAGAACACTTCAGCGGTCTGGAACATTCGACCTTAGGGTGACCATCCTCCAAGGTGGACTTCGGGACAGGCAACAATGTGAAGTGGCCGAGGTGGGTACTGCAGATGCTGGAGATTAGAGTCAAGATTAGAGTGGCCCTGGAAAAGCACAGCAGGTCAGGCAGCATCCGAGGAGCAGGAAAATCAACGTTTTTGGCAAAAGCCCTTCATCAGGAATGAAGCTGGGAGCCTCAGGGGTGGAGAGATAAGTGGGAAGGGGGTGGAGCTGGGAGAAGCTAGCTGAGAGTGCAATAGGTAGATGAAGGTGGGGGAAGGGTGATAGGTCAGAGAGGAGGGTGGAGCAGACAGGTGGGAAGGAAGATTGACAAGTGGGACAGGTCATGAGGGCAGTGCTGAGCTGGAAGGTTGGAACTGGGGTAAGGTGGGGGGGAGGGGAACTGAAGAAACTGGTAAAGTCCACATTGATGTCATGGGATTGGAGGGTCCCGAGGCAGAATATGAGGTGTTCTTCCTCCAGGCATCGTGTGGTGAGGGAGCGGGGATGGAGGAGGCCCAGGACCTGCATGTCCTCGGCTGAGTGGGAGGGGGAGTTGAGATGTTCAGCCACGGGGCGGTGGGGTTGATTGGTGCGGGTGTCCCAGAGATGTTCTCTGAAGCGCTCTGCAAGTAGGTGTCCTGTCTCTTCAATATAGAGGAGACCACATCGGGAGCAATGGATACAGTAAGTGACATGTGTGGAAGTGCAGGTGAAACTTTGATGGATGTGGAAGGCTCCTTTGGGGCCTTGGATGGAGGTGAGGGAAGAGGTATGGGCGTAGGATTTACAATTCCAGCGGTGGCAGGGGAAGGTGCCAGGAGGGGAGGGTGGGTTGTTGGAGGGTGTGGACCTGACCAGGTAGTCACGGAGGGAACTGTCATTGCAGAAAGTGGATAGGGGTGGGGAGGGAAATATATCCCTGGTGGTGGGGTACGTTTGAAGGTGGCAGAAATGTTGGCAGATGATGAAACTTATTCTGCTCAAAAACTGCATGAATCCATGTAAGATTCTGACCATTGGGGCAAGACAGCCTCATAGAGGACACCTCACACCTTCAGTGCATTATCTGGGCTGACATGGCACCAATTGTTAAAGTTCCCTTCAGAATGTAACTTTAAAAAGGTTCTGGGATTTACATATGAAAGAACTGAAACCAAGATAGTAATTCTAAAAGATGAGAGACCTACCAAACAATCCAGGTCTTTTTCAATATATCATTTCAGTTACCTCACACTGTTAACCTTTGCTATAAATTCTGTATCTTACAATCTTATACTCCACAACCACCTGATGAAGGAGCAGCTAAAGCTAGTGCTTCCAAATAAAACCTGTTGGACTATAACCTGGTGTTGTGTGATTTTTTAACTTTGTACACCCCAGTCCAACCCCGGCCCCTCCACATTCGGTTTATTTAGAAGTGTAAGCTTTCAGAACCCTGCGGCAGCATCAAGCCAAGGCTCCTCTAAACCCATGACCCCACTACAATCCAGAAGGGAGAAAGTGAGGACTGCAGATGTTGGAGTTCAGAGTCAAAAGGTGTGGCGCTGGAAAAGCACAGCCAGTCAGGCAGCATCCGAGGAGCAGGAGAGTCAGGTTTCAAGCACAAGCTCTTCATCAGGACTGAAGACGCACATTCCACACACCGCACATTCCCAGTGAAGAGCTCCTCAGATGCTGGAGGCAGAGGCGGTGGAAGAAACATTTAACGTCGCAATGCATGTCAAACTCATTAATCCAGGAGCATAGAGGGATGAAGGTGAGGCCTTTGCTGAGGACTGAACGTTCATCCTCAGTAAGGGAGAGGTCTGGGGAACAGTAAAAACATGGCAGGGCCAAGCGCACACTCTCAACTCTGATCTCCTGCAGTTCTCACTTCCTCCCTGAAGTTTAAGTCTGTCCTGTACTAACTGCCTTATCATCAATATGTCAACTACAGTGTGTAAAACACTAATTTTAATGTCATAGAGATGCACAGCAACTCGGTCCAACTCATCCATGCCAGATATCCCAACCCAATCTAGTCCCACCTGCCAGCAACCAGCCCATATCCCTCCAAACCCTTCCTATTCATATACCCATCCAGATGCCTTTTAAATGCTGCAATTGTACCAGCCTCCATCACTTCCTCCGGCGGCTCATTCCATACACGCACCACCCTCTGAGTGAAAAAGTGGCCCCTCAGGTCTCCTTGAACTCTTTCCCCTCTCACCTTAAACCTATCCCCTCTGGTTTTGGACTCCCCTATCCCAGGGAAAAGACCTTGGCTATTCACTCTATCCATGCCCCTCATGATTTTATAAACCTCTATGAGCAAAGATGTGCAATTAGGGTGAATTGGCCATACTAATTTACCCATAGTGTTCAGGGATGTATAGGTTAGGTGTGCATTAGTCAGGGGAAATGTAGAGTAATAGAGTAGAGGAACAGGTTTGGGTGGGATACTCTTCGGAGGGTTGGTGTGGACTTGTTGGATCAAATGGCTTCTTTCCGCACTGTAAGGATTCTATGATTCTAAGGTCACCCCTCAACCTGCAATGCTCTAGGGAAAACAGCCCCAGCCTATTCAGCCTCTCCCTATCGCTCAAACCCTCCAATCTCATCAACATTCTTGCTGTGTAGAAAAGGGAAGGTATCCTTTTTAAACATGATGTGGACGAGCCAGTATTGGACTGGGGTGGACAGAGTCAAAAATCACACCACACCTGGTTATAGTCCAACAGCTTTATTTGAAACCGCAAGCGTTCGGAGCTTGTCGGAATAACTCAGTGTTGTGTCCTTTTTAAACAGGGGTGTAAGCTCCTTCTCTTCCTCACTGTCCAGTTTCCTTGCTGAGCTCAGTTAAAAATCCTGTGATAATTTTGATGTTTGGTTAGTGATCTTTACCTTTGCAGCCCCACACCCCTGCCATCGCTGTCTCTAGATAGTTGGGACATGTTTTACCCCACCCAGGTCTCTCTCTCTCTCACACACACACACACACACTCTTACTCTTGCACGCAAAATGATTCTGTTTTATTCTGTGTCAGAACCAGTTCTGATAATCATTGAAAACCAGGATATAATTTCTGTTGAAGAGCCTGTGACAGCAGGACAGTTAGTTTTCAAACTGCTGCGGATTGGGCCTAAAGGGACTCTCAAGGAGGTAGGTTCTGTGAAGTGTGTTGTCAGGGCTGACTGGACAGCAAGTGTTGCTATGGCAACAGGGAAGGTTAGACAGGTCCAGATTCGCTCCGTTCTTTTGTGTTGTCGACCCAAATTCAAGGGAAATGATTGAAGTCCTTGAGTCACGTGGTAGTGTGAGGGAGTAGACAAGGACAGGGCTATGGGAGACATAAAGAGAGAGAGGAGGCGCTGATCCAGGGAGGGAGGGAGTGCGTAACAGGGACAGAAAATGCTAGAGAAACTCAGCAAGCGGTGGCAGCATCTGTGGAGAGAAAAACAGAGTCAGCATTTAGAGTCCAGTGAGTCTTTGTTAGGCCAGGACTCGAAATGTTGACTCTGTTTCTCTCTCGCTCTCTCTCCAGACGCTGCTGAGTTTCTCCAGCACTTTCTGTTTTTGCTTGGGATCCCCAGCGTCCTCAGTTGCTTGTTTACACTGACTGCCTTCCCAGCCTCTCCCTCTCCCTTCCATTCCACTTACCGACCATTCCTTCCAGCCACCCACCGGATTTATTCCTCCCATCGACCAACCAGGCCATACCCACTAGTCGTGTTCACCCATCCCTACCTCACCACTCCGCTCCTCCCCCCACCCAAAACCCTCCCCACCACCTCCCTTTATCTGTAGCTCCCCCTCACCCCCAACCCCAGTCCTGAAGAAAGGTTACACCTGAAACGTTGACTTCTCCACCTCCTGATGCTGCCTGGCTTGCTGTGTTCTTCCAGCCTCCTGCCTGTCTACTTTGGATTCTAGCATCTGCAGATATTTTGTTCTAATTATATTAATGTATCGCAGGGCCTGAGACTATGGCATTGGGTCAGCGCTGAGGCAAAGTAAGAAAACAATAAGCAGGTATGAAGTGGGTAGAGTGTGATGAGGGACATAATGAGTGTAGCTTGGCAAGTAAAAGCATTGCCCACCACCCCCACACCTCCCCCAACCCCTCTCTATGATGGATATACCATTTGCGATTTTGGAGAAGATTTGTAGCTCAGGTTGTGGATCAGGTTGTAAGTTCACTCGCTAAGCTGGAAGGTTTGTTCTCAGACATTTCGTCACCATGCAGGAAACATCACCAGAGGCTCACTGATGATGTTACCTAGCTTGGTGACAAAACGTCTGAGAACAAACCTATCAGCTCAGTGAACAAACTTACAGCAAGAATATACCATGTACCATCCTCAGGGTGAAGTAACATTGGGGAACAGACCTTCCACATTAATCTTGGCCTTGTTTCCCTGCATAGTGTTGGGTTTAGGATGAGGTGTTGGCCGTTTGGCCCAAAGCACACTGTGGTTCAGTGGTTAGCACTGCTGCCTCACAGCACTAGGGACCTGTGTTCAATTCCACCCTTGCGGAACTGTCTGTGTGGAGTTTGCACATTCTCCCTGCGTCTGTGTGGGTTTCCTCCAAGTGCTCCAGTTTCCTCCCACAGTCCAAAGATGTGCAGGTCAGGGTGGATTGGCCACGCTAAGATGCTCCATAGTGTCCAGGGATGGGCAGGCTAGATGGGTTAGCCATGGGGAAATGCAGGGTTACAGGCATTTGGTATGGGAGTGGGTCTGGGGAGGGATATTCCTCAGAGAGTCAATGTGGGCCAATGGCCTGCTTTCACACTGGAGGGTTTCTATGATTTGGGACTGAGATGAGAAGACATTTCTTAATTCGTGGACAAACAAAGCTTTGGAAATCCCTGCTGTCAATGTATTGAGTGTATTCAAGAGAGAGATCAATACACTATAGGATTTCTTTTACCCCTTCAGGTGACATTGGGTGTCGCTGGCACATTAACCTTTGTTGCCAACCCCCATTCACCCTTGACACGAGTGACTTATTCAGCCTTTTTGGGGGAAGACGTTAAGACTCAGCCACATTGTTCTGTGTTCAATTATGTGAGTCTGATTACTGATCTATGCTCAGGTGCTTGATTGGGTAAACCTGGGCCTGGACATAGCCACCACAGAAGTTGCTGGAAGTATGAGAGGGCAGATATTTTAAACCATCAGGTGAAGCATCAAAATAAAGTTCCTGCACATTTAGAAATTGGAAACGTCTGTGTGTAGCTCTAAGTTATAAATTATAGTACAGCAAGCATATGGGGCTGGAGGAGGTTACAGGGACAGTGCAGGGTGAGGCTTGGGAAAGCTTTACACAAGAGCAAAATTTAGGTGCCAGTGTGGGTAGCATTGGAAGGACTGTTTCTGAACTTTTTGTTTCTTTTTTTTTCCTCTCAGAGTTGGTACTTAAGAAGCTGGGTACATAAGGTGGCGCTGCAAGTGGAGACTTTTCACTGCACTCATTTGAGTACGTGTGACAATGAAGCTAATTGTAATTCTATGTTTATACATCACTCTTTGCAGTCAATTATGAAAGGATTCACACTGGAAATGTCAGAAGGACAGCAACCAATTTGCATACAGCAAGGTCCAATGCAAAGAAATATGCCAAAGACCATCCATTTTTAGTGGTGTTGGTTGAGGGATTAAATATTGGCCTGGACTCTTCAGACTGACTCTCCACTTGCTCTTCATCATGATGGAGGCCAACATGTTGAACCTAAAGGGTAAATAGGGCAATGGTTTGACAACTCAGATTATGGCCAGCACAGTGGCTCATTGCTTAGCACTACTGCCTCACAGTGTCAGGGACCTGATTCAATTCCAGCCTCGGGCGACTGTCTGTGTGGAGTTTGCACATTCTCCCTGTGTCTGTGTGGGTTTCCTCCAGGTGCTCCGGTTTCCTTCCGCAGTCTAAAGATGTGCGGGTTAGGGTGGATTGACCATGCTAAATTGTCCTAGTGTCCAGGGATGTATAAGCAAGGTGGGTTAGCCATGGGGAATGCAGGGTTACAGGGATAGGTTAGAGCAGTGGGTCTAGGGATACCCTTCAGAGGATCAGTGTGGACTTGAGGGCTGAATAGCCTGCTTCCACACTATAGGGATTCTATGAAAGACGGCACCTCTGGCACTTGGAATAACTCCCCAAGGTGAGACAAGGTGATGGGGATAGATAGAAAGACAGTGGAAGAGAATGTGATAGACAGGTGTGTGATACCTGTCTATTGTCCAATACTAGTGAAATATTTTTCAATAGCTCTTCTAAGACAAGCTCCCTGTGTGTGTTTTTTATATTGCATGTATAAATTAAAAGGATGGTCTGATTTGCCTCGGCTTTATCTCGCTCTCTGAGAATTTAGTTCAATGACAGAGTTGCCCTACATACAGCTCAGTGCTGAAGATGGAAGCAATAACCTTAATTTCACAGGGAATGAGCTGACAGGAGGTAAGGCTGCCTGCATAGGAAGCTGTTATTGCTGGATACTAGCTGGAAGTTTCCAGGTTTGTACATATTCATGAACCAAACAGACATTTACTAACTGTTCCTTGAAAAGTACAGAACTTGAATCTTGCTTAAAATAAAGACAGATTGCCCGAAAGTTTTCATCTTGCATTCATCAGGACACATGCAAGAATGCTAAATTTCAAACAATCACAACAACATATACTGCAGCAGAAACAGATGTTGATTGGTTGACAAATTGAGCCTGATTGGCTTCTTAAATTACTGGATAACTAAAAAAAACACAAGGCTGGAATATCACCCTTTTGCTTACGGATATGAGTCTCTGGTTAAGAATACAAGTTGATTTAATTTGATTTATTATTGTCACATGTACCTAAGTACAGAGAAAAGTTTTGTTTTGCGTGCAGTACAGGCAAATCATACCATAGAAAGATTGCTAGTGTCATAGAAAAGAACAAGGAATGCAGTGTTATGGCTGCAGAGAAGGCGCACAGAGCCCGAGATCATCAGTAAATTTGAAAGGCCCATTCAGTAGTTTATAACAGCTGAGAAGAAGCTGTTCTTGAATCTGTTGGTCTGTGTATTTAAGCAACTGTATCTTCTGCCTGATGGGAGAGGTTGGAAGAGATTATAACCGAAGTGGGAGGGGTCTTTGATGACGTTGGCTGCCTTCCTGAGGCAGTGGGAAGTGTAGATGGAGTCAATGGATGGGAGGCTGGTTTGTGTGATGAACTGAGTTGCGTTCATGACTCTCTGTAGGTCTTACGGTCCTGGGCAGAGCAGTTGCTGTACCAAGTCATGATCCGGATAGAATGCTTTCTATGGGGCATCTATAAAAAATTGGTAAGAGTCTTTATGGACATTCTAAATTTCCTTATCCTCCTGAGGAAGTAGAGATGTTATTGTACTTTCTTGACCATTGCGCCAATGGGGGTGGATCAGGATAGATTAGATTAGACTAGATTCCCTACAGTGTGGAAACAGGCCCTTCAGCCCAATAAGTACACACCAACCCTCTGAAGAGTAACCACCTAGACCCATTTACCTCTGACTAATGCACCTAACACTATGGGCAATTTACCACGGCCAATTCACCTGACCTGCAAATCTTTGGACTGTGGGAGGAAGCTGGAGCACCTGGAGGAAACCCACGCAGACACAGGGAGAATGTGCAAACTCCACACAGACAGTCACCCTGGTGCTGTGAGGCAGCAGTGCCACTTCAATTGTTGGTGATCATCACTCCCAAGGATATGATGCTCTTGGACATCTCTACCTCAGCACCATTGGAATAGACAGGGGCGTGGCATCTACCTTGCATCCTGAAGTCAACGACCAGCACTTTTAATTTGTTAACGTTGAGGGAGAGATTGTTTTCTTTACACCACACCACTAAGCACTCTATCTCTTTCCTGTAATCTGTCTCGTCATTGTTTGAGATCTGGCCACATTATGAGCTTTAGTGATATCACACCATATCTCATATCAGACCATAGCTCTCTCATTAGAGAGAGAGAGAGAGAGAGAGAGGTAACTATGGTGGATTAACCCCAAAGGTCACCATGCCTCATGTTAGGGGGGAATGATTCAGACAGAGAAATAATCCTTCCCAATAACCTCAGCTGAATTGCAATGCACACTATTGGCATTGACTCTGCATTACAAACCAGCCTACTGAGCTAACTGACCCTCCTCAACACACTCAAGATCACTTACTTAATAGAATAGGCACAGACTGATCAATGATTCCCAGGTTTTATCACCCAGGTAACCTCCATCTTCTATTGTAGATATTTTTGCACACTTATAAGAATTAGAGCACCCCACAATTATCCCTGAGACATTACAATTAGCCTATTTTAAACAGTCCTATCCTATTTCCTCTTCCTCCTCAGAGCTGGAGATGATTCCTCTCTGGAAGAATAGCTCATCAGGTGTTGGAGATAGTAGTATGATGACACTGGAGTAGGAATCCAGAGGCCCAAGCAAATGCTGTAAGGACACTATAAAACCATGAGGGGATAGGGTAAATAACCAAAGTCTTTTCCCCGGGATGGGGGAGTCCAAAACTAGAGGGCATAAGTTTAAGGTGAGAGGGGGAAGATTTAAAAGGGACCAAAGGGGTAATTTTTTCACTCAGAGGTTGGTGTGTGTATGGAATGAGCTGCCAGAGGAAATGGTGGAGGCTGGTACAATTACAACATTTAAAAGGCATCTGGATGGGTACACGAATAGGAAAGGTTTAGAGGGATGTGGGCCAAGTGCTCGCAAATGGGACTGGATTAATTTAGGATATCTGGTCAGCGTGGACGAGTTGGACCGGAGGGTCTGTTTCTGTGCTGTATATTTCTACGACTCTGTTTGGAATTTACATTGTTATTAAAATGTGGAAAATGAGGTTAGTCTCAATGATGGTGGCCATGAAACTATCATCAATCATTAAAAAAAAAATCTGGTTCACTAATTCCTTTAGGACAGCAATCTACTGGTCTCCATGTGACTCCAAACCCACAGCCATGTGGTTGATCCTTTACTGACCTTTTGCTTCTAAAATGACACAGGAAGCCACTCAGTTCAAGAGCAATTAGGGGATGCGGGAGAAATTAAATGCTGGATCTGCCAGTGACCCCCCCACAGCCCATGAGATAACCTTTAATTAGTTGTTCCAGGGCTGATTGACCACAGGTTACATCACACCCCACCCTCGTCCGGAGCCCAAACACCCACAGTTTCCACTGAGCAGCAGACTGGGAGTTGGGGGTGGCAGGGGTTGCTTTGGTCCCAGAACAATTTTCCACTTCACCTCCCCCCACCACACCAATCTTATTTTCTGTGCCTTTGACATAGGGTCTGAAAGCGTTCTATTTTGAAAAGTACTCTTTTGTCTATAGGCATGTTGGCATCGACCTTACCAGACTGGTGCACTTGGCAAGTTGAGACACTTGAAGTTTTCTCTTGAGGGTGGGTGGGGCTTACTGCCCATGGTTTTTGACGCCATCACTAGGCAACCAAAACACTGACAGCGCCACCCAAAAGCTGTGTCATTTTGTGGTTTTGTTGTGTGTGACGCACAGTACAGATGTAGCCTCAGGCATGTCCATTCATCAACCACATGTTTCAGGCCCCGTGCCATCTCACATGCCAAACTCCAGAATCGCAGAGTTCGCGAAGGGACATGTGACCCAGGTTGCACAAGGCCACCCCAAGTCCCTGGTCAGAGAATGGGAGTGTTCCACTGCACCAAGAACGAGAGAGGTGGAATGGGGCACTTGCTTTCTTCAGTCATGGAGTATGAGAGCAAGGAGCTAATGCTGGGGTTGTACAGAGCATTGGTCAGGTCACAGTGCTGGAGTATTGTGTGCAGTTCTGGTCACCTCACAACAGGAAGGATATGATAGCACAGAAGGGACAGAGGACGCTGTTGATTGGGTTGGAGAAGCTGAGCTGTAAGGAGGAAGTCACACAACACCAGGTTATAGTCCAACAGGCTTATTTGAAGTCACATGCTTTCCTCCTTCACCTGATCACAGATGGGCAATAAATGCTGCCCTAGCCAGCAATGCCCTCATCTCGTGCATGAATAAAAAATATGTTTGCGATCCTGTGTGTTTTTCAAGCCACCTGGTTGGACAGCTGTGACTGTTTTCATGTTGATTAATAGAATCATAGAATGCCGACAGTGTAGAAGCAGGCCATTCGGCCCATTGAGTCCACACTGTCCCCACTGACTGGGTAGTGGAATGGGTAGAGCTGATTTAACATGAATTATTAATCCTGTCAGAACCAATAATTATACAAACTTCCCCTTTTCTCTTGATTCCCCACTTCAGTGACCCCACCTCCCCCACTCTCTGTTGCAAAGACAATTTCAAAAAGTCAGCAATGTCTTAGAGACAACAAAACTCTCCTCCCAGCCATCTTAAATAGGCGACCTTTTATTTTTCAACCGTGTCCTTTATTTCCTAATATCTCACGCAAGGGCAGACATTCACTTTACCAAAGTACCCTTTGGAATTCACTTGTTCCATTAAGATCACTTTTCTAAACTCCCAGTGGATACTGGTCCAGCTCATCTAACTTTTCCTCCGAAGGTAATGTTCCCGTCCCAGGCATTGGTCGAGTAAATGAGAGGCTGGTGGTTTTAGGTCTCCTCAGTGCCATGGGGAGGGAGCACTACACTGAGGCCTAGTCGCAGGTGGCCTTAAAAGACCTACCCAGTGCTTCAGACAGCACGTTCTTAGGTTAGGGTGGATTGGTTGTGCTAAGCTACCCATAGTGTCTTGGGATGTGCAGGCTAGCTGGGTTCGCCATGGGAAATGCGGGATTATAGGCATAGAGTAAGGGGGAGACGGTGTGGACTCAATGGGCCGAATGGTCTGCTCCTACACTGAAGGCATTCTATGATTCTATTAACCAACTTGAAAACTGTCAGAGCTGTCCAACCAGGTGGCTTGGGAAACACACGGGAAGCAGTCTCCAGGCATTTTCTGTGATGACATTTCGAAGAATAGCGTGGTAACTGTTTAGGACAGGACCTGGTTTGTTTTGTTTAGAAGGTTACCTCCTTGTCTGCCAACAGTCTTATTGTCTCTGGTTCCGGTTAGATGTAATGTATTATTAGATGTACTTGGCATAATTCCCAACTGGAATTTCCCTCTTCATTAAAAACACAAAGACAACTGAAATAGGAGACTGGCATTATAGTGCAGGTGTATCGCGTGATTATTCAACCACGGTAAGTTCAACCTTTGTACTTTCATAAATGATTTAGCAAAAATATATTATTGTTGGTTAATTTAATCTTCCCTCTTCTTTCCTTTGTCTTGGGGTGGTTAAGGGGATAATTTGCATTTGTTAAGATCATAGAATCCCTACAGTGTGGAAGCAGGCCATTCAGCCCCTCACACTGACTCTCTGAAGAGCATCCCTCCCAGGCCCATCCCATCCCAATTCCCATGGCTAATCCACCTAACCTACATATCCCTGGACACTGTGGGCAATTTCCCATGTCCAATCCACCCTAACTTGCACATCTTTGGACTGTGGGAGGAAACCGGAGCATCCGGAGGAAACCCACGCAGACACAGGGAGATGTGCAAACTCCACACAAACAGTTGCCCCGAGGCTGGAATTGAACCTGGGTCCATGGTGCTGTGAGATGGTAGTGCCACCCATGTTCTCCTGAGTGCTAAGTTCAGTTGAGTTGAATTAAATAGAATATCCTTTATTGTCACTTGGACTCCAGTACAGAAGTACAGGAGTAGAGTGAATTTTTTTTACAATGGCTGCCTTTTAATGGTGCCACTTTAGGGTCAAGTACCTAGGTAAAAATCTTACAGTTTAGAAAAATATTGTGTTGTTTTCAAAAGAGGACTAAAAGGAAAGTAGCAGCATTACTTACGGTGTCCAAGAATGAGTTAGAACTGAGGTAGTTGTAACATTGTGAAAAGGATTTACATTACAGTCCAGTAAAAAAAAGTTTAAAATGAGGTAGTTTGTAACATTGTGAGAAGGATTTACTTACAGACCCGTTAAAAATTCCAAACAGCAGCAGCTCAGCAAGTGGTGCCATCACAAAGATGGGGTTTGAACCCGCAAACATAAGGCTCAGAGTTGAGGGTATGACCGAGACTTCATTCTGTCTGCCCTGATCGCCTGATGTCCGTTTTGAAAGAGCTGGATTTTATTTAAGCACTTTGACTAATCAAAGAAGCACTTTCAAAGCCAATTTCTGCACAACAAGCTCTCGCAAACAGTAAGGTGGTAAATTAAAGAAATCTCATGGTTTTTTTGTGATGTTGATTGCAAGATAAATATTTCTCAGTGTTATAGACCAGACCAGACCCCTTCAAAATATTTTAAGAAGGTAGGCTGGACTCTAACTTTTTCTTATTTTAAAGGCAAAAGTACAGTCTGTCGCAGACGTGATGTGACTATTCAACTACTCGATGTTAAACAAAATATGCATTATTTAAATAAACACTGTAGTTAAAATACAACAAAAGAAAGAGGAAGTTAGAATAACAACTCTATTGGAAACTTAACAGAATAGTTGATACAGTACATATTACTAATTAACTGTTCCAATATAGTAACAACCCATAAACACACCCCTTGGCAAAAGGGCAAATTCAGACACAGATTCTCACATGCCGTTCTCCAATCCAGGAGGGAAAAGCATTAAGAGAGAATTCAGAGAGACAAGCAGTCAGGAGACATTCACTGAAGTTTCCAACTCTGTTGAGACCCCAATTGCTTCTGATGTTACTGAAAAAAACCAAAATCCAGAAATCTGGATCTGTGAAAGCTGGTCACCCCCTTTCATGCTGCATTGGAAAAACCCAAGTCCTCCCAGACTGTCTGCTCTAGTGGTCTTCAGCAGGCAGCATGCTACCTCTGCCTTACAACCTCTCTTCAGAAAAGAAAAGACAAAAATTACCTCTTAAAGTGACAGCATTGTCACATCAGGGAACTGGGGAGAACACCCCAGTGTTTCTTCAAAATTTAGAAATTAGAAATTTTAAAATGTTGCGATTAAAAATGCTTAATATGACCAATTAGAAACAGGATGGCTTTGCAAAGGGAAAATTACGTTTGACAAATTTACTAGAATTCTTTGAGGAGGTAACAAGCAGGATAGGTAATGGGGAAACAGTGGATGTAACATTTAAAAGGCATTTGGATGAGTATATGAATAGAAAGGGTTTAGAGGGATATGTGCCAAGTGCTAGCAAATGGAACTAGATTAGCTTAGGATATCTGGTCGGCATGGACGAGTTGAACAAAAGGGTCTGTTTCTGTGCTGTACATTTCTATGTCCCTTTGACTCAAATAGATTTGAATTTTCAGAAGAAGTTTGATAAGTTACCACACACTGGATTATCTAAGATAAGAGTCCATGATTCAGGAGGTCACGCAGTGGCATGGATAGAGGATTGGTTAACTAATAGAAAACAGAGAGTTGGATAAAGGAGGCAGTTTAAGAGTGGCAATCTGTAACTAGTGAAGTGCCACAGGGATCAGTGCTGGGGCCACGGTTATTCGCCATGTACATTAATGATTTGAATGAGAAGAGTGAATATACTGTAGCCAAGATAACACAAAAATAGGTGGGAAGGGAAGTGCTGAGGATGACACAAAGAGTCTACAGAGGGATGTGGGAATGGGCAAAAACTTGGCAGATAGAGTATAATGTGAGAAAATGTGAAGTCGGCAGGAAGAATAGAGGAGTTGAATATTATTTAAATGGAACAAGACTGCAGAAAGCTATGGAATGGAGATTTTGGAGCCGTTGTATATGAATCACCCAAGTTCAGCAGGTAATAGGAGTGGAAAATGGGATTTGGCAATGATTCTAGAGAGAATGGACTATAAAAGTAGGGAAGGTTTGCTAAATGAAACAAGGCACTCGTCTGACCACAATTGGATTATTGTGAGTGATTTTGGGCCTTTATCTAAGGAAATATATATGGACATTGGAGGCAGCCCATAGAAGGTTCACTAGTCTTATATCACATATGGAGAGACTGTCTTAGGAGGAGAGGTTCAATTGGACATGAACTCATTGGACTTTAGAAAATGAGAGGTGATCTTATTAAAACATACAAGATTCTGAGGGGGCCTGACAGGGGGAGATGTGGAGAGGGTGTTTCCCCCTTGTGTAGGACCACAGGGGCATCATCTCAGAATAAGGGGTCACCCATTGAAGACAGAGATGGGGAGGAATATCTTCTCTCCAACGAGAGTGAAGCTGTGGAGTTTTTTATAGCAGAGGGATGTCGCGGCTGGGGCATTCAGTATATTTAAGGCTCCCGTAAGGGAACCAAGTGGAAAAGTCAAAGTGGAGTTGATTATCTTATCAACCAAAACTCATTGAATGGCAGAGCAGATTGGACGGGCTGAATGGCCTACGTCTTCTCCTACATCTTGCGATGTTTTCATCTTACAAGAGTGGCCAAAGGATCTTTAACAGGTGGGATAGAGCCTGAGATAATTTAAATATGAATGCTGTCTCAAGAGCTTATCAGAATCTAATTCCACAAAGCCTGCCCCACCATCTACAAGGCACAAGTCAGGAATGTGATGGAATACTCCCCACTTGCCCTGGATGGGGGCAGGACCAACAACACTCAAGAAGCTCGATACCATCCAGGACCACGCAGGTTTGCTTGATTGGCACCACATCTACCACCTTCAACATTAACCCCCCCAAACCACCCAGGCACTGAGGCAGTAGTGTGTATCAGCTACAAACACATGACCACTTCCATCTGGAAGGACAGGGGCAGCAGACACATGGGAACACCATCCCCTGTAAGTTCCCCTCCGAGCCACTCACCATCTGATTTGGAAATATATCGCCGTTCCTTCGGTGTCGCTGGGTCAAAGCCGTGGAATTCTCTCTCTAAGGACATTGTGGGTGTCCCTATACCATGTGCACTGCAGCAGTTCAAAGAAAGCAGCCTTATTATCACCTTCTCAAGAGGCAATTGAGATGGTAACAAATGCTGGTATTTATTTCATGGAAGAATATAAACATAGTCTAAAAGACCACATTTCATATCATGGAGCACTGGCCCCAGGTGCCTCTGGATATTATACACCAGCATCATAGAATCCCTACAGTGTGGGAGCAGGCCATTCAGCCCATTGAGTCCATACCAACCTTTCAAAGAGCATCTAATCCCGACCCACTTCTCTGCCCTATGCCTGTAACCTTGCATTTCCCCTGGCCAACTCACCTAGCCTGCACATCCCTGGACACTACGGGCTAATTTCCCATGGCAAATCCACCAACCTGCACATCTTTGAACAGTGGGTGGAAACCAGAGCTCCCAAGACACAGGAAAAATGTGCAAACTCCACAAGGACAGTTGCCTGAGGGTGGAATCGAACCTAGGTCCAGGCACTGTGAGGCAGCAGGCATAACCACTGAGCCACCAGGCAGGACTTGAAACCTACTTAGGGGTTCAAATCCTGCCACGGCAGATGGTGTGGAATTTGAATTCAATAAAATTCTGGAATTAAGAGTCTAATGATGACCATGAATTCATTGCTAATTGTCGGCAAAAACCCATCTGGTTCACTAACGTTTTTTAGGGAAGGAAACTGCCATCCTTACCTGGTCTGGGCCTACATGTGACACCAGACCCACAGCAATGGGGTTGATTCTTAACTACTCTCTGGGCAATTAGGGATGGGCAATAAATACTGGGCTGGTCAGTGACACCCTCAACCTGTGAATGAAATTTTTAAAATCCCAAGGTCTGTCTGGCTCAAACATGAAAGAACGATGTGCTGATGGAGGCTGACAAAGTATAATCAGTTAATGGAAAAAATCTAGGAGAGAGTGAGGACTGCAGATGCTGGAAATCAGGTTCAAAACGTGTGGCACTGAAAAAGCACAGTGGGTCAGGCAGCATCCGAGAAGCAGGAGAGTCGACGTTTCAAGCATAAGCTCTTTATCAGGAATGAGGGGGTGGCCCAAGGGGACTGAGAGATAGAGGGGAGTCGGGCTGGGAGGGAATGCGACAGGTAGATGAAGGTGAGGGGTGAAAGTGATAGGTTGGAGAGGAAGGTGGAGCGGATAAGTGGGAAGGGAGATGGACAGATAGTACAGTTCAAGAGAGCTGTGCTGAGTTGGAAGGTTGGCTCTGGGATGAGGTGGGGAGAGGGGAAATGGGGAAACTGATGAAATCCACATTGATCCCATGTGGTTGGAGGGTCCCAAGGCAGAGGATGAGGTGTTCTTCCTCGAGGCATCGGGTGGCTAGAGTTTGACGGTGGAGGAGGCCCAGGACTTGCATGTCCTTGGCGTAGTGGGAGGGGGAGTTATAGAGTCATAGAGTCATAGAGATATACAGCATGGAAATAGACCCTTCGGTCCAACTTGTCTGTGCTGACCAAATATCCCAATCCAACCTAGTCCCACCTGCCAGCAACCTGCCCATATCCCTCCAAACCCTTCCTATTCGTATACCCATCCAGATGCCTCTTAAATGTTGTAATTGTACCAATCTCCACCACTTCCCCTGGCAGCTCATTCCATACACGTACCATCCTCTGCGAGAAAACATTGCCCCTTAGGTCCCTTTTATATCTTTCCCCTCTCACCCTAAACCTATGCCCTCTAGTTCTGGACTCCCCCACCCCAGGGAAAAGACTTTGTCTATTTATCCTATCCATGCCCGTCATGACTTTATAAACCTCTATAAGGTCACCTCTCAGCCTCCGACGCTCCAGAGAAAACAGCCCCAGCCTATTCAAACTCTCCCTATAGCTCAAATCCTCCAACCCTGGCAATATCCTTGGAAATCTTTTCTGAACCTGTTCAAGTTTCACAACATCTTTCCGATAGGAAGGAGACCAGAATTGCACACAATATTCCAAAAGTGGCCTAACCAATGTCCTGTACAGCCGCAACAATACCTCCCAACGTCTGTACTCAATACTCTGATTAGTAAAGGAAAGCCTACCAAACGCCTTCTTCACTACCCTATCTACCTGTGAACTACTTTCAAGGAGCCATGAACCTGCACTCCAAGGTCTCTTTGTTCAGCAACACACCCTCGGACCTTAACATTGAGTGTATAAGTTAAAGTGTTCAGCCACAGTGCATGTGTCCCAGAGATGTTCTCTGAAACGTTCCCAAATTGGGGTCCTGTATCCCCAATGTAGAGGAGACCACAACGAACACAGTATATGACGTGAGTGGAAGTGCAGGTAAATCTCTGCCGGAGGTGGGAGGCTCCATTGGGGCCTTGGATAGAGGAGAGGGGGGGAGATGTGGGAAAAATTCTGCTTGCCACATTGACAGAAAATCTGGGAAACAGTGTTTTGACTCTGAAGCAGCCCTAGGATTTTCCAGTGCGGATAAAAACAACAAGCTGGCAGCTGGAGTTTCTTTTGGGAAATAACAAGCTATGGGAAAACAATGAGGAATCCCAAAGCTTGTCGAGCTGACGAGGGAATGTCCATATGTGTATCATAGTAACTCTTCACTTTTAAAGCTGACGTCCAAATGCTTTTAAATTAAATTCATTCACAGGATGTGGGGCAAACCTGGCTAGGCCAACATTTATTACCTATCCCAGAGTGCAGTTAAGAATCAGCCATCTTGCAGTGAGACTGGAGTCACATGTGTTTGAAAAGCCTGGCGCTGGAAAAACACAGCAGGTCAGGCAGCATCCAAGGAGCAGGAGAGTCGATGCTTCAGGCATAAGCCCTTCATCAGGAATGTAGGAGAATGGAATCACACGTAGGCCAGACCAGGTGAGGATGGTAGATATTCCCCCACAATAGTTTTGTCATCATTAGACTCTATTCCAAATTCCACCATTTGTTATGGTGGGATTCGTACCCAGGTCCCCAAAACATTAGAGTTATAGCTGGGGGCAGGGAAATTATGATGCGGTGAGGCATGACTTAGGATGCGTGGCTTGGAAAGGTAGGCTTCAAGGCAAGGGCGCAATTGATATGTGGAGCTTATTCAAGGAGCAACTATTGAATGTCCTTGATAAGTATGTACCTGTCAGGCAGGGAGGAAATGGTCATGTGAGGGAGCCGTGGTTTAATAAGGAATTGGAATCCCTTGTTAAAGGGAAGAGGGCGGCCTATGTAAAGATGAGGCGTGAAGGTTCAATTGGGGCGATTGAGAGTTATAAGGTAGCCAGGAAGGACCTGAAGAGAGAGCTAAGAGCAGCAAGGAGGGGACATGAAAAGTCCTTAGTTGGTAGGATTAGGGAAAACCCTAAGGCTTTCTATAGGTATGACAGGAATAAAAGAATGACTAGGGTAGGAATAGGTCCAGACAA
>NC_057750.1:5330197-5340777 GCF_004010195.1 Chiloscyllium plagiosum | reverse complement strand
GTCTCCTCATGTATCCCGGAGATGGGACCGAGGGAGTGATTAATCTTCTCCTGTTCCATTACACCTGACACTTGTCTGAATTACCTTCTCCTTTCTCATGAAAGAAGGCTCAGATAGTTTGTATTCTTATCCATTTCCCTTGCAACAGGCTCGATGGATCTGAATGGCCTCCTATTATCTCAATGTAACAATTCTCCAGTCACTGTGTGACCTCTTCCAATTCCTATGTTACAGACTTGAGGTGGCTGAATGGACTGATCCTGTTGCTGTGTACAGTGTTATAAGCTCGATGGGGCTAGTTAACCTCCTCCTGTAAATGTACATCAGACTCCAGGGGCTGAATAGCCTCGTCCTATTCTGGTGTAACGGGCCGACGGCCTGAATATCCTTCTGTTGTTCCTGTGTAACAGACCGGAGAATGGAATGGATTCCGTCATTATCTGTGCAATTGGCTTCAGATGTTGACTCCTTCCTTGTCATCTATGTTGAAATAAGATCATCTTTGATTCTTGTAAACTCCAATGAAAGTTGGATCAACTTCCCCATTTCCCATAAGTTGAGTTCTGGGGTCCTGAGGTCATGTTGCAGTTGTATAAGACTCTGGTGCGGTCACATCTGGAGTATTGTGTGCAGTTTTGGTCGCCATACTATTGGAAGGATGTGGAGGCACTGGAACGGGTGCAGAGGCGGTTTACCAGGATGTTGCCTGGTATGGTAGAAAGATCGTATTAGGAAAGGCTGAGGCACTTGGGGTTGTTTTCATTGGAGAAAAGAAGGTTTGGGGTGACTTGATAGAGGTGTACAAGATGATTGGGGTTTAGATAGGGTTGACCATGAGAACCTTTTTCCATGTATGGAGTCAGCTATTACAAGGGGGCATAGCTTTAAGTTAAGGGGTGGTAGGTATAGGACAGATGATAGGGGTAGATTCTTTACTCAGTGAGTCGTGAGTTCATGGAATGCCCTGCCAGTAGCAGTGGTGGACTCTCCCTCTTTATGGGCATTTAAACGGGCATTGGATAGGCATATGGAGGATAGTGGGCTAGTGTAGGTCAGGTCGGCTTGGATTGGCGCAACATCGAGGGCCAAAGGGCCTGTACTGCGCTGTATTTTTCTATGTTCTATATTCTATGTTCTATTAGCAAAAACAGCGATTTCTGGAGAAACTCTGCAGGTCTGTGGAGCTAAAATAGTCAATGTTTTTAGTTCAGTGACCTTTCTGCAGAACTGATCCAGAACATTATCTGTGTTTCTAGATTAATAGTCTCACACTTTCCAAACCTACGGGATTGATAAATTCTTGATCTCGCAAGGAATTCAGGGCTACGGGGAGAGTGCAAGTAAGTGGGTAAGTGGAATTGAAACACCCATCAGCCATGATTAAATGGTGGAGTGGACTCAATGGGCTGAATAGCCTTGCTTCCCCACTCTTATGTCTTATGGTCTTATGGACCACTTCCATCTAGAAGGGCAGCAGATAAATGGGAACACCACGCCCTACAAGTTCCCCTTTAAGCCACTCACCATCCTGACTTGGAAATATATCACCATTTCTTCATTGTCGCTGGGTCAGAATCCTGGAAGTCCCCCCCTCAGGGCATTGTGGGTCATCCCACAGCACATGGACTGCAGCGGTTCAAGAAGGCAGCTCACCCTCACCTTCTCAAGGGGCAACTAGGGATGGGCAATAAAGGCTGGTCCAACCAGTTGTGCCCATGACTTATAAAAAAATAAAATAAAACAGTCATCTAACTACTGCCTCCTTGACATACCTCTTGCTAATTTGGAATTTCCTCCAGTCCTACACCTCTCTGAGATCTGTGTGCCTTTCTAAATCTAGCCTCATTTCTGATATTAATCACTCCACTGCTGTTGGCCATGTTTGTAGCTGCTTGGGCCCCAAGCTTCAGATTTTTCTCCCTCACTGCCTCTCCATCACTTCCTGCTCCTTTGAGATGCTCTTTGGTCCCTTGTCCTCATATGCAGTGCCTGGTATAATGGATCAGACCAGACTCCCTCAAAATATTTTAATCATGTCACCTGGACCCTACATTTTTCCTGTTTTAAAAGTAAATGTGAAGTGCCGTGTTCCAGATGTGATACAACTGGTCAAACTGCTGGCCGTTAAGCAAAACACAATTTATTTAAACACTCCAGTTAAAACACTAACAAAAGAAAGAGGAATTTAGAATAACTTTGCTATTGGAAAACACAATGGACTAATAGACACGGTACCCATACTAATTAATTGTTACAATATAGTAACATCCCCATAAACACAACCCTTGACCAAAAGGCACATTCAGACATAGATTCTCACACGCAGTTCTCCAATCCAAGAGGAAAAATCAACAAGAGAAGATTCAGAGAGAGTAGCAGCCAGGAGACATTCACTGAAGTTTCCAATTCTGTTGAGACTCCAAAGGCTTCTGCTTAAAATTAAACCTAAAAACTAAAAGTAAACCAGAAAGCCTGGTTTGTGAGAGTTGGCCACTCCCAGATGCTTCCATTGTTCCAACTTTAAAAAAGACCTCAGGGCCTCACAGATTGTTTACCTCGCTACCTCTGCCTTACAACCTCTCTTCGAAAAAGACAGGTCAAAATAACCTCTTAAAGTGACAGCATCATCACACCGGGACAATGCAAGGGGGTTCATTAGGGCCCCATTAGCTGGAGCCCAGGATCCAGCTTAGATTGGGGGTTTGGGTGAGTCGGTGTGTTGTCTGTCCCTGCCTCACTTATACACCTTTCACCTTTATTTGCTCATATCTTATGTGCACTGCTATTGACTACATTCATTGAGAGGGTTGATTTATGAGGAGAGATTGAGTAGACTGGGACTATACTCATTGGGATTTGGAAGAATGAGGGGGGATCTTCTAGAAACAATTATGAAGGGAATAGATAAATTAGAAGCAGGGAGGTGTTTCCACTGGAGGATAAAACTAGAACTAAGGGCCATAGCCTCAAAATAAGGGGGAGCGAGTTTTGGACTGAGCTGAGGAGGAACTTCTTCACCCGAAGGGTTGTGAATTCCCTGTCCAGTGAAGCAGTTGAGGTTACCTCGTTGAATGTTTTTAAGGCAAAGGTAGAGAGACTTTTGAACAGTAAAGGAATAAAGGATTATGGTGAGAAGGCAGGTAAGTGGAGTTGAGTCGACGAAAAGATCAGCCTTGATACTAGTATTTGGGAGAGCAGTATCGATGGGCCAAATGGCCTACTCCTGTTCCTAATTCTTATGTATCAATGAAAACTGTTGAGCCCAGTGGGATTGATGTGTTTCCACTATCTAAATCCCCCTCTTAGTTTCTCATTGTCCTCTGGATGTAAACTCAACGTTCAGATTTCGGTGTGTTCTTTTATTTATTTGTGCCCATTCCCTTGATGATGGTGACCACCCTGTAAGATTTAGTGGAATTGGTCAATAAAGGAATATTGGTGGGGAGGGGCACTCGGAGAGTTCCTTATTTTTCTGATGACGCTGTGGGATATTCCCAGTCCACACGCATGAGTTGGCAAGGCAGGGGTTTAACCTTTGATAAGCCCCTTGCTGTCACGCTGCAGATATTTTATGAAGAAAAGCCCCTTGATTCAAACAATGTCAGAGAGAAGTTCACTGAAGGAGCAAAGATGTCAGGTTCATATGCATGTGAGAGAGGTGATTCTCTGTCTCCTGAGGTTGTTTGGTGTAACACAGTGATTCACTTTGGGTCTGTAAAACCCCCTTCACTTTTCAAATCAGTGAGGATTCCCCTCCCACTGTGGAAACATTTCCCACCCCAAGTTTCCACTGATAAATCCTCTTGCTGACCGTAGACTCACACACAGACACCCTCAGACATAGGCATTAACTCTCTCTCTCAAACACACAGACACTAACTCACACTCTCAGACATGGATATTATCTCTCTCACACACAGACAACCAACACACACCCACAGACACAGATAATATCTTTCACACACAGACACAAACTCACATTCTCAGACGTGGACATTATCTCTCTTGCACAGACATCAAGGCACAGATATTTTCTCTCACACACTAACTCACACACACATATGCACATACAGACAGTCAGACACACTAATTGTCATACAATTCCTCTCAAACACACACCCACAGTCACTCTCACACATAGACTCTAACACACACACACAAACAGTCATACACACACTCACACAAATGGACATTAACTCTCCAAAAGGTACCAACTTGCACACACAGACATTAACTCATACACAGACATACAGTCAATCGCAGACATTAACTGTCACATAGACTGACATACTTTCTTACACACACACATTCTCAAACATACACTCAGACTCTTTCTCACACATACAGTATAACACTCTTTCATATTTACACACATATACACACACGCACAAACTTACACATACACACATGTGAAACCATTCTGTTATTTGGTATAGGAATACTTTACTAGTATAGATTGGAAGGACATTAATTGTGGTTCAGTGATTTGCATTCCAGTCCTGAGTCAAAAGGTTGTAGGTTCAAATCCCACTCCAGAGATTTATGCGTCTTAATCCAGGGCTGTCCGTCCCGCTGCCTGCAGGAAGGCAGTGTTGGACTGTCAGAATTGCTGTCCTCCTTTGAGATGCTAAACTTGTCCATCTCCTCAGCTGGAAGTAAAAGATCTTGGCCATTGGTTGGAAGAACAATAGAGGAATTTTCTCTGACGTCCTGGGGTCAAAATTCAGCCCTCAACTAACAATTAAAAATAGTGATTACTTAGCGAGTGCTAGTTGTGGGAACTTGCAATGTTTCCCACATCACAATGGTTACTACACTTCAAAAAGGACTTCACTATCTGTAAAGCATCTTGGCATGTGCTAAGGTACTATCCAAATGCATGTCTTTCATTTGGAGCAATCTCTCACCCAGAGTACCTTTTTATAAGTGACCCCCTCCTGGAGATGAGTCAATGGTAGACTGAGAGCAGTGTACCAGAATTGTTAGCATCATCAGGACACATGCAAAGTGGGAAATTTCAAATATAAATAAGCAATAATTTGTACCACACAAAAGTGGCAATTGGTTGGCAAGTAAATTTAGCTTCTCAATACTCGTTACTCTTGTAGTTTAAATTGTTTCTTTTATACTCATTTGGGGGATACAGATATCCCTCGCTAGCATGTATTGCCCGTCCCTAGTTGCCCCTTGAGAAGGTGGAGGATGAGCTGCCTTCTTGAACCGCTGCAGTCCACGTGCTATAGGTTAACCCACAATGCCTTTAGGGAGGGAATTCCAGGATTCTGACCCAGCGACACTGAAAAAACGGCGATATATTTCCAAGTCAGGATGGTGAGTGGTTCAGAGGGGAACTTGCAGGGGGTGGTATTCCCATGTATCTGCTGCCCCTTGTCCTTCTAGATGGAAGGGTTCAAGATGGGTTTGGAAGATCTGAGGATCTTTGGTGCATTTCTGCAGCATATCTTATAGATGATCCACACTGCTGCTACTGAGTGTCAGTGATGGAGGGAGTGGATGCTTGTGGATGTGATGCCAATCAAGTGGGCTGCTTTGCCTTGGATGGTGTCGAACTTCTTGAGTATTGGGTTGGAGCTGTACCCATCCAGGCAAGTAGGGAATATTTCATCACATTCCTGACTCATGCCTTGTGGACAGGCTTTGGGGAGTCAGGAAGTTGTGATTGTTTGTAATTTGGCATTCTTGCACTGGTCCAGATGAGTGTGAGACACCAAGCTTCAGCCACACATCAGTCTGATACCAAATCACATGAACAGATTTCCCTCTGTTTGGTGCCTAATATCAGCTGATCTGAGCCTAAGGGAATGAATTGGAGTGGCTCTATGTTCCCACATCTGATCACAGCTAACTCTGGACTCTCAGATGCCTCCTTGGAGGGATGTGGAAGATGTCATTGGCTGTTATTTCAAGGAAAACTGGAGTGGGGGTCTCTCCTGGTAGCCTTTCCCCTCAATAAAAATGGATTTATTGGTTCATGGTCACATCGTGGGGCTTGCTATTCACACATTGATGGCCACTTTTCTTTCATTACAACAGTGACCACACATCAAAAATTCTTAACATGTTACATGGCTGATTGTTATGAAAGGTGCTATATAAATCAAGGTTTTTCTTCTTTGTTCTTCTCTCTGAATACAATGAAAGGACTGATTAATGGGTGGTTACATAGCCATCTTTACACTTGTGTCATAATGTTGTTCCTCCTAAACAGTTTGGGGTGGACGGGAATGGTCATTGAGTCATAGAAATGTACAGGATGGAAACAGACCCTTCAGTCCAACTAGTCCATGGTGACCAGAAATCCTAAATTAATCTAGTCCCATATGCCAGCATTTACCCCATATCCCTTTAATCCTTCCGATTCATATACCCATCCAGGTGCCTTTTAAATGTCGTACTTGTTTCAGCCTCCACCATTTCCTGTGGCAGCACATTCCATACACAGATGGTAAGATTATTTTGGGTTTCCGTAACCCATGAATGATGTGCCCAGTAGATGTGATTCTCCCAGTGGTTTCCTGAGTCAGAGCTTGGGGATTTCCATTTGGCAGGAATGTCTGGGGTGGGATTCAAGGAATCCTTTTGTCTCAGAAGTGCCAGACTCACTCCAGGGTGCCCTAATGTTTATAGTCGCTACTATCCTCTGGTGGCTCCCCCTACTGGATGATACATGAATGTGGATTCAGGGACAGAACAGGAATGTTCTGAACTGCTTTCCAGTATGGCTGGACTGGCAATCCTGAGTCCCAAGTCTGACGCTTTGATGCATGATGGTTCAGACCTCACCACAGCTACTAATGAAATTAAAATTAAATTAAGTGAGAAAGTCTAGAATTTAAACCGGTTTCAGTAATTATAACTATCGCTGATTGTTGTAAAAATCCACCTGGTTTGCCAATATCCCTTTAGGGAAGGAAATCCGTCATCCTTACCCAGTCTGGCCTACACGTGACTCCAGACCCGCAGCGATGTGCTTGATTCTTGACTGCCCTTTGGGCAATTAGGGACGGGGGGGTGCGTGGAATATCTGGCCTGGCCAGTGATATCTAAATCCCAGGATCATATTAAAATACAGTTTTCACTTGCAGAGATGGCACACACTTAGCTAAGGGGGGGGGGGGTTAGGTTAACAGCTGTCAGGAAGCGATACCTGGCCATAGGATCGAAACAATTCGCGAGGGAGAGCAAATCCAAAGAAAAAGATATAGAACAGAACCCTTCATGAAGCAAACCAACTGACATTACTGAAACATAAACAGTAATTGCTGGAGAAACTCAGCAGGTCTGGCAGCAGCTGAGGAGAGAGAAACAGAAATAATGCTTCAGGTCCAGCGACCCTTTGTCAACAATGTTTTTCTTTATTTTGTTTCCATCACCCCTTTTGTTTCCCCTGCATGGGGGGGGGGGGGGGATGTTAGAAACCCTACATAGTGGAAGCAGGCCATTCGGCTCATTGAGTCCACATGATCTTCCGAAGACCCACCTCTATAACTCTGCATTGCCCGTGGCTAACTCACCAAGCCTGCAGATCCCTGGACAAGATGGGCAATTAACCATGGCCAATCCACCCTAACCTGCACATCTTTGGACTGTGGGAGGAAACCGAAGCACCCGAAGGAAACGCAAGCAGACACGGGGAGAATGTGCAAACCCCACACAGACAGTAGCCTGAGGGTGGAATCAAACCCATGTCCCTGTTGCTATGAGGCAGCAGTGCTGACCACAGAGCCACCGCACTGCCCTATTGTTTTCATTTTGCTTCCAAGTGTGTGCTGTTTATAACTCTCCCCCCCTGGGATCTCTGCAAATGACTTCAAGGGTCTTTACTTTGGGAATGAAGTGGAAAATCTCCTTGGTTTCAGAGTGTGGCCTTCCTAAGGAACATCAGTCAAAGAGATGCAGTCACTAGTATTCCCTAGGGAAATGGGATAGATAGTTCGTGGCCAGCAATTGGATGATTAATTAAATGATCAGTTTTTATGATTTTGGTCAAATGAGGTTTGTGGTTGTGGGGAAACCCCTTGATGTTTGAACAGTCTTTCACATAGAATCAAGCATAATGAAAGGAGGCTGTTTGGCCCATCGCACCTCTATCGGCTCTTTGCAAGAGCTATTCAATTAGCCCCGGTCTCCCTGCTCTTTACCTGCAGCAGAATGTTAGTTACCCCATTTCTTCTCGAAACTTCTGATTTAATCTACTTCAACTGCCCTTTCAGGAGGCAAATTCCAGGTCACAGAGAGCTCACTGTGTTAAGAAAAATTCTCCCATGCCGTCTTCTACAGGTTATTCTAATCTTTCGTCACTGGGAAAGAGTTTTCCCTCATTTACTCCATAAAAACCTATTCATCATTTTGAACTCCGCCATTAAATCCCTTTTGACCTTCTGTGCCTCAAGGAGAACATACCTCACTCCTCCCGTCTCTCAACTGCCATCTGAACAAGCACACCTAATGTATTAAAAACCTCCTCAGTTCTGCCATCCCTGCTCACGTGCTCCATTGAATCCACAACCATGTAATTAAAGATACTGCTTATTTGGGGGATCCAAGATGGCGGCGACCCAGCAAGTCTGAGTCTACAGTGCTCCTCCCAAGACTTGGGCAAAGTGGGTCACCCGCCCCCACCACATTCACCAAATCATTTAAAATAGGTTTTACTTAATGTAATTAGTTGCTTAGTATTGAATTTAAACAATTTAGTCTCCAGTAAAAATGACTACAGGGAAGGGAGCCCGCAGCTCTCAGCAAGCAGGAACCCCTCCCCCACCCTCTCCAGCTGCAGCAGAGGCGTCCGCAGCCGCCCCGGGGGACTTACCTACGGTGGCGAGCCTTGTGGAGATGATTTCCAAACTGGACACGAAGATCGACGCTTTAATCGAGGAATCCCGAAGTCGATGGGACTCACTCTCGGCCGCGCTGCAAAAGCACGAACGAGACATCAAGGAAATTGAGCGCCAAGTCGGAGGGGCGGAGCTAAAGGCTGCGACTTCCGAAACTACAGCACAATCGGCCGTGGATCGGGTCCGGACTCTCGAACAGTTAATCCGGACCTTAGAGAACCACATTGACGACCTCGATAATATAGGTCGTCGAAAAAATATTTGTTTGCTGGGCCTTCCCAAATGGGAAGAGGAAGGCCAGCTTACAGTGTTCCTTGAACAGCTTTTAAATCTGGAGGCTGGATAAGGCCAGATAAGGGTGGAATGGGCCTACCGGGTTGCAGCGCACGGGCCCGGCTTGAACCAGCGCCCCCGCCCGGTCCTGTTCCGGCTGCAGAGCTATAAGGAGAGGCAGATATTCTTAGAAGCCTCCAGAAATCTTGGAAAAGATTCCCAAGCCATGATCTATAAAGGATCCAAGATCATGTTATTCCAGGACTTTTCCCCAGCTCTGGTCCGAAAAAGGAAGGCATTTGATGAAGTGAAGAAGTGTTTTAGGGACTTAAATATTCAGTACTCCTTGCGCTACCCAGCAACGCTACGCTTTAACCATAAAGGGTCCGTGTATAACTTTGGATCGTTGGAAAAGGCCAAGGAATTACTGGACTCTCTTAGATAAATTGTAAGAGTTAATTGATGTTATTTTGCTTTCCCCCCCGGTTTTTTTTAACCTTACTGTTTAATATTATCTTGGGGGGTGGGGAGAGGGATTTATTTATTTGTTCTCTACTTAACGATCTTCCCCCCCCCCCTTTTTTTAATTCTATATATATATATATATATATATATAGGCCGGGAGGGGGGAGGTGGTTACCTTATCCTTTTTTATCTCTGTCTTTAGGTGCGGAGTTGTTTTCCCTTGTTATTTTGTATTATTATATTTAATTATTACTTGTTGAGGCTGTAATTTTATAGTTAAAAATGTTTATACATGGTATTAACATTACCAAATATATCCAGGTGTTGGTGTGGGTGGTGTAGGATGCTCACTGTTAACTCCAGCTCTGTAGTATATTTGAATTTTCTTCATCCTATTGAGGAGCGCCTGGGTCACTGGTTGGGAGAGGATACAATGGACTTTTGGAAAGGAAGTGATACCCCCTGGGAACAAGGGGGAAAATCTCCATTTAAATATGTTTTATATTTTTTTATTTAGAAATAGTTTTTATTATACTGTTGTGAGTGTATTAGAGAGCCTTTATTTCTGTGAATTTTATATGCTCTATGCTCGGGATGTTCTGGATAGAGGATCCCCTCCTGAGGGGTCTCGGATTTGCCCGGACGATTATGGTTGATCAGTCAGTTAAGTGGTGCACCTGGAATGTGAAGGGGAGTAATTCACCAGTCAAAAGGAAGAAAATATTATCAAACTTCAAATAAGAAAGGGTTGATATACCTCTCCTACAGGAGACACACTTATTGGATAAAGAACACTTGAAATTACAAATGTGTGGATTTGATCAGGCCTTTTTTTCTTCTTTTAGCTCAAAAAGCAGGGGAGTGGTTATTCTTATTCAGAAGAATTTCCCTTTCAAAATCCTAAATCAGATAAAAGATGAATCTGGACGATATATTCTGATTAAAGCCCTTATAAATGGAGAGGAATATGGGATTTTAAATTTG
>NC_057750.1:5261325-5327676 GCF_004010195.1 Chiloscyllium plagiosum | reverse complement strand
CTTAGTGGATGGATCCCACTTTCCCTTTCGGTGGTCCCTGGGGGGTTTCTTATATTTAGGCATTTTTATTACCCCAGTATTTGGTCAGTTATACAAGGCTAACTTTGTGCATTTACTGGAAAGGATAAGGCAGGACCTTCAGCTATGGGGAGACCTTCCAATTTCCTGGCTGGGTAGAATAGCACTAATTGAAATGAATGTCCTGCCCCGTCTCCTATACCCTATGAGAATGCTTCCGGTGATGCTGCCGAGGCTGGCACTACGTAAATTATATGGCTGGTTGGGTTCCTTTATCTAGAATCATAGACGCCCCCTCATTAAGCTGAAGAAGCTACAGCTTCTATAGGCAAGGGAAGGATTGGACTTCCCAGATTTTAGGAAATATCAGTTAAGTTCCCTATTAAGTTACATAGCTGATTGGGTCTTGTCTGACCCACAATCAATCTGGCTGGAATTCGAGGCTTCTCAAGTAAAATGCCCACTTATTAACCTTTTATTTCCAGACAAGAGGAAAATCATTATGGACCACTGTAAAAACCTTATAATACTCAACACAATTAAAGCTTGGAATATAATGCGGCAAAATGAGGGCAACTCACATAAAACATCCCCCTATGCTCCGATAGTGGGAGCATGGGGATTTCAACTGGGGTTTACAGATGCTACTTTAAAACTCTGGAGATCCGGGGTATCGCCTGTTTAGGGGATCTGTTTAAAGAAGGGGTCCTGATGTCTTTTGAACAGCTGCATCAGAAATTTGGATTACCTAATGGAGACCTCTTTCGATACTTCCAAATTTGAGATTACACACAGAAGAAGACCACGTTATTAGATAGTCTTTATAAATCAGATAGAGAATGTAGAGTGCTATGGCCAATGGGGGTACCTTCCGTCAGTACTATTTATCATTTATTACATGATAAAGTATCGGGAGATATGAACAATCTGCTTAAAATATGGGATCAGGATTTGGGACTAGAAATCTCTATAGAAACGTGGAATGACATTTGGGAAAACACCAGAAGAATCACTGGAAATTAGAGTGGACCCTGTATCTCTCCTTTTGGGCTTTTCGAACTTACCCTCACTGGATATACGCGGGAAGAGATTATTTTCTATTCTCTCTTTCTGTGCAAGGAAAAATATTTTGGTTAACTGGGTGGCTGAGGGCCCCCCATGACTTTCAAATTGGCACAGATTAATTATGGAATGTATTCCCCTTGACTTCCTTACAAATATGGTGCACCAAAAGACTGCATTATTCCATAAAATATGGCAGCCCTTCTTGAATTATGTAAATACAGATATTTCGGCCATCCTAACAAGGGCTTTTATTTAATTGAGATGGCGAACCTGGCTGGTCCGGGGCCCCTTGGGAGAGGAATCCCGCACGAATACGAGTTTTGTTACATTTGATGTTAATACATTCCGAGCATGTATCTCACTAACCAATTTCTGTGTTATCCGTTGTTTTTTTTCTCTCTTACTTGAATAATGTAAGAGACTTAATTATACACTCTGGTTAGTTGTAGGTTAGATTAGTAGTTAGTTGAGTTTTGTTTTTTTCTTGGTATTTTTCTTTTGTTAAATTTTGGTTATTATTTATTTAAGATTTAATTGTATATCAATGTTTATACTTGGGTTTTTTTAATTTGTAAACTTATAAAATTATGTTAAATTTTCAATAAAAATATCTATAAAAAGAAAGATACTGCTCTTTTGTGGTTACAGGGGCTGTGTTGAAGTGTTTCTTCTGAACAAGCCAGTATTAAAACTTTGCATCATTGAATCTCTACAGTATGGAAACAGGTCCTTTGGGCCAACCAAACCTCCAAAGTGTAAGCAACTCCCCTACATTTACCCCTGTTTAATGCACCTGACCTGCACAACGGGCAATTTAGATTAGAATCCCTACAGTATGGAAACGGGCCCTTTGGCCTAACAAGTCCACACCAACACCCCAGAGAGTAACCCACCCAGACCCATTCCCCTACCCTACATTTACCTTGACTAATGCACCTAACACTATGGGCAATTTAGCATGGCCAATTCACCTGACCCACACATTTTTGGATAGTGGGAGCAACCCCACGTAGACACGGGGAGAATGTGCAAACTCCACACAGACAGTCGCCCGCGGCTGGATTGAACCTAGGTCCCTGGTGCTGTGAGGCAGCAGTGCTAGCCACAGGGCCACTGTGCCACATCTCAGTTGATTCACTCCACACGATATCAAGAAATGGCTGCAGGGGCTGGATATGCAAAGGCTGTGGGCTATCACAATATTTCAGCTATTGTATTGAAGGCTTCCGCTCCAAAACGAGCTGTTTCCCTGAACTAAGCTGTTCCAGTATAACCAACAATGTGGAAGATTGCTTCGGTATGACCTGTATAGAAAAAACAGGACAAATCTCACCCAGTCAATTACACACCTTCAGTCAGCTCTCTTTCCATCAGCAGAGTGTTGGAAAGGGTCATTGACAGCATTATCAATCAGCATTTACTTCTCAATAATTCGTTCGCTGATACTTTGTGTTTTACCAGGGCCACTCCGCTCCTTTCTAAAGAAGACTTTCCTCATCTCAAAGAGGGTCCTGTCATGCTGATGTTATGAGCCCTTTTTCAAATGTTCACCCATCCAACCCCCTCAAGATCTTGAAGGGTGGCTCCATGGTCAGCGCTGCTACCTCACAGTGCCAGGGATCTGGGTTCAATTCCAGCCTTGGGTGACTGACTGTGTGGAGTTTACACGTTCTCCCCATGTCTGCATGGGTTTCCTCTGGTTTCCTCCTGCAGTCCAAGGATTTATGAGCCCTTTTTCAAAATATTCACCCCATCCAATCCACCATGGAATGGCTATGCTAAATTGCCCTGTAGTGTTCAGGGATGTGCAGGCTAGGTGGGTTAGCAGGGATAGGATGGGTTGGGTGGGATGCTTGTTGAAGGTCGGTTTGGACTTGATGGGCTGAATGGCCTGTTCCTGTACTGTAGGGATTCAATAAAATCAGAGGTGAAAAGGGTGGCGCTGGAAAAACACAGCAGGTAGGCAGCATTCAAGGAGCAGGAGGGTTGACGTTTCGGGCATAAGCCCCTCATCAGGAATAAGATTACCTTTAGTTCTTCTAAACCCCCAGTAGACATAGGCTTAATCTGTTTGGCTTTCCCTCTTGTACTGACCCTTTCATGCCAAGTCTTTTCTTTCAGCAATACTCAAGGACAGAATGTACTTTTGATCACCATTTTACCTCATCAAGCAAGTTAGAGAAGAGGGGTTGTCACAGTTTTAGGCTAACTGAGGTCAAATAGCAGGACATGTTCTATTTTCAGACAGGAGTGGGCCTTTTGAAAAAAAATGTTTTCTTGAACTGCGGATGCCAAAAGCTTGAAGCCGTTCGAGGATGAGATTTGTTTCTGACTGAGGGTGAACTGTTACTAAAGATAGGGCCAGGTGATTTCCTGGAAACAAAACAAAAAGAGTGCTGAGATAGAAGTCTGGCAGTATCTGTGGACAGAAAAACAGAGTTAACATTCTAAGATTGATGGATCTTGGGATTTCCCTGGTTGAGTATGCTCACCTGGATGTCTCAGAGAGGAACTGGCCAGACCTTCTCGTTTTTGCAAAATTCTGGTCTGAGTTCCAATCTCTGATTTTGCCTTTCCTGGGATATTTCAGATGACAGTCAGAGGCGTGTGGGTTATGATAAAACAGGACTGTGGTTGCGTGGGCGAGACCGACTGGTACAAGTCTGTCCGTTTTTTTGTTTGTAAACGGAGTCCATTGGATGAGATTTTCCATGTGTGCCTGGACCTCTGAAAAACAGAGTTTCGACCCTCTGCATAAGGAAGAATAAAGACGTCGCTTATTACCTGGAAGTTGTGAACCTGGGTGAGGAACACAGGGATCTTGGATAAATACATCAGTGACTAAAAGTTGCATTACAGGTTGGTAAAGTTATAAAAAAAAAACAAATGCCAGGCATTATTTCTGGAGGGCTGTGCTTGGAGTAAGGAGGTTATGCTAAATCTATATTGAGCTTGTTTAGGTCTTAAAATAACAGGTCGTTCTGCTATAACGTGTGTATCGTTCATGTGAATTCACAGTAACATGATTGAAGAATTTAGGGTGGCGTGGTGCCTCAGTGGTTAGCACTGCTGCCTCACAGCGCCAGAGACTCGGGTTTGATTCCAGCCTCGGGCAACTGTCTGTGTGGAGTTTGCACACTCTCCCTGTGTCCATGTGGGTTTCCTCCAGGTGCTCTAGTTTCCTCCCACAGTCCAAAGATGTGCAGGTTAGGGTGGATTGGCCATGGTAAATTGCCCCGTAGTGTTGAGGGATGTGTAGGTTAGGTACATTAGTCAGGGGAAATGTAGGGGAATGGGTCTGGGTGGGGTACTCTTTGGAGGGTCGGTGTGGATTTGTTGGGCTGAAGGGCCTGTTTCCACACTGTAGGGATTCTATGATAAAGTGTGAACTTTTAAAATGTATGTTGTCTGTAATGCGATTACATCATCAACACTTTAAGCAACGCTTCTGAAGTGTGATTTTTCTGTAAGGTAGGATTGATCAAGAATGCAGTAATTGCGTTATAGAGGAAGTATCCGTACTGCTCTCAGATCTGTTGGCCATATTGTGGAAAGGAAAGGGGGTGCACTGGAGACAGTACAGAGAAGGTTTTCAAAGAGGCGATCAGAAATGTGACCAGACACATCAGGGAAATAGTTGATAGGCTATTTCTTCTCTCTTAAAAAACAATGTAATAAAGGTCTTCAAAACGACAAAAGGTTGTGATCGAGTGGTGGATGCAGGTTCAAATGAAGCATTTCTAAAAAATAATGTACGGGGGAAAAGCAGGAGATTGACACACGTAACGATGGGCCCCATGGCCTCCTTCTGCACCATGACACGTTTATGATTCAGAGTGGACACGGACAGAATGTTCCCTCTTGTGGGGAAGTGCACAATGTGAGGCCACCAATACACGATAGTCCCCAAGAAATCCAATCCAGAATTCAGAAGAAACTTCTTCACTCAGAGAGTGTGGCTCTCAGAGGGAGTGGCTGAAGTGAACAATACAGATACATTTAAGGGAAAGCTGGTTAAGTACATGAGGTCATTGAGGATGGCAGTGATAGAATTGGATGTTGGGAGGAGGCTCAAGTGGAGTATAAATACCAGCATGGACTGATTGGGCCAAATGACCTGAATCTAGGTTGTGTGTCCAATGTGAGCTGCTTTGATTTGTCATTGATCCAGTACTAAGGTTAAACAGTCAAACCCGAGGTTGTCTAAACCCATACTATAACCTCAACAACAAACAGGAAATCAGGCTGGTTGCTTGTGCTGCAGTCTCCCACACACTGAACCTGTGACACCTTCGTGACTTTCTGTGCTCAGATGTGTAGGTGTAGACCGACAAAAAAAAATTCAAAACAAAAGTTTAAAACAATCCAGTATGAATCTGTAGCTGGAAATTCTTGAAAACTGAGAAATATTTTCATGATACTTCTTTTTTTCCATTTTGTGGTGAAGGGCCAGTGGGGGCTTGGAAAATAAGAACTAAATTAAGAGCAGACAGATGAGTCAATGGAATATGTCAACAGAGAAACTACCACTTCTCAGCCTAGCTTGGCCTAGAGCCAGACCTGTTGCCATGGTAATGACCCAATGTGACACATACCTTCCAGGTTCCAGATTTGACCCAAAACACACATACATACACACAGACAGACATACACATACACATACACATAAACACACACACACAAGCACACAGCCATATGCACACACATATACACACACACACACACACAAAACACTGAGCAAAACCTGCCAACAAACCACAAATGCTAACTGGCGCCATTAATACGTCTAACCACATGACCATTTTTGCGAGGGATTCCATTTGATCGTGGAATGGAAAATTGTATAAAAATAAACAGTTGTTTCTCTTTCTTTCATGGTACGTGGGTATCACTAACAAGGTCAGCATTTGTTGTCTATCCCTGACTGCCTTTGAACTGAATGGCAAGGTCAGGCATTTCAATGGGTCCTGGGTAGCATGTACAGTGATAAAGCCATACAGCATGGAAACAGACCCTTCGGTCCAACCAGTCCATGCTGACCATAATCCCAAATTAAACTAGTCCCACCTGCCTGCACTTGGACCATGTTCCTCCAAACCTTTCCTATTCGTGTACTTATCTAAATATCTCTTACACGTTGTAACAACACCGCCATCCACCACTTGCTCTGGATGTTCATTCCACACATGGACCATTCTCTGTGTAAAAGAAATTGCCCCTTGTGCCCATTTTAAATCTTTCTCTTCTCATCTTAATAATATGCTTTCTAGCCTTGAAATACCCTACCCTAGGGAAAAGATGCCTGCCATTCACCTTATCTATACCCCTCTTGGCTTTGTAAATCATTGCAAGGTCACTTCTCAACCTACGCTCCTGTGAAAAAAATGCCAGTCTATCCAGAATCTCCATATAACTCACATCCTCCAATCCTGGCAACATCCTGGTAAATTTCTATTGAACCTGCGCCAGTTTAATAGTATCCTTCCTATAACAGGGTGACTGGAACTGGACACAGTAGTCCAGAAGAAGCCTCACCATAGTCCTGTACAACCACAACATAACGTTGCAACTCCTATACTCTAAGATCTGAGCAATGAATGCAAGACCAGCCTGGGTAAGGATGTCAGATTTCCTTCCCTTAAAGGACATTAGTGAACTAGATGGATTTTGATGCCAATCAATGATGGTTTTTATGGTCATTTTTACGGGAAGTGTTTACAAATCTAGGGTGCACAAAGTTAAAAAAATCACACAACACCAGGTTATAGTCCAACAGGTTTAATTGGAAGCACTAGCTTTCGGAGCGCTGCTCACAAACACCTGATGAAGGAGCAGCACTCCGAAAGCTAGTGCTTCCAATTAAACCAGTTGGACTATAACCTGGTGTCACGTGATTTTTAACTTTAAAAAAATCTAGATTTTTAAGAATCAAATTTAAATTTCTCTGGTTGCCAAGATGAGATTTGAACTCACATCCCCGGAGTTTTAGGGCTATGCCAGAAATATTACAATAACATTGATCAATCAGCATCTGACCCTGACAAAACTCCAGTACCACTAATGGCAACAAGAAAATAGGAAGGCAATAGTGTTATTTATGCAGGAGGCGAAGAATCAGCTTCCCGACAGTGGGAGGAAAGTTGGAATTTACGGTTGTGGCATTTTAAGCTTTCCAGCAGTCAGTGGTAAGAACTCGTTTTATAATGCATTAGCAAGTCTCACAGACTTATTGTGGCATTTTTTTACCACGTTAAATGAGGTCTTTGTCATTAGCTCTGTGACAAACAAGAAACACGAACCTTCAGAGTCGTGATGGGTCAAAGGCAGTTTTGTTTTATCTTTATGCATTTGTGGGATGAGGGCATCACTGGCTGGGCCAGCATTTTATTGCCTGTCCGTCGTTACCCTTGAGAAAGGAGTGATGGGCTGCTTTCTTGAACTGCTGCAATCCACTTGCTGTGGGGAGGAAATTCCAGGATTTTGACCCAGCGACAATGAAGGAACAGCGATGTGTTTCCAAGTCAGGAAAGTGAGTGGCTTGAAGGTGGTGGTTTTCCCATATATCTTGTAGAGTCATAGAGATGTATAGCATGGAAACAGACCCTTTGGTCCAACTTGGCAATGCCGACCAGATATCCTAAACTAATCTAGTCCCACTTGCCAGCACTTGGCCCATATCCCTCTAAACCCTTCCTATTCATATATCCAGATGCCTTTCAAATGCTCTAATTGTACCAGCCTCCACCACTTCCTCTGGCAGCTCATTCCATACACGCACTACCCACTGCGTGAAAACATTGCCCCTCAGATCCCTTTTATATCTTTCCCCTCTCACCCTAAATCCATGCCCTCTAGTTCTGGACTCCACCATCCAGGGAAAAGACTTTGACAATTTACCCTATCCAGGCCCTTCATGATTTTATAAACCACTATAAGGTCACCCCTCAGCCTCCGACGCTCTAGGGAAAATAGCCCCAGTTTATTCAGCCTCTCCCTATAGCTCAAATCCTCCAACCCTGGCAACATCCTTGTAAATCTTAATCCTCCAACCCTGGCAACATCCTTGTAAATCTTTGCTGAACCCTTTCAATAGGAAGGAGACCAGAATTGCATGCAATATTCCAAAAGTGGCCTAACCTACGTCCTATACAGCCGTAACATGACCTCCCAACTCCTGTACTCAATGCTCTGACCAATAAAGGAAAGCATACCAAACATCGCCTTCACTATCCTATCCACCCTGTGTCTCTACTTTCAAGGAGTTATGAACCTGCACTCCAAGGTCTCTTTGTGCAGCAATGCTCCCTAGCACCTTACCATTAACTGTATAACTCCTGCTAAGATTTGCTTTCCCACAATGCAACATCTCACATTTATATAAATTAAACTCCATCTGCCACTCCTCAGCCCATTGGCCTATCTGATTAAGATCCTATTGCAATCCGAGGTAACCTTCTTCGCTGTCCACTACACCTCCAATTTTGGTGTCATCTGATTTGCTTTCCCACAATGCAACATCTCACATTTATATAAATTAAACTCCATCTGCCACTCCTCAGCCCATTGGCCCATCTGATTAAGATCTTATTGCAATCCGAGGTAACCTTCTTCGCTGTCCACTACACCTCCATTTTGGTGTCATCTGCAAACTTACTAACTATATGTTCACATCCAAATCATTTATGTAAATGACAAAAAGTAGTGGACCCAGCACCAATCTTTGTGGCATTCCACTAGACACAGGCCTCCAACCTGAAAAACAACCCTCCACTACTACCCTCTGTCTTCTACCTTTGAGCCAGTTCTGTATCCAAATGACTAATTTTCCCTGTATTCCATGAGATCTAATCTTGCTAACCAGTTTCCCATGGGGAACCTTGTTGAATGCCTTTCTGAAGTCCATGTAGATCACACCCACCACTCTGCTCTCATCAATCTTCTTTGTTACTTCTTCAAAAAGCTCAATCAAGTTTGTGAGACATGATTTCCCAAGGCAAAGACATGTTGACCAACCTCAATCAATCCTTGCCTTTCTGAATATGTGTAAATCCTGTCCCTCACGATTGCCTCCAACAACTTGCCCACCACTGATGCCAAGCTCACCGGTCTATAGTTCCCAGTTCTTATCACCTTTCCTAAATAGTGGTCCCACATTAGCCAACCTCCAGTCTTCCAGCATCTCAGAAGTGACTATTGATGATACAAATATCTCAGCAAGGGTCCCAGCAATCACTTCCCTAGCTTCCCACAGCATTCTAGAGTACATCTGATCAGGTCCTGGGGATTTATCCATTTTTATGCATTTCAAGACATCCAGCACTTCCTCCCTCTGTAATATGGACATTTTTCAAGATGTCACCATCTGCTTCCCTACTTTCTATATCTTCCATGTCCTTCTCCACAGTAAACACTGATGCAAAATACTCGTTTAGTATCTCTCCCATCTCCTGCGGCTCCACACAAAGGCTGCCTTGCTGATCTTTGAGGGGCCCTATTCTCTCCCTAGTTACCCTTTTGTCCTTAACGTGTTTGTAAAAACTGTTTGGATTCTCCTTAATTCTATTTGCCAAAGCTATCTCATGCCCCCTTTTTGCCCTCCTGATTTCCTTCTTAGGTATACTCCTACTGCCTTTACACTCTTTTATAGATTCATTTGATCTATACCTGACATAGGCTTTCTTCTTTTTCTTAACCAAACCCTCAATTTCCCCAGTCATCTAGCATTCCCTATACCTACCAGCCTTTCCTTCCACACTAACAGGAATATATTGTCTCTGGACACTTGTTATCTAATTTCGAAGGCTTCCCATTTTCCAGCCGTCCCTTTACCTGCGAACATCTGCCCCCAATCAGCTTTTGAAAGTTCTTGTCTCATAACTGTCGAAATTAGCCTTCCTCCAATTTCAAACTTCAACTTTTAAATCTGGTCTATCCTTTTCCATCACTATGTTAAAATGAATAGAATTATGGCCGCTGGCCGCAAAGTGCTCCCCCATTGACACCTTAGTCACCTGCCCTGCCTTATTTCCCAAGAGTAGGTCACGTTTTGCACCTTCTTTAGTAGGTACATTCACATACTGAATCAGAAAAGTTTGTTGTACACACTTAACAAATTCCTATCTAAACCTTAATACTACGGCAGTCCCAATCTATGTTTGGGAAAGTTAAAATCCACGACCATAGTCACCCTATTATTCTTACAGATAACTGAAATCTCCTGCTGACTATTCAGGGCTCTATAGTACAACCCCAATACGGTGATCATCCTTTTCTTATTTCTTAGTTCCACCCAAATAGCTTCCCTGGATGTATTTCGGGGAATATCCTCCCTCAGCACAGCTGTAATGCTATCCTTTATCAAAAACGCCACTCCCCCTCCTCTCTTGCCTCCCTTTCTATCCTTCTTGTCACATTTGTATCCTGGAACATTAAGCTGCCAGTCCTGCCCATCTCTGAGCCACATTTTTGTAATTGCTATGGTATCCCAGTCCCATGTTCCTAACCATGCCCTGAGTTCATCTGCCTTCCCTGTTAGGCTCCTTGCATTGAAATAAATGCAGTTTAATTTATCAGTGCTGCCATGTTCTCTGCTTTGTCCTGCCTGCCCTGATCTTGATTCACTTCTGTTCTCAACTGTACCAGTCTCAGATTGATCTCTTTCCTCACTATCTCCCTGGGTCCCAACTCCCACTTTACTAATTTAAATCCTCCCGAGCAGCTTTAGCAAATCTCCCTGCCAGTTTATTAATCCCCTTCCAATTCATGTGGCAAGAGTGTTCCCTATGTTGGGGAGGTCCAGAACTAGGGGTCACAGTCTAAGAATAACAGGTAAGCCATTCAAGAGTCATAGAGCTGTATAGCACAGAAACAGATCCTTCTGGTCCAACTTGTCCAAATCGACCAGATATCCTAAATTAATCTCATCCCATTTGCCAGCACTTAGCCCCTAAGCCTGTAAACCCTTCCTAACCTGTCTGAAAAGCAACCCTCCACCACCACTCTCTGTCTTCTACCTTTGAGCCAGTTCTGCATCCAAATGGCTAGTTCTCCATGTATTCCATGTGATCTAATCTTGCTAACCAGTCTACTGTGAGGAACCTTGTTGAACGCTTTACTGAAGACCATATAGGTCATGTCCAGTGCTCTGCCCTCATTAATCCTCTTCATTGCTTCTTCAAAAAACTCAATCAAGTTAGACTGGGATGAGTAAGAATTTCTTCACTCAGAGAGTTGTGAACCTGTGGAATTCTCTCCCACAGAAAGCTGATTCATTAGATATATTCAGGAGGGAGCTGGATATGGCCCTTGCAGCTAAAGGGATTGAGGGGTATGGAGTGAAAGTGGGAGTGGGATACTGAGATTGCATGGTCAGCCACGATCATATCGAAAGGTGGTACAGGCTCAAAGGGCCAAGTGGCCTGCACCTATTTTCGATGTCTTTATGTTTCTACATACACAATGCAGAATGCGTTTCTACTAACGCATTCCAACTGCTGTATCAAGCGATAGATGTCATCATATCCTGTATGATACTGTATCAAGTTTATGAGGCTGTCCAGTTACAGACACTACAGCACTGCCCAGGGACAATACAAACAGGTCTCTGCAGTGGAAGGTCAAGGATGGAGATGTCCACAATGTTGTGGATGGAGACCAATATGTGGCTGTTGCATTGTGCAGGGCTCCCTGCTGGGTTAAAAGGTATCAGATTACAAAGAGGAGAGCCTCTTGGTGGAGTTGCCATCATTGGCAAATGGGAAATGTTGCTGTTTTGAAGAAGAATCAATAAAGAGCCATCATCAAAGCAGCTCTTGAATTGCAGGCAATGAATCCCCACCCACATACCCTTCAAACATGGCGCTTGGACCTTCAGCCCTGTGAGGTGATGATGGGATTGGTGACTGTCTGACAGTCCCCTCTGCACAACTGGCCAACCACTTCATCTTTGAGTCTGCAATTGGCTGGTTATCATGTGATGGCAGCAGGATGCTGGGAGGCCATTCAAGGTAGCTCTGATGGTTGCAAGATCACGGCTGGTTGAGGACTCCACTGTCTTCCCCAGAGGGTGGTGGAGATGGAATCATTGGATATTCCTAAGGTAGATCCTTGACTGACAGGGAAGTCAAAGGTTATCAGGCAGGAACGTGGAGTTGAAGCCCCAATCAGCCCATGGTCTTGTGAACAGTACATCAGTCACTTGAGGGGCCAAGCAGCCTATTCTTCTCCTGATTTTAATATTTTAATATTCATTAAAAATGAAGATGATCTGGTCATGATAGCTTTGCAACTTGTGAGTTTGTGGGATCTTGCTATGTGCAAATGTTTCCTACGTAACCACCGTGACAACGCTGCAATATCACATCATGGGGCTGCCAAATGCTTTGGGTTGTTCTGATGCTGTGAAAAGCTTTATATCAGTGGAAGTCCTTTTCGTTTTATTCTGCTGGACTGATCAGCGAGAGGCACATCATAGCAAAACTAGAATTTAGGAGATGTCAGACACTGACTAGGGAAAGTCCAAGCTGTAGGTGAGATGAGAGCTGACATTTCAGTTCTCACTTCTTATGACTAAATGAAATGTATGGCCTGTGGCCTGTGCTTTTGACCAATGATTCTCTTTGAGTGGTTGTCAATAACCTTCAGGAGGGTGTCTGAGCTATAGAGTGTGGGCCCCATCCTGTCCCCTAACCACTGACATTCCCAACTGCCAAGGCTGGGAAACTTTACATTTCCCACTTGCATTGTCCTCACATTAAGTGAGGACCATACCTCAAATGTTTGCAAATGCTTGTAAAGTGCTCAGGGACATGGGAACAAAAGTAGGCCATTCAGTCCTATGGGCCAGTGCCACCATCCACTGAGTTTATGGTTGCTCTGTATATATACCTCCAGTTCATGAAAATCTATCAAAATTTCTGTTTTGCAATTATTAATTGATCGATCACCAATTATTTGTGGAAAAGAGTTCCAAATGTCCAGCACCCTCTGTGCATTTAAGTGTTTCCTAATTTCACACTTGGTTCTAAATTTTAGACTCTGGGTCCTCGTCCTAAACTCCTAAACCAATGGAAATAATTTTTCCCAGTTTAACTCCAACAGTTTCTCTGAATATCTTGGAAACCATCTGAATTCCAGGGATGACAATTCTGATTTGTTTCCTCTCACCTTGCATCCAAACGCTTGGAGTCCCATGTATATCTTCATTAACTCTCTCCAAGGCCAATATGTTCTTCCTGAAATCCAGAACTCTGAGAGTCGTCAAAAGTGGACTAACTCGGGCTTTGTACAGCTGTAGATTTGGGACTTCCTAGGGTTGTGGAAGTGCTACATAAATGCAAGTTCAGTCTTTATTTTCCTTTAGGTTAGAGTCATGGAGTTGTACGATACGGAAACAGACTCTTCAGATATCCTAAATTAATCTCGACCCATTTGCCAGCACTTGGCCCATATCCCTCTAAACCTTTTACTCATAAACCCAAATGCCTTTTAAATGTTGTGGGACTTCCATGATTTTGACCCAGCAACAATGAAACAATGAATGATCTATACCCTAAGTTGGGATGGGGTCTGTGTGACTTTGGAGGGAAACGTAATGTTGATGGGAAGCTCATATGTCAGCCACCCAGTGTTGCCTGTGAATTGTTTTGCCACTGTGCAGACCGAAGTCCATGCACTGCAGTGGGTTCTAGAAGCAGAAGCCTTTCTTTGACGCGCTGATCAGTGCCTGCAGAGCATCCCAGCATCTGTATGGCCATGCAGCTTGGAGGGAAAATTGTTGCTTGTTGTAGCTACACTTGTTCTTTTATTCTTCACAGACTGGGCAAGAAGAAGGCAAAGTGAAGAACTGTCTCCAGGCTTAGACATCAAAGTAAAGCTAGTTATTACACATTAATATTAAATATTGCAATATATGGTAATCTTAGCTACACCAGGCTCTGATCTTATAATTACATTTGATAAGGACTAAACTATCTTTTTCATGTCTTCAGGCCCACATATTTTCAAGACTCTCATTCTAGACTGTAGCAGTCCGTGGGTCTTAAGACTAGCAGGGTGGCTCACTGGTCAGTACTGCTGCCTTACAGTGCCAGGGACCCCGGTTCGATTCCACCCTCGGGTGACTGTCTGCTGTACTTTTCGACTTGGACCCTCCTGCATCTGCTTATCTTCACTTTCTCTCAGACCATATTTTCTCGGTCATGGAGTCAGAATGTTCTTGCCCTCCTTTTCATTGGAGCTATGTGATTTTTTGCTTTATTTACCTTCCCATTAGAAGATAGAAGGGACTACAATTCAATGTCACAGCTCCTCTGGTACAGACACTGGGTGTCTCAGCCTGGACATTTGCGTTTATTCATTGGTCAGAACTGAATATTAGAGTTGGGATGTCACACTGCAGCCGTAAAAAGCATGGATGAGGCCACTTTTAGAATATGGCATACAATTCTGGTCACCTTTGCAAAGGAAGGAAATTGTTAAACTTGAAAGGGTGCAGAAAAGATTTACAAGGATGTTGCTTGGACTGGAGGGCTTGAGGTACAGGGAGAGGCTGAATAGGCAGGGCTATTCTCACTGGAGGGTGACCTTATAGAGGTTTATAAAATCATAAGGGGCATGGATTGGCTAAATAGACAAAGTCTTTCCCCTGGGTAGGGGAGTCCAAAACTGGAGGGCATAGGTTTGAGGTGAGAGGGACAAGATTTAAAAGGGACTTGGAGGAAATTTTTCACGCAGAGGGTGGTGCGTGCATGGAATGAGCTGTTGAAGGCTGGTACAATTACAGCTTTTCAAAGGCATCTGGATGGGTATATGAATAGGAAGGGCTTAGAGGGACATGGGCCAAATGCTGGCAAATGGGACTAGATTAATTTAGGATATCTGGTTGGCATGGACAAGTTGGACCGTAGGATCTGTTTCCGTGCTGTACATCTCTATGATTGTAAGTGGACAGCTTAATTATTGTATGTGAGAAAATGCTCACTTTTTGCAAACTAAGGACATTTACGATTTGGGGCAGAATGTGATGTTACCAGTAATGAGAGCGTTCTCTCTCTACTCAGTGGATGTGTGTAGTACATTTCATCGCTGTAATATCTGGCAAGTGGACGTGATGTTGTACTTTACCAAGAGTCATCCCGTTACTGAAACAGCGCGTGCGGATTCTCATTTACACTGCACAGTAGGAACTTATATTTCAAATGTGTATTCAACACAGAACTTTATTTGAAATATTTCATGAGTCACTACTGCATGACCTACACATGCCCTCCCCCAGCACCGCTGTTGAATGACTGACTCACATTTTGTTAATTCAGGAGTTATAATCTCAGGAGGCCTGGTGGCTGAGGAGGACATTTTGTCATTTGAAGACTTGCCTGGTATCCAATAGCCTAAGAACTAAAAGTCCCATCAGAGTAAATTAGCCCAGATGTTATATCAGACTCAAGACATGTTCATGATGGGACTTTCCACATTAACACTGACCAACCAGCAACTGTGCTGTGCACAGTTTCACAGTCGAAGGATGTCTCTACTGGGACCATTACGTTCTTGTGGTCCTGAGAGGTATATTACCAAGAGAAGTTAGTGTCATCAGACTCTCCTCCTGAGGAGGAACGACTGGATAACATTTCCTTACTAAGAAATCCTAACAAGGGTGTCCCTTAATTCAGAATGAGACAACCAGTAAAGAATGTAGGTGCCTTGAAACTAGAAGAGACCATTCACCTCTTGAGCAGGTCCACCCTCTCCCCCGTTGCTGAGCAGCAATACAAGGGATCCTAGCTGTTTCCTCCCACTTCACCCAACACCCCTCCGACCCTGTAATACTCTCTTCCATCCTCTTCCATTGGACAGAAGATATAAAGTTTGAATGCATATACGAACAGATTCAAGAAGAGCTTCTCCCCTGCTGCTATCAGACTTTTGAATGGCCCTCTCAAATATTAATTCTGATCTCTCTCTCTTTGCACCTTCTCTGCAGCTGTAAGACTGTATTCTGCACTATGTTCTGCTACCCTGATGCACTTTGTATGATACGATCTGCCTGTAGAGCACACAAAAACAACACTTTTCACTGTATCTCGGTACATGTGACAACAATAAATCAAGCAATCAAGATTCCTGCAGACAATTGTGCTGCCCTCTGCATGCATTGTTGAAGTGTGCGGAAAATTGCATGGTGTACTTTGTTCCTATGAAGTTTCACTCATGGGATGAGGGCATCACTGGCTATTGCCCATCCCTAATTGCCCCAGAGGGAACTTAAGAGTCAACCCCATCGGTGTTGGTCTGGAGTCACGTGTAGGCCAGACCAGGTAAGGATGACAGTCTCCTTTCCTAAAGGACATTGGTGAACCAGACGGGTTCACTAATCACGTGCACTAGTAGAGACAGAATCTGCTGGGAAAGGAATAATAAGTAATAAAGGATCCAAGTTTGGCCACTTGTGCAATCCTAATTCTCAGTGCATCTGACTGGTTACAAATCCCAAAACTATCACACCTACTGAGACCTTACTTGGGACATTCTCCACCAATAACCTGAGGTTCTGCTTCAGAGCCAGCAGGATTTCGAGATTGGTTTTCTATTCTAAGTCCCAACCTCTCCCATGAAGAAGATCCTGTGGTACTACCTTGAGGAGCAATGACGTTGTTCTTGACATTCTGATTTATCCCTCACGACGCATGAAAAAATGAACCAATCACTGTGGGCGCTTGCTGTGTCCAAATTGGCTGTTATACTTTAAGTGTCAGAATAGAGTCTACACATCAAAAACCCTTCATTATGGCTTAGTAGTATTATCACTACACTGTTAACCCAGAGACCCAAAAGTTTCTGGAGACTTGGGTTTGAATCCTGCCACAGCAGATGGTGGAATTTGAATTCATTTAAAAAACACAGAGCCTAATGATGACTCCGAATTCATTGCTGATTGTCAGGAAAACCCATCTGGTTCACTAATATCCTTTAGGGAAGGAAACTGCTATCCTTACTTGGTCTGGCCTACACGTGACTCCAGATCAACACCGATGGGGTTGACTCTTAAATGCCCTCTGGGGCAATTAGGAATAGTCAATAGCCAGCGATGCCCTCATCCCATGAATGAAAAATAGAAGAAATTGGGTTGTCATGCATCAATGCAAGTGTTTTCTGTACTCCCTTCCTCGACAAAGGTATATTGTTGGTTATTTTTGAACGCAAAGGTACAATTTGCTTATTCAACAAGAAATGAAATGTTATAACCAGCATCTTGGCTTTTCCGCTTCAACTTATCAACCTAGAGGTTTGTTGTTTTTCCAAATAACTTCCTTTTGTAGGTCTATTGATGGTTCCATTCCTTCACATAGAACACCCACACTTTCACTTCCATCATCACCTTAAAACCAATGCAACAATATTTATTTCATATTTCTACGAAGCTTTCGTCCTACACAGTTAAACTCCATCCGTGGACCTTGAGACAGAAAGTTTAAACATACCAGCCTTTTCAAAGTTGAATTTTACGTCCATTAGTCAAAAAGTAGCATTCCAACTTTTAAATTAAAGCGGGGTTAGTGAGACAGAGGGAGCAGTTTGATGACTGTAGAATCGTGTAATAGTAGGTGAGACTATTCAGTCCTTCTGTGAGTGTGCCAACCCTTTGCAAGACCTCTCCAATTAATCCTCCAGTGTTTGTACTTTTCAAGTTTGACTCCCCAAAGCCTGCTCCACCCATCTACAAGGCACAAGTCATAACTGGAAAGTTCCAGAAAGGCCAATAGCCGGTGGAAACCTAAATAGGAAAATGCATGATATAATTGGGAGTGAAGCTACAGCAAGTTGTATGTTGATAGAACAAAAAGCAAATGTATGTTAAGGAGAAACCTGAGATGTTGGGGTCATTCTATGAAGGTTGGACAGGCTGGACCCTTTCCATTGGAGTTTAGAAGGCAGCATGGTTAGCACTGCTGCCTCACAGGGCCAGAGACCCAGGTTAAATTCCCGCCTCAGGCAACTATCTGTGTGGAGTTTGCACATTCTCCCCGCATCTGCGTGGGATTCCTCCGGGTGCTCCGGTTTCCAAAAATGTGCAGGTTAGGTGAATTGGCCTTGCTAAATTGCCCGTAGTGTTAGGTGAAGGGGTAAATGTAGGGGAATGGGTCTGGGTGGGTTGCTCTTCGGAGGGTCGGTGTGGACTTGTTGGGCCGAAGGGCCTGTTTCCACACTGTAAGTAATCTAATCTAATCTAACCTAATCTAATCATATCAGATCCTGAGGGGACTTGACAAGAAAGGTACTGGCTGAATGTTTCCTCGTGTGGAGAAGGTTAGAACTAGGGGACACAATATGAAAATAAGGATTCCCCTCACCATTTAAGATGGAGGTGGGGATAATTTATTTCTCTCGGAGAGTCTCATTAATCAATGGAATTCTCTTCCCCAGAAGGTAAGTGGAGGCAGACTTGTTTTTTATTCAAAGCTGAGTTTGATAGACCAAGTGAGTTGAGGATTCTGGGGAACCAGGCAGGACAGAGGAGTTGCAGCCACATAGTGGGTCAGTCATGATCTTATTGAATGGCAGAGCAGACTTGAGGAGCTTCTGAATGTTCTTATTTGGCTTCTAAGTCCTGTGCTTCCACCAGTGGTGTTCATTGAGTAAATAAGAACGAACAGTTTCTAGTGGCAGGAGGCAATCAGAGGGACACAAATAGAATCACAGAATCCTTGCAGTGCGGAAGCAGGCCATTCAACCCATCGGGTCCCCTCTGACTGTCCAGAAGATCAGCCCACCTGAATCCACCCCCTATCTTATAACCCTGCATTTCCCATGGCTAACCCATTTAGCCTGCATATCCCTGGACACTATGGGTAATTTTGCATGTCCAATGCACCATGACCTGTATCTTTGGACTGCAGGAGGAATCCGGAGCAGCCAACGGAAACCCACGTAGATACGGGGGTGAATGTGCAATCTCCACACAGACAGTCCCCTGAGAGTGGAATCAAACCTGGGTCCCTGGCGGTGAGCCATCCCATGGCCAACATTACTAACGTGAACTAGATTCTTGAACCGAATTCAAACACCATTAAACTCTGTGGGTTTTGAAACCATCTCTTTAAGGAAAATCATCCTGACATTACCACTATGTCACTGCTGCCTCAGAAGATCATTGGCAAAAGTTGTAGAGATTTTTTTTGTAAAAAACAGCAAGCTGTTACGATACGGAAGCTACTACCTGAAAGGGCAGTGGAAACACGTCCAATCGGAACTTTCAAAGGCAGTTGGGTAAATACTCAAAAGGGACTGTAGGAAAGAAAATGTCAGAAGTCACACAACACAGGTTATAGTCCAACAGGTCTATTTGAAATCACAAGCTTTCAGAGTGCTGTTCCTTCATCAGCTGAAGAAGGGGCAGCACTCCAAAAGCTTGTGATCTCAAATAAACCTGTGGACTATAACCTGTGTCGTGTGACATTGTTCACCCCAGGCCAACACCGGCACCTCCACATCATGGAAAGAAAATGAATATAGAGGGACTAGCTCAAAAGTGCAGCACAGACACAATGGGTTGAATGGCCTTCTTCTGAGCTGTATGATTCTATTCCGCTCAGGGTCATGTGCAGGGATATTCATTTTAGTAACAAAACTTTCACCTATGGCTGGGGTGACTCATTATCAAATTGTTACACACTGACAGTGTCAGTCATGCATTAACTCTGTTGCGCAATGGCACTAAATTCTGCTTCCCTATCTGAAACCGGGCAGAAGGCAAAAATAACCAGAGAAAGTGCACATAAATATATACCTCTTCATTAGGGTTTACTGTAAATCATGCAGATACCACTGCAAGGCACTGCGTCAGAGGCACCTTTTCAGAATGAGTGATGCTGTTAGACACAACTACTTGTCAACACCTCAGCTTTACAGTCAATGACATACTTCCTTGAAATGTAGTCACTGGCCTAGTGTAAAGAAACCTAGACACAATGCACAACAAGGTCTCATAGGCAACAATGTGTTGATGCTCAGATCACTTAGATTGATTGAGGGATAAATATTGAGTCGAAAAGTGTGGCACTGGAAAAGCACAGCAGGTCAGTCAGCCTCTGAGGAGCAGGAGAATCAACGTTTCAGGCATAAGCCCTTCATTAGGAATACATATTGACCAGAACTTCAATGGAAATTCTCCTGTTCTTCTTCAAACAGTACCATGTGAAACTGTAGGAGGTTTCATTGGAAAGGCTATATATCTGACCACAGCATTGCTCTGCCTGTGCTATCCCAGATAATGAGCTCAGGTTGCTGGAGTGGAATCAAACTCATGATCTCTTGACTCAGAGGCACGTGTGCTATCTGCTGAGTCACAGTTGGCACTGAATGGGGAAGGGGGATGGAATCAATTGCCAAATGGAGACAGAAAGTCTCATAGGTGCAAGTGAGGACTGCAGATGCTGGAGATTAGAGTCGAGAGTGTGGTGCTGGAAAAGCACAGCAGGTCAGGCAGGATCCGAGGAGCAGGAGAGTCAACGTTTCAGGAATGAGGCTGTGAGCCGAGGGAGTGGTAAGATAAATGGGAGGGGGGTGGGGCTGAGAGGAAGGTAGCTGAGAGGCCCTGGTCAAGGCGGATGGAGGTGTATAGGGACTGGATGAGGCCTCATCTTCACCATGAAAATCCAGTCCCTATATGCCACTCTTTGTCGATTACGTGGAACAGTCCATCTTCCGTAGTTACTCTGGCACCATTCCCCACCTTTTCTTCCACTACACTGAGGACTGCATTGATGCCACGTCATGCTCCCACAAGGAGGTTGAACAGTTCATCAACTTCGTAAGTAAAAACAATGACTGCAGATGCTGGAAACCAGATTCTGGATCAGTGGTGCTGGAAGAGCACAGCAATTCAGGCAGCATCCGAGGACAGGCAAAATCGACGTTTCGGGCAAAAGCCCTTCATCAGGAATAAAGGCAGAGAGTCTGAAGCGTGGAGAGATAAGCTAGAGGACGGTGGAGGTGGGGATAGAGTAGCATAGAGTACAATAGGTCAGTGGGGGAGCAGATGAAGGTGATAGGTCAGGGAGGAGAGGGTGGAGTGGATAGGTGGAAAACGAGCTGGGCAGGTCGGACAAGTCCGGACAGGTCAGGGATCGAGTTGCTGGAGGTTAGAAGCGAGGATGAGGTGGGGGAAGGGGAAATGAGGAAACTGTTAAAATCCACATTGATGCCCTGGGGTTGAAGTGTTCCGAGGCGGAAGATGAGGCGTTCTTCCTCCAGGCACCTGGTGGTGAGGGAGCGGCGGTGGAGGAGGCCCAGCACCTCCATATCCTCGGCAGAGTGGGAGGGGGAGTTGAAATGTGACAGGAATGGTTGTTGCAGGTTCCAGGATTTAGATGTTTCAGTAAGAAGAGAAAACATGGCAAAAGAGGGGGAGGTGTGGCATTATTAGTCGAGGACAGTATTACAGTGGCAGAAAGGATATTTGAGGACTCGTCTATTGAGGTAGTATGGGCTGAAGTTAGAAACAGGAAAGAAGAGGTCACCCTGTAGGGAGTTTTCTATAGGCCTCCGAATACTTCCAGAGATGTAGAGGAAAGAATAGCAAAGATAATTCTGGATAGGAGCGAGAGTAACAGGATAGTTGTTATGGAGGTCTTTAACTTTCCAAATATTGACTGGAAATACTATAGTCCGAGTACTTTAGATGGGTCAGCTTTTGTCTAATGTGTGCAACATAGTTTCCTAATACGGGATGGCATTTTTGCAAGAGGTAGGGTGGGAAGAGGTGTAATCCAGGTAGCTGTGGGAGTCGGTGGGTTTGTAGAAAATGTCAGTGTCAAGTCGGTCGTCACTGATGGAGATGGAGAGGTCCAGGAAGGGGAGGGAGGTGTCAGAGATGGTCCAGGTAAATTTAAGGTCAGGGTGGAATGCATCAACTTCGCCAACACATTCCACTCCGACCTTGAAAGATTGCAATTTCCCCTCCCACGTGGTTGGTGATGGCCTCCAGCGCATCTCATCCACTTCCCACATCTCTGCCCTCGAACACCATCCCTTCAACCATAACAAGGACAGAAAGCTCCAATCCTCACCTTCCACCCCACCAACCTCCATTTACCTCGCATCATCCTCCACCATTTCCGCCACCTACGAACGGACCCACCACCACTGATACATTTGCCTCCTTACCCCATCTGCTTTCTGTAAAGACCGTTCCCTCCGAGACTCCTTCGTCAGGTCCACCCCCCATCCCCCCCCCACCAATCCACCCTCTCCTCCCGGCACCTCCCCCTGCCACCGCAGGAATTGCAAAACCTATGCCCAGACCTCCCCCCTCACCTCCGTCCAAGGACCCACATCCGTCAAAGTTTCACCTGCATTTCCACACATGTCCTTTACTGTATACGGTCCCAATACGGTCTCCTCTACATTGGGAGACAGTACGCCTACTCGCAGAGCGCTTCAGAGAACATCTCCGGGACACCCGCACCAATCAACCCCACTGCCCCATGGCCGAAACTTCAACTTCCCATCCCACTCCGCCAAGGACATGCAGGTCCTGGGCCTCCTCCATTGCCACTCCCTAACCACCTGATGCCTGGAGGAAGAATGCCTTGGTACCCTCCAACCCCATGGCATCAATGTGGATCTCACCAGTTTCTTCATTTCCCCCTCCTCCCACCTTAATGCAGATTCAACCTTCCAACTTGGCACCGCCCTCATGACCTGTCCTACCTGTCCATCTTCCTTCCCACCTATCCGCTCCAGCCTCCACCACACCCTCGGCTCACATCCTCATTCCTGATGAAGGAAAAACATTGACTCTCCTGCTTCTCGGGTGCTGCCTGACCTGCTGTGCTTTTCCAGCACCTTACGCTCGACAGAAAGTCTCATAGTTGAATTACAGAGGCCATTTGATGGTTCTCTGTAGAACAATCCATTCAGTCCCATTTCCCTGCTCCATCCTCATCACCCTGTGAGGTTCATTTTCTCCATAACCTGTCCAATTTTATTTTTAGTCCCTCACAGGCAGCTTGTTCCAGGTCATGACAACTCACTGTGTAAAGAAAGTTCTTCCTACCATTTCCATCCTGGAACCCTTTCCCAAAACATTACATCCACAGTCATAGAACATGGAAACAGACCCTTCAGTCCAACTCGTTCCAACTCCGAAGTGGATCCTTGTACAATCTGTGATTGGAACTATCTTTCACTGCCTTATGTGAATCTATCACAATCTTGTACACCTCTGATGAAGGAGCAGCGCTTTGAAAGCTAGTGCTTCCAAATAAACCTGTAGGACTGTAACCTGGTGTTGTGTGATTTTTTTACTTTGTACACCCTAGTCCAACAACGGCATCTCCAAATCATTTGTACACCTCTGTTACAGATCCTCTTAATCAAATGACCACAGCTTCTCCAACCCAGCATGGTAGCTAAATTCCTCATCCCTGGGACAATTGCGGTAGATCACCCTCCATACACTCTAGAGAACCCTCATATCCCTCCTAATGTGCAATGACCAGAAGTTGACACAATATGGTTGAAGCTGGAATATGATAACGTTTCTACATCGCTTCCCTGCTTTTGTACTCAATGCAACCCAAGATCCCCAGCGCTGTGCTAACCATTCTCTGATTTTGTCTTACTACCTTCAAGGATCAATGTACAGAAACATAAATGACGCTGTCTTTGCAATTTGTCTTTCTGGTCTTTGGCAGATCATGTGATAAAAATAATTAAGATTATGGCAGCAAGAACCAGGAATGTCCTGCACTGTGGAATTTCCCCTTCTCTGGAGCAGGAGACTCAAATCTGGGCAGCAGTTAGTGACACCTGGTGGGCAGGATGATTTAGTGCAGCTGCAGTTTTGGCACACCTACCAATACCAGACCAGCTACATCTGTGTGGAGGCTGGGATAATTTTCAACATTGCTGTCCCAAAAAGGTGAGGACTGTGGATGCTAATAAAAGCTTGCGGAAGGTTTGGGTGAGAGCGGGTTACATGTCTAACTATAGCATCTCCTTACTCGTTTATGGCATCAGGGAAGACGTCAAACACGTCAAGGAAGGATCCACTACTTTTGGTCATTTATATAAATGATTTGGATGTGAACATAGGAGGTATACTTAGTCAGTTTGCAAATGACAGCAAAATTGGAGGTGTGGTGGGACAGTGAAGAAGGTTACTTCAGAGTACAACTGGATCTTGATCAGATGGGCCAATGGGCGGAGTGACAGATGAAGTTTAATTTAGATAAATGTGAGGTGCTGTATTTTGGGAAAGCAAATCACAGCAGGACCTATACATTTAATGGTAAGGTCCTGGGGAGTGTTGGAGACAAGGTTCATAGCTCCCTGAAAGTAGAGTTGCAGGTAGATAGGATAGTGAATAAGGCGTTTGGTATTCTTTCCTTTATTGGTCAGAGTATTGAGTATAGGAGTTGGAAGGTCATGTTGCGGCTGTACAGGGCATTGATTAGGCCACTTTTGGAATATTGCGTGCAATTCTGGTCTCCTTCCTATCGGAAGGATGTTGTGAAACTTGAACGGGTTCAGAAAAGATTTACAAGGATGTTGCCAGGGTTGGAGGATTTGAGCTATAGGGAGAGTTTGAATAGGCTGGGCCTGTTTTCCTTGGAGTGTCGGAGGCTGAGGGGTGACCTTATAGAGATTTATAAAATCATGAGAGGATGGACAGGTTCCATAGGGGTGGTGGAGTCCAGAAATAGATGACATTGGTTTAGGGTGAAAGGGGAAAATATAAAAGGGACCTACGGGGCAACTTTTTCACACAGTGGTGGAGGCTGGTACAATTGCAACTTTAAAAGGCATCTGAATGGGTATATGAATAGGAAGGGTTTAGAGGGATATGGGCCGGGTGCTGGCAAATGGGACTAGATTAGGTTGGGATATCTGGTCGGTATGGATGAGTTGCACCTAAGGATTTGCTTCCGTGTTGTACATCTCTATGAGTCTATGGATTGCCATTGGGAAAAAGCAGAAGCTTGGAGGAAGCGTGGGTAGGCATTGATGTAGCAGTGGCCTACTTTCACTGTTTTCTCCCAAGTATAACAGGGCTATGGTAGCCGCATTGGTCTGTACAACTACCTACAGACTCACCCTGAGAGTGGAAAAGAGTTATCCTCGTCAGTGAGGGACCGCCAATGATTATGAGTGGTAATCCATCATCACCATCCACTCTCCAACCCACAGAATCAAATAGAAGTGTAAATAGGAGGAATCATCCAGCCATTTGTACCTGCCATTCAATAAGTGATGGCTAATTTCTGACCCACCCTCTTGCAACATTATACCCTTTTAATACTTACAGTTAACAAAAAAATCTATCAACATCAAGTTTTAAATTAACAATTGTTCTAGCATGGTTCTAATTTGGAAAAGACAATTACAAAATTCTGTCATCTGTTGAGTGCAGAAGATTCTTACTTCCAAAAGCTCTGGCTCTAATGTTTAGACAATGGCCCCTAATCCTAGACTCTCCAATGATCCTTGTGGCACAAGTGAATTAAGCCTGTGTATCAAACTCCAACTTCTGAAGAAGAGTCATACTGGACTTGAAATGTTAATGCTATTTTTCTCTCCACAGATGCTGCCTGACCTGCTGAGTTTCTCTGTAGTTTGTCTTTAGTTCACTGCAGGGCTGGATGGCCATGGAAGGTCTGTGCCATGATGCAGCCAAACAGTTGATGATCAACCTGCAAATTCTTCCGGTGCACCAATGCAAATGGTAACAGCAGGGAAGTTTCCTGGACAGCCAGAACCATGCAGTAACTTCACAACTACAGCCTCTCCATAGAATCATACAGCACAGACAGACCCTTTGGCCCAACCAGTCCATGCTGACCATAATCCCAAATTAAACTAGTCCCACCTGCCTGGCCTGTATCCCTCCAAACTTTTCCTATTCATGTACCATATATACTCATGTAAAAGTCAAATTTTTTAGACTATTTTTAAAGGTTCAATTTATATGGTGGACTAAGACACGGGTACTAGTTTTGAAATTCGTGCTGCAGTTCGAAATACCACATTATTACTAGAAGTCGATTTGATCGCACAACTAATCCTGGGTAAAGAAGAAATACACAATGAATTACGGTAAAAGCAAGAGGAACAAGAATGAATTACTGGTAGGAAATTATATTTATACATACCGGTACAAAAATTTAACATGTCAAAGATTCATTGAAATCCTGCAAAATCGTACTGTTCAACATCGTCATGACCTGGTATAATGACACACTTAAAATGAAACAGTTATTAAATTCTGAATGTGTAAGCCTCTTGTACTTTCCTGCTAAATTCTTCCATTTCCCTCCCATTTACTCTCACATGTTGTGAACCTTAGCAACATTAACAAATTTGTTAAAGAATTAAATGTATGTAGCTAATATATCTTACTTTTATTCAGATATAATGGCACAATTAAAGTGATTAACTAGTGAGTTTTGAGAGTATTTGTAGCTCAGGTTGAGGTTCTGGATGCAAGTTTGCTCGCTGAGCTGGAAGGTTTGTTTTCAGATGTTTCATCACCATACTAGGTAACATTATCAATGAACCTCCGGTGAAGCACTGGTGTTAGTGACCCGCTTTCTATTTATGTGTTTAAGTTTCCTTGGGTTGGTGACGCCATTTCCTGTGGCGATGTCATTTCCTTAGAGGATGGTAAATAGGGTCCTCCAAGTCAATGTGTTAGTTGATAGAGTTCTGGCTGGAATGCTATGCTTCTAGGAATTCTCATGTGTGTCACTGTATTTTTTTTCTCACAGCCATCCTAGGACAAACCAAACAGAGACACGCATAAATAGAAAGCGGATCACTAACATCAGTGCTTCACCGGAGGCTCGCTGTTGATGTTACCTAGTATGGTGACGAAACGTCTGAAAGCAAACCTTCCAGCTCAGTGAGCAATCTTTTTAAAGATGTTAACTTTTGGATGTATAGTGAACAAAGTGCAATAAGTATCGATAGATTGAGTTCCGGTCTGAATGAATGAATGAATCAACATGTGCTGTAGTAAACCAAGTGGGCTAAGTAGAGTCATGAATGAATAAATGTGATTTCGTTTAAGTGAGTTAATGAGAACATACAGTTTCCTTTGTAAGAGATTTATAATGTGATATAGTAGGGTTGACTTTTACATGAGATACATGGAAAATACAAGATTGTTTGGCCAAAAGTAAGGAGTCAACTTTTATATGAGATCGGCTTTTACACAAGTATATACGGTACTTATCCAAATGTCTTTTAAATTTTGTAACTGTACCCGTACCCATCACTTCCTCTGGAAGTTCGTTCCCACATGTGAAACAACCTCTTGTAAAAGATTTGTCCCTCATGTCTGTTTTAAGTCTCTTCTTTCATCTTCAAAATGTGCCCTCGGTCTTGAAGTCCCTCATCCTAGAAAAAAGGCACCTACTATTAATCGTATCTATACCCTACTGATTTTATAAACTTCTATAAAGTTAAAAATCACACAACACCAGGTTATAGTTCAACAGGTTTAATTGGAAGCACTAGCTTTCGGAGCACTGCTCCTTTGCCAGGTGGTTGTGGAGGACACAATTGTAAAACACAGAATTTATAGCAAAAGTTTACAGTGTGATGTAACTGAAATTATACATTGAAAAATACCTTGATAATTTGTGGAGTCTTTCATCTGTTCGAATACCATGATAGTTTCACTTCTTTCATGTAAATCACAAAACTTTTTTTTTAAAAAGTTGCGTTCTCAGGTTAACTGTAACAATTGGTGTTAGCTAGACAATAGGTTGAAGGTGTTAGCACCCTGTGTTCTCTATCTGTGCCATAACGTTTAGACTGATTCTAATGTAAAAAGTGAGATAACAGAGTCTTACATAAATTCATGCAGTTTTTCAGCAAAGTACAATGTAACTCTGCAAGTACAAATTCACCCCACAAACATATATGTGTGCATGTGGGTCTGTGTGTGTGTGTGTGTGTCGCACATGTCTGTCTGGGTTGGGGGGTTGTGAGTGTGAGAGAGAGTGTATATGTGTGTGTATGTGAGTGTAGAGTGTCATATATCTGTGAGGGGGTGTATTTGTGAGTGTTCTATAAAGTTGCCTCTCAACCTCCTATGCTCCAGTGAAAAATGTTCCAGCCCAACCAGCCTTTCTTTATAACTCAACATCCTGGTAAATCTCCTTTGAACGCTCTCCAAGTTAATAATATCCTTCCTATAACTGGGCAACCAGAACAGGTCACAGTATTGCAGAAGAGGCCTCACCAATCTCCTGTACAACCCTAACATGACTTCTCAACTCCACTACTCAAAGGAACCATGTTAAAACTGTCCACATTCTTACCTTGGGCTCCATGACAAACGTATTTATTGATAGATACAAAATTCTTAGAGTTTTAAATAAAACAAATATTGCAGATACCAGAAATCTGAAACAAAAGCAGAAATTGCTGGAGAATCTCAGCAGGCCTGGCAGCATCTGTGGAAAGAGAGTTGAAAAGTGTGGAGCTGGAAAAGCGCAGCAGGCCAGGCAGCATTTAAGGAGCAGGAGAATTGACTTTTCGGGCATCATTCTGCTGCTCCTCGGATGCTGCCTGGCCTGCTGTGCTTTTCCAGCACCACACTTTTCAACTCTGGGTCTCCAGCATCTGCAGTCCTCACTTTCTCCCTCTGTGGAAAGAGAGCAGAGTTAATGTTTTGGGTCCAGTGACCTTTCTTCAGAACTGTTCAGACCCGCGAAGATTCTTAGAGGGTTTGACAGAGTAGATGCAGAAAGTTTGCTTCCCCTTGTATGAGAGTCTTGTACCAGAGTTAGGGGTCAGCCAGTAAAGTCAGAGAAGAGGATTGTTTTTTCTCTCAGAGGGTAGTGAATCTGTGGAACTGCTTCCTGCAGACAGTTGTAGAGGATGAGTTGTTAAGTACATCCAGGCTGAGAATGACAGATTTTTAATCAAAGTTAAAAATCACACAACACCAGTTATAGTCCAACAGGTTTATTTGGAAGTACTAGCTTTCGGTGCGCTGCTCCTTCATCAGGTGGTTGTGTACTCCAAAAAGCTAGTGCTTCCAATTAAACCTGTTGGACTATAACTGGTGTTGTGTGATTTTTAACTTTGTACACCCCAGTCCAACACCTGCATCTCCAAATCAAGATTTTTAATCAGTAAGGGAATGAGGAAAAGGCAAGAAAGTGGAGCTTAAGATGATCAGATCACACTGAATGGCAGAGCAGAATTGATGGACTGAATGGCCTACTTCAGCTCTTTCATCTTATAGCCCCATCTCAAGAGAGTGCCAGAGAGCGAGACATTCTCCAAGCAGTGAAAATACCTTCTCTATATCTTTCTCTATATCATTTCCCCTTAGTATCTGGGGTACCTTGATAAAATTGCCCCCATCCTTCCCAAATCCAAGAAATACAACCCTTGTTTTCTTTAATCTCTCCTTTTTAATCCTTGGAGTCAATTTTTTAAAAACTGCCTAGTAGACATTCCGATGAGCTGAGGTCTAATAATCAAACTTTGATACCTCATCAAGCGACAGGCTGTCCAAGATAACAGGATGGATTTGAAACAATAGGAGTATTACAGTTTCTCTTCCCAGCATGTTAGGGGGGAATTGGACTCTCGAGTGCGTTTCACTATAGTATATAATTGGGCAGGATAAATGCTTCAGGTTGCCTCTGGCGATATTGACTTGTTCCCCATGAGTCCACCAGATGGCAGTATTGGTGGAGGAAAGAACTAAAACAAATGTGCAGATTTCCCCCCCCACCATTGCAATTTTGTTTTGAAAAGGCTATTTGGTGTTGCTTCAAACAAAGAAAAAACAAATACATGCATTTATGTAGCATCTTTCACTGTAGGACATTCAGCATAACAGCATCCTGATGAAGGGCTTTTGCCCAAAACGTCGACTCTCCTGCTCCTCGGATGCTGCCTGACTGGCTGTGCTTTTCCAGTACCACACTCTCTCGGCTCTAATCTCCAGCATCTGCAGTCCTCACTTTTGCCTATTCAGCGTACGTGCCAGCACTCCTGGTGTCACACTCATGCCTTCTCTCCCACTATCGTGACACTTTCCTTCCCCATTATCTTAACATCTTCCCATCCAGATAATCACCCAACCACTCTTGAATGTGTGAATTGATCTTCCACCACCTCTAAACTTTGGGTTCTGAAGAAGTCATATTTGATTTCAAACAATTATTTTGTTTCTCTCTCCACAGATGCAGCGTGACCTCTGAGTTTCTCCAGGAGGTGAAGAATCAGCGTGGAAAAGGACATGGAAGATATAAAACGTGGGGAAATAGATGGTGGCACCTTGAAAAATGTGCATATTACAGAGGAGGTGGTGCTGGATGTCTTGAAACACATAAAAGTGGATAAATCTCCAGGACCTGATCAGGTATTACAGATTCCCTACAGTGTGGAAACAGGCCCTTCGGCCCAACAAGCCCACATCAATACTCCAAAGATGAACCCACCCAGAACCATTCCCCCATTCTATATTTACCCGCAACTAACACACCTAAACTTCACTAATCTGAACGCTATGGACATTTTAGCATAGCCAACTCACCTAACCTGCACATCTTTGGACTGTGGGAGGAAACCAGAGCACGCATAGGAAACCCACACAGACACAGGGAGAATGCCCAAACTTCACGCAGACAGTCGCCAGAGGGTGGAATCGAACTCAGGTCCCTGGTGCTGTGAGGCAGCAGTGCTAACCACTGAGCCACCATGCCACCCATGTACTCTAGAACTCTGTGGGAAGCTAGGGAAGTGATTGCTGGGCCCCTTGCTGAGATTTGTATCATCGATAATCACAGGTGAGGTACCAGAAGACTGGAAATTGGCTAACATGGTGCCACAACTTAAGAAAGGTGGTAAAGACAAGCCAGGGAACTATAAACCAGTGAGCCTGACATCAGTAGTGGGCAGGCTGTTGGAGAGAATCCTGAGGGACAGCATTTACAGCAAAGGCAAGGACTGATGTTAGCATGGCTTTGTGCGTGGGAAATCATGTCTCATGAACTTGATTGAGTTTTTTTGAAGTAACAAAAAGGATTGATGAGGGCAGAGCGGTGGACATAATGTATATTGACTTCAGTAAGGCGTTCAACAAGGTATCTCATAGGGCACTGGTTAGCAAGAATAGATCTTGGATCTGGAATACAGGGAGAACTAGCCATTTGGATACAGAACTGGCTCCAAGGTAGAACACAGAGCGTAGTGGTGGGGGATTGTTTTACAGATTGGAGGCCGATGGCAATTGGCTCAGTTGCCCGGATGACTAAGTTGCAATTCAGCAACACCATGGGTTCAATTTCCCACACTGGCTGAGGTAACTAGCCTGACAACCTTCTCAACTTCTGCCCTCAATTTCAACTCACCACCAGGCATTTCTCACTAATGAGAGACCTTCCTGTCATGGGTGGTCCTGACAGGAGTTGAGAACTCCTGCTGGTATCACTCTTGGGCTCAGCAAGTCACGTAAGCCACTCCACGGTAGCAAGTTGGCAGTCCATTGCAAGGCACTTGAATGAGATGAGGACAAAGAAAGCATTAGGAGTCATAGAGATGTACAGCACGGAAACAGACCTTTCGTCCAGGTATCATAAATTCATCTCATTCTATTTGTCATGTAAACCCTTCCTATTCATGTAACCATTTTAAATGTTGTTATGTACGAGCCTCCACCACTTCCTATGGCAGCTCATTCCGTACAGGCACCATCCTATTTGTGAAAAAGTTGTCTCTTAGATCCCTTTTAAATCTTTCCCCTCTCACTTTAGACCCATGCCCACTAGTTTTTGGACTCCCTGACATTAGGGAGTAGACCTTGACTATTCACTCTGTCCATGCTCCTCAGGATTTTTTAAAGCTCTATAAGGTCACCGCTCAACTTTCGATGCTCCAGGGAAAACAGCCCCCGTCTATTCAGCCTCTCCCTACAGCTCAATCCTCCAGTCCTGGCAACATCCTTACAGATCTTTTTGAACCATTTCAAGTTTCACAACATTCTTTCTATAGCAGGGAGACCAGAATTGAATGCAGTATTCCAAACGTGACATAACCAATGTCCTGTACAGCTGCAACATGACCTCTCAATGCATTGATCAATAAAGTCAAACATACCAAACACCTTCTTCACTATCCTTTCTACCTGCAACTCCACTTTCAGGGAACTATGAACTGCACCTAACATCTCTTTGTTCAGCAACAGTCCTCAGGACTTTATTATTAAGTATATAATCCCTGCCCTGATTGGCCTTACCAAAATGCAGAACCTCACATTTATCTAGATTAAACTCCATCTGCCACTCCTTGGCCCATTCGCTCATCTGATCAAGGTCCCCTTTGTACTCTGAGGTAATCTTCTTCGCTGTTCACTACATCACCAATTTTGGTATCATCTGCAAACCAACTAACCATGCCTCCTATGTTCACATTTCAAAGACTCACTGAAGGCTTCCCTCAAGAAATGCAACATAGATGTCAATGCTTGGGGCAGCACGGTGGCTCAGTAGTTAGCACTGTTGCCTCACAGTGCCAGGGACCTGGGTTCAATTCTCACCTTGGGCACCTGTCTGTGTGGGGTTTGCATATTCTCCCCGTGTCTGCATGGGTTTCCTCCGGTTTCCTCCTACAATCTAAAGATGTGCAGATTAGTGTTCAGGATGTGTAGGTTAGATGTATTAGTCCGGGGTAGATGTAGGGGAATGGGTCTGGGTAGGTTACTCTTTGGAGGGTCAATGTGGACTTGGACCAAAGGGCCTGTTTTCACACTGTAGGGATTCTAAAACCCACATTCCAGCTTGGAGGAATCTCTTGCACGAAGGGACATAATTCTTTGAGAACATCCATTAGCAATCTGGAGGCCAAGGACTAATTCCACCTCCTGGAAACGCCTGCCAAATGGGTGGTTGGAAATGTGGCTCGAGGATTGAGCTCATCAACCACACAAGGACCCATTAGATCCCAGGACCACTGACATGGAATTTCCTACTTGTTAGTGAGTGATTGATGCCGAGTGAGAGAGCAGCCCTTTGGTCCTCTGGGACGATGACGACTTTACCTTTATTTTTACCAGACTGGATATCATGGACTTATCAAGCTGGATTTGACGCCCAGTCATCTTAGGAGAGACAGTGGAAATCTTAGGTTGAGTTAAAATAAAAGCAAAACACTGCGGATGCCCGAAATCTGAAACAAATGCTGGAGAAACTCAGCAGGTCTAGCAGCATTTGTGGAGAAAGAAATAAAATTGATGTTTTGAATCTTCTTTCTGAAGAAGATTCCATCTGAGTCTCATTGACTCCAGCTTTGCTAGAGTTCGTAGATGCAACATTCAATCAAGTGCAGCCTTGATGTCGGGGAAGTCACTCTCACCTCATCTCTGGAGTTCAGCTCTTTTGTAACTGTCCATTAAGAATTGATTTATTGAAAACTCATCATGTCAGAAGGTGCCAAATTGTGATGACAATACAAATGAAACAATTAGCCATAATTTCTGACAATTTTAGACAATTATTAGAATGAAAATAAGAAGTAACTAAGGTAGAATAAAAACAAAGTGCTGAAGAAACTCAGAGAGAGAGACAAAAAAATCTGCAGATGCTGGAATCCAAGGTAGACAAGCAGGAAGCTGGAAGAATGCAGGAAGCTGGAAGAACACAGCAAGCCAGGCAGCATCAGGAGGTGGAGAAGTCAACGTTGCAGGTATAACCTGAAGAAGGGTTACACCTGGAACACTGACTTGTAGAGTCATAGAGATATACAGCACAGACACAGACCGTTCGGTCCAACTTATTCATGCCATCCAGATATTGTAACCTAATCTAGTCCCACCTGCTAGCACCCGGCCCATATCTCTCCAAACCCTTCCTATTCATATACCCATCCAGATGCCTTTTAAATGTTGCAATTGTACCAGCCTCCACCACTTCCTCTGGCACTCATTCCATACAGGTACCACATTCTGCGTCAAAAGGTTGCCCCTTAGGTCTCTTCTATCTCACCCTAAACCTATGCCCTCTGGTTCTGGACTGTCCGCCCCAGGGAAAAGACCTTGTCTATTTACCCTATCCATGCCCCTCATGATTTTATAAACCTCTAAGGTCTCCCCTAAGCCTCTGTTGCTGTAGGGAAAACAGTCCCAGCCTATTCATTCTCGCCCTATAGCTCAAATTCTCCAACACTGCCAACATCCTTGTAAGTCTTTTCTGAACTCTTTCAGGTTTCACAGCATCCTTCCAATAGGATGGAGACCAGAATTACATGCAATATTCCAAAAATGGCCTAACCAATGTCCTGTACAGCTGCAACATGACCTCCCAACTCCTATACTCCATGCTCTGACCAATAAAGGAAAGCATACCAAACGCCTTATTTACTATCCTATCTACCTGTGACTATCCTTTCAAGGAACTATGAACCTGCACTCCAAGGTCTCTTCGTTCAGCATCACTCCCCATTAAGTGTATAAGACCTTCTCTGATTTACTTTTCAAAAATGCAGCACTTCACGTTTATCTAAATTAAACTCCATCAGTCACTCCTTAGCCTATTGGCCCTTTTGATCAAGATCCCATTGTACTCTGAGGTAATCTTCTTCGCTGCCCACTACACCTCCAATTTTGGTATAATCTGCAAACTTACTAACTGTACCTCAATGTTCACATCCAAATCATTTATATAAAATGACAAAAAGTAGTAGATCCAGCACCAATACTTGTGACACTCCACTGGTCACAGGCCTCCAGTCTGAAAAGCAACCCTCCACCACTATGCTCTGTGTTCTACCTTCGAAACAGTTCTGTATCCAAATGGCTAGTCCTCCCTGTATTCCATGAGATCTAATCTTGCTAACCAGCGTTCTAAGAGGAACCCTGTTGAATGCTTTACTGAAGTCAATATACATTACGTCCACTGCTCTGCTCTCATCAATCCTCTTTGTTATTTCTTCAAAAAACTCAATCAAGTTCATGAGACATGATTTCCCACACACAAAGCCATGCTGACATCAGGCCTTGCCTTTGCAAACACGTGTAAATGCTGTTCCTCAGGATTCCCTCCAACAAATTGCCCACTACTGATGTCAAGCTCACTAGTCTATAGTTCCCTGACATCTACAAACATGTCTGAGCAAAGAGTATGGAACTGAGGCTGATTTAAAGAGCCAGTTGAGGCACGATGGGCCAAATGGCCTCTTTTGGCATGATATGAATGCACTGGGGATTTTACCTCAAGTGTGTGCACACTTCTCTTTCTAAAGCTTCCACCACACTATCAAGCAACACCCCCCCAGACAGTACCAATTCTGGCTTCTCTGCTTTTAATTGCTCCATCAATGGTGGCTTAGCATTCAGCTGTAACACCCTGAGCTCCAGAACAGCTTCCCAAAAAACTGCTGTCTCTCTACACTACTCTAAGTTATTCCTTAACACACACCTCTAAGTAAGCTTTTAGTGACCTGCTTTAACACCTTCTGGTGTCAAATGTAAACCAGAAACCCTATTGCACATTAGGTTGTATCATGCTAAAAGGTGCCACATCAATGCAAGTGGTTCCAATTTTAATGAACTGTCACATCATGTCCCTCTCCTCTTTGTTCTTATTACTGATTTAAGATGGTTGCAATCAATCAGCAGGCTTTCTGGGACTGTAAGTGACAATGGTGGAGGACTCCACCTTCTCTCCATCACGATTTAATGTTCACAGGGGGAGGCAATGGCCTAGTGGCATTATTGCTGGACTGTTATTCCAGAGACCTAGGTACTGTTCTGGGGACCTGGGTTTGAATCCTGCTACGGTAGATGGTGAAATTTGAATGTTTTAAAAAGCGTCTAATGATGACCATGAATCCATTGTCGATTTTTGGAAAATCCTCGCTGGTTCACAAATGCCCTTTAGAGAAGGAAACTGCCTGTATGTGACTCCACACTCACAGCAATATGGTTGTCGGTCAGCGTCGTGATGGTAAACTGAAGGGCCTGTTTCTATGCCATACGACTACCACCGTGTCACAACACTCTTCCCCCTCCGGGAGTTCACTGCTCCCCAAGCAACTGGGGAGACCAATAGACACAGGAGCAGAAATTAGGCCGTTCAGTCCACTGAGTCTACTCCACCATTCAATCATGGCTGATAAGTTTCTCAACTACATCCTCCCACTTTCTCCTAAATGATTATGAAGGATTTAGAGGGATGCGGCTCAAGTTCTGACAAATGGGACTAAATTAGTTTAGGATATCTGGTTGGACCAAAGGGTCTGTTTCCGTGCTGTACTTCTCTATGATATTGGTTAGGCCACTTTTGGAATAAGAGTGTGGCGCTGAAAAAGCACAGCAGGTCAGCCAGCATCTGAGGAGCAGGACAGTTGATGTTTCGGGCGTAAATCCTTCCTGAGAAAGGGCATGTGCCCGAAACATTGACTCTCCTGCTCCTCGGATGCTGCCTGACCTATTGAACTTTTCCAGCACCTCACTTTTAGACCCTGATTCTCCAGCATCTGCAGTCCTCACTTTTGGACTATTATGTGCAATTTTGCTCTCCCTGCTATAGGAAGAATGTTGTGAAACTTGAAAGGGATCAGAAAAGGTTGACAAGGGTATCGCCAGGGTTGGAGGTAGAGGGAGAGGCTAGGGCTGTTTTCCTTGGAGCGTCAGAGGCTGAGGGGAGGACCCTTACAGAGGTTTATAAAATCATGAGGGAGCAAAGGATAGGGATAAACAGACAAAGATCTTCTCATGACTGCACATATCTATGACACTAAATGCACTTACAAGCTATGGCAATGCAGGTAGTTGTTGTCAGCTGTCCTGGGGTTAGAGAGCCCGCCCCCTTCCTTCCAATTGGTCGAGGGCTCACGTCCATCACCGAGCTGACTTCCTGTCCAGGCGCCAGTCGTCGCGAGACGCAGACAGAGAGCGCGAGCGAGTGGCTGAGGCGATTCGGAATAAATCTTTTCGATTAAAACCTTCTCCTCCCCCTCCTTGAAGAATTCGGCGGCAGGGGAGAGGGTAGCTAGCGACGCTGGAGTTTAAAAATCAGGTAAAACATAAAGAATATTAACCGGGGGGCGATGGCGGCGGAAGGTGTGAAGACCGAGGGGTCCCGACGGTTTGGAGTTTTGTTTTCTGATGTTTCAACGCCTTTTTTCTCCTACAAAATCCCCGACGCAAGCCGTGCCGGTGGATGTTCGTCTCTTTTTTTCGTTTTTTGTTCCGCCGGCGAAAAGTTGTGAATATGGAGCTGGACTCACGGAGGGGGGGGGGGGGGTGGGGGTAGAGAGAAGGAGGCCGTCCCACCGTCCCTGGGGCCGGAAATGCAGCCAGGCTGCTGATTGACAGGCGTCCGGGCCAATGGGAGCGGGTGGATGGCAGGCTGTCAGCCAATAACTGTGAAGTGGAGGCGGAACCCCATTTTTGATTGCCAGCCCTGGTATGTGTTTGTATGTAAACACCAGGCAGCCTGCTCCAAGCCCGCCTCAAGGTTATCATCACTCACTCAACTTTCTTTTGCTTCTTTCCCATCCCATTTTACATTCACACAGTTCCCAGATAGATTCAAGGTCTGCACTGCACTCTTTGAACTTTCTTGTGCTTTTTTTCTTTCTCTGTTTTACATTCACTCATAATTCCAAGATAGGTTCAAGGTTGCCATCAAATGGTACTTCACTCACTGAACTTTCTTGTGTTTTTTTTCACATCTTGCATTCCAAACCCCTACTACCAGGTGAGGATCATTATGGTCAAAGTTGGGACCAGTCCAGTCCTGTCCTCTGCAAGGACTTAAAAGGATTTCACGCAATACTGCAGAACTAAAAACAGAAAATGCTTACAACATTGTTCATGTCTGGCAAGATCCACTGAAAGCAATAGAAGGTGACAAAAGGGCCTCACCCTCATATGTTAATTCTGATTCTCTCTCTTTCTATTTCCACTGATGCTGCTAAGTCTGCTGATTGATTGTTCTTATTACTGATTTAAGATGGTTGCAAAAGAGGAGAGGGGCATGATGTGACTGTTTATTAAAATTGGAACCACTGACATCGATGTAGCACCTTTTAGTATGATACAACCTAAAGTGCAATAGGGTTTCTGGCTTATGTTTGACACCAGAAGGTGTTAAAGTAGGTCACTAAAAACTTATTTAGAGATGGGTGTTAAGGAACAACTTAGAAAAGTGCAGAGAGACAGCAGTTTTTTAGGAAGCTGTTCTGGAACTCAGGCTGTTACAGCTGAATGCTCAGCCACCATTGATGAAGCGATTAAAAACAGAGAAGCCAGAATTGGTGCTATCAGCATGTTATTGTCTGGGGGGGGGAGGGGGTTGCTTGATAGTGTAGTGGAAGCTTTAGAAAGAGAATTGTGCACACACGAGGTAATATCCCCAGTGCATTCATATCATGCCAAAGGAGGCCATTTGGCCCATTGTGCCCCTACTGGCTCTTTAAATTAGCCTCAGTTCCATGCTCTTTGCTCAGACATGTTTGTAGAATTTGCAAGTTTCTTTATTGGATTATTATTTTTATTTGTTCTGAGTTGGGACCATAATACACCTTCATTCCTAATTATCTGAAGTCCTGAATACCTACCTAACGGAGCAAAATAATTGATTTTTATTGTAGTGTTATTAATATGAAACTTCACTATCGAATCCTGTAAAAAGAGCCTGAAATCCTCCGCCATACATACACACACACACATATACTCTTGACGCTTTAATTGTAACAAAATGCATCTCATGATATGATTATGTTGCTGCCCCATTTTCAATCAAACATAAGTGATTTGACAATTTTCTGTGTTCCTATACAACTGTGTGGGAAACCAACTAAACGTATAGTTTAAAGATTTTATCCTCACAATCTTGAGTTGTATCCATAGGGAATATTTGGAGCTGTGCAAAAATGAATTACAATGGAAGACTTGAGTATTATCATTCATCTGAGTTTGAATTGATTAAATCTGGAGCTCCTTTTTCCTTTTTGAGACCAAAGGATATTAAAGGATAGCAGTCATACTGCAGTAAGTCACCTCCCATTATTTTGTCTGCACAAATGTTTGTATTAAGAAGGTAGGGTGGACATTTACCAGAATGGTTCCTGGGCTGAAGGCTTTTAGTGAGTTCATCCTCCATGGAGGAAAGGAAGTGGACTGGAGATCTAGTAACCGATTGGATAACGCAGATTGAGAAATTCTTCCCATTGGTTTTGTTACAGAGATGAGGGGATGTAGTATTGAGGTTTTGGGCAAGAGATATTTGGGGGAATGAGGAAGAACTTTTTTACACAATGAGTACTAAAGACATGGAGTTTGCTGCCCACAAGGAAATGAGGGTGGAAACAGAGACTATGAACAATTTCAAAAGGAATTTGAATAAATATTTGAGGGAAAAAAACTTGTCGGTTTGTGGGAGCTGCGAGGCAAATGGGACTGGCTGGATTTCTCTACAGGGAGCTGGCATGAACATAATGGACCAAATGGCTGCCTCCTTTGCTGTAGTAGTTTGATTAGGAGGAGCGGTCCATTTAATCCCAGAGCCTGTTAATGCCATTTCGTAGTTGGTATGTGACCTAACTCCATCTGCCAGCCTTTGCCCCATGTTTCTCTATATCTCCGGATAGCAAACATCTCAATCTCCAGTTTAAACTCAGCACTAACTCCCTTTCTATGGAATACTGTTCCAAACCTTTTTGCATGGATGTGTTTCCTAATTTTACTCCTGAAGAGTCTGACTGTATTTTAAAAACTATACTCCTGGTCCTAGGCTGTTGAACCAGCAGCAATAGATATTCCCTAGTTACACCATAAATACCCTGTAATGTTTTGAGCAGTTTGATCTAATTGTCCCTTACAGAACTCAGACAACCATGATTAACTGGATTGTGAAGTAGGCTCCAGAGGCTTGATCGCCTCCTATAATTCTTTTAGCTGTAAAGTATTGCTATTTACAGATGTATTATTACTGGGAGCGATGGGAGCAATTTGAGGTTATGAATTGAATATGTGATGAGGTACAGTGATAAATCATTTTGGCTTAAGTATGGTTTTCCCATAATGTCTAGATACTAGTTTGCTAAGTAAGTTTGCCAATAAACTGGGGGAGCATCACTCCTGAACCAGTACGTTTTAATACTACTTGTTTGTATTCAATTTGCCACCTCCATAAGCATCAGCCGCCACCAATATTTCGCTCTTGTGATCGACTGGGAATAATAATTGGAAGCTTTTCAGGAATATCATGTTGCAGGATTTAATGTAAATTGTTTCTGTTTCAATCAGAGGGACATACTTGTGCTGGAAGTTGCTCAGAGGAGGTGCACTAGGCTGATTTCTGGGATGAATAAAGTTTGAGCAATTTAGACCTGTTCTTATTTGAATTTAGAAGAATTAATAGGAACTTATTGAACACAAAATTTTGAATAGGCTTGATGTTGAATGCTGAATGTTACTCCATGTGGGTCAATCTAGAATTTGGGGGTGGGGGGGATGGGATACAGCTTAAGGGGTCTTGCATTTTGAATGAAGTCAAGGAGGAACTACTTGCACTTGTTCTAGGCTGTACATGCCTCATCCCCTGCCACCTTGCCTGCATGGACTTCAGTTTTTTTTTTACTTTATTCAGTCATGGGAGGAGGGCATCGCAGGATAGGCAGTACTTACTGCTCAGAGGGCAGTTAAGAGTCAACCACATTGTTGTGGGTCTGGAGTCACCTGTAATCCAGATCAAGTGTGGATGGCAGTTTCCTTCCCTAAAGGACATTAGTGAAATGACGTTTAGGGAAGGAAACCAGATGGGTTTTTTCAACAATCGTCAATGGATTCATGGTCATTGTTAGACTCTTAATTCCAGATTTTTCTTTCATTGAATTCAAATCTCACCATCTGCCATGGCGGAATTTGTATCCAGGTCCCCAGAACATTATCTGGGTCTCTGAATTAACAGCCCAGCGATAATACCACAATGCCATTGCCTCCCCTTGTGGGGAATGCACTTTTTTCATCATGTCAGGTTTATGCGCATCAATGTTAGATGAAGCGTAAAGTATCCACCATTCTCCTTTAGAATTGTGCTGTAACATTAATCTTGAGGCGCATCTGCTACAGTACAAATGTAAAGTTTCCCACACCAGCCATAGTGTCACAGAACAGGCTGCCAATTTGTGTTGTAATCAACTGGTTTGAGACTGACTAAGCTCATTTATGGAGCAACCAGCAGAGTTAGTGACATTAAGACTTGTTTTTCTGGAGCATGGAGTGAAAAACTGCAAAGAATTTTAAAGTTTTTGTTTAAATAGATTGATGTTTTGCTATTTTAGCTGGTCGATCAGTTTTTGTTAAATTTAACATGCAATGTGAAAGGCCAGGGTTCAGAGTGCATGGCAGCCTGAATAAAAGAAGTGAGAATCCTTACAAAATAAAGGCTAAGTGACAGCAGCTTTCAATTTGCAAGTCTTTGGGAAGTTGGAAAAATTGAATGATAAAGTTACACAGCTTTGATGCTGTGCAGTAATGGTATGACATTATATATTCACAAGCTTCCAAATAAACTTGTTGGACTATTACCTGGTGTTGTGATTTTTAACTTTGTACACCCCAGTCTAACACCAGAACCTCCAAATCGTGACACATTGAAGCTGCAAACAGATGAGACTTGTATCCCATCGATTTTGATTTTATTGTAACGTGTACTCAAGTACAAAAGTACGGGGTACAACAAAAAGTGTATAATGTCACCATACAAGGCATCATTGTAGGTGCAGAATCTTAAGAACAAGGTAAAAAGAAAGACCAAAGTTAAAAGTTAAATATTGCCTTAATTCTAGTATAATGTAGAAACATGTGAAGTAACGTTAAAAGTTACACATTGCAAGCCTTCATCGCTTTATTTTCTACATAAACCTGAAGTACAAACATTAGTCTTAAGTGCTTAGCCATGGTGGGGCTGCACTTCAAGGAATCACTGTGAAACCAGAAGTCCATGCTGAGGCCACGCCATGCCAAGAGTCAGAATTAAGCTGAGTTCAAGAGAGTCTTTATATGCATTGTTGTCATAGATGTTGTATCATGCCTCATCCAGTTATTGTAATGTAACTTCAATTCAAATCAAAAATATGCTTCACTTTCCAATGAAGTGTCTGCTGTGCATGCAATTGGATACAACTATGCCTGCAATGTAAACATTATCAATACAGTCTACAGGGTTGCTGCTTTCCCTGGTTCATTATGGTGAATGGCACATGTTTATCATTTTGCTAAGGCTAGAGACAAGCAGAGTGAATTACTTTTCCTTTAAGATGAGTGTTGTATATTTTTAAATAATCTGTACTTAGATAATGTATTTAAAGATCCCTGGGTGGCTCAAAACAATTTGTGGGTAGGGATATGTGGTTAACCCTTAAGTTAGGAACCACAACAGTCAATTTGTGCAAAGTAAGCTCCCACAGACAGCCATCTGATAGTGACCTAATATTCATTTCAGTGATGATTGAGTGATATATGTCAGCCAGAACTCTGGAGAATACTCCCCAATCTTCTTTGAAATAGCGCCATTGGATCTTGTCTATCCGCTTTGATGACAGATGGGGCTTTGGTTTAAGTCATATCTGAAAGATGACATTTCCAGCAGTACAGTCCTCACTCAGTGAATTTTATGTTTGTGTCAACAGAGTGGAACTTGAACCTTCAACTTTCTACTGGGGCTACAGTGGCACTGCTTGAATTGTTACCAGGATAAGACACAGCATCTTCTTTACATGACAAACTTTAATGATAGAGTGTGCTTTGTACTAGAAACAAACTACAACCTTTAAGTTCTTGGTTTTTATTTAAATAAAAATTTCATAATTGCAGGTTTGAATCCAAAATGTCAGAAAGATCGATGGCTGAGCCAGACTGTCTAGACTGCTGACCCCCTCCCCCTTTCTACAGCATTATAGATGGTCAGTAGTCAGTGCTACGACAGCAGTTTAATCAAAGGGTTTCAGATGATATTGCAAAACAGATGACATCATAAAACAGGAGAAGCTGGATTTATCGATTGCCCTGAAATTAAATTGCTTCCTATTACTTGCTGTAGAATCTCTCATGCTTTTCGGTAATGTGCCCTACTATCTCTTCTAAATCATGTGTGCTGTTGCCGTAAATATTTGTCAGCTGCGCAGATTAAAATCTTTGTCAGGCTGGAGTGATGCTGTCATTGAAAGGTTGTTGGTCCTGTGATTCATAGATTGGTGTAGTCACTGTGCCCTGTTCAACTAAAAGTGAAATGCATAGATTTGCATTTTGTTTCAATTGCTTCACACAATTAATGATGAATTTTATCCTTCCCAAAATCAGCTATGTCACAAAGTTCATTATCAGAAGCTGGTGAAGTGAAGGTGAGGATTTGTCTGCCGCTAAAAGTGGGGACACTCTGACACAGCCATCTGAGAGCATTCAATGTTTTTGTTTTCCAAGTTCACTTTTTAAAGAATAGGGTGTGCACCCAATGTAACAGTCGCGCGGTGTCTGATGTATGTAGTTGAATATGAGCAAATGACTTTTTTCTGTTTTGGATTGTATTTGTTAGCTGGCAGTGACAGCAGACTGGCTATCTGCCAGGGTAATGTTGGTATGTAAAGTGATTTATTATTGGGTAGTGCTCTCACTGATTTGCTTTCATTTGCTCCTCTCTGAGTTGATGTTGCAGTTAATAAAAATTTTAAGATTACTAGGTGCTGTTAATTCACTTAGTTCTCCCTCTGCAAGTAGAAGGCCTTTAAACGCAGCACCTCTTGTATGCAGCTTGATAACCTCTTGTGTCATGGGCTCTAGTTTTGAAGAAATGAGAGTTCTAGGTTTTTTTTTATTGTTTGAAGTGGAAGCATTGCAAATGCTTTACATGCAGTTAGTTTCCCTTTATTGAAATTGTATAGTATTGAATTGTGCTGATGTTGTTTGATTTTGGATACTGGGCACTTTGAAATGGCATCAGGTTTTACGCCACTGTTTTCTTATTCCAGCACAGAAATTGGACTGACTGGATTGAGTGAGCTGATATAGACTTGATGGACCAAAAGGTCATATTATGCACTGAAATGACACTTGTCAATTGTTTACGAATGTTTCTTCAAGTTTCTAATAAATTGAAAATGTACAAGGTGGTAATGGAACAGGGTCAAGAGACCACATATTTACCTATAGAGCCACTCAGAGGCTGGTGCCTGTAGCTACATCGTGACAGATGACATGGCAAATTCTAATGGACAATGGAGAATTACTAGCAGAAAATGAGGACAACAGGAAGCATGTGCTCCATGTAAGCTTTTATAATAGATTTACATTTACAGAGAGCTTTCTGTTTTGTGTTGTGGTAATTAATTTGGAACAAGTAAGTGGAGCACTGCATTTTCATTGCACACTGATTATGTAGTATAACCTTGTGTTGGCACAAGGCCAAGCCAGATGTTAAAGCAGACACTTACATATTCAAATCAAAAGGATAATTCGTTATTGCTGTTTCAAGTTTCTGTCCCTCTTTTGTAATACTGGCGTCAAGAGCTGCTATTGTAAATGAATCTTGAAATTTTCTGTGATTAATATATCTCATACAGCTTCTCAGCTGTAGCGATGGATGAAGCCATTCCTTTATTGTTTTATCTCTTACTTAATGATAACAGGAGGAGTACGGATTTGACAGAATGCAGGTACTTCTTTTTTGCTCCAAATGTTAGACGTTATTGGCATACAGGCACTACAGGTAGTTCTTATATAACGCGATGTTTGTGTTTTTGTGCAACCTTGCATTATAGAAAAATCGCACTTTAGATGCAGCACTTAGTGTTAGCGGTGTAATCGTATTACAGCCAACACAAGTTTTAAAAGTTTGTGCTTTAGAATTAGCATCCCCAATTCTTCAAACATGGTTCAGCGAATTTGCATTAACAAAAGGTGTGTTATCGCAGAACCCTGTATTTGCTTGGATACTGAGCTTCATGGACCAAACCAAACCTGTATTCCAAACTAATCTATGATGAGCTAATTGATCTTAATTGGAAAGCAGGAGAAGAAAGTCACTCTCAGAGCTTCTGATCACTGTCCAGTGAAGCTTGATTGGAAAACATGAATAGGATGAGGGCAGGAACATGTTTAATTATATCCTCCCTGGTGTTTTCATAGAATAGTATGCTAAACTATACTGATATGGTTCATGTTTGAGGTCTCGTCCACACTTTTGAAAGGCAGCTCATGTAAAACTTCAAATTGTCTTTTAGATTCAGTGATGAAAGGAGGAAACTAGGGAGAACTCATGTGGCCTGTAATCAGTTGATTGTCATTCATTCCAAGAGTGGATCATATTCTGGACCCCTATGAGTGCTAGAAGTGATTTGTTTTGTGTTGAGAGGTGGTTGACAGTACTGTAATCTTGCTTCCCATCACCATTACCCCTGCAAAGAGTTAGGGAATTTACTTTGTAATGGTTTGCTTTCTATTTGCCAGGGAGAATGTATAAATACTAGACAGAAAAGGTACAGCATGGAGGTGTCATCTGGACCATCATGGCTGTGCCTGATTTTCCCAATGGATAATACATCTCATGCCATTCCCATCACCTCTGTCATCCTGCATATTTGTTCTTGTCAAATAACAATCTAATTTCCTCCTGCATGCCTTGATTGAATTTACCTTCACATACATGGGCAATACATTTCATAAATTACCAATTTGCAGTGTGAACAGGCTTTCCCTCGTATCTCCATTGCTTCTTTCACCATTTACTGTACTTTAAATCCTGCTCTTGATCCTTGCATCAGTGGGAACAATTTCTCTTTGTTTGCTCTGTCCAGACACCTCATGACTTTGAATACCTTTTTCAAATCTCAGCCATAATTTCTCCAAGGAAAAAGGTCTAATTTCTCCAATCTAGCCATCTATCTGAACTGATGTAAAATACAATTGCATTCTATTTTAATTTTAAATTATCAAGTTACAAGGACAGTTAAATGATTTGTTACATCTGGCAAAGAAAATTTCAAAATAGGATGCGTGGATTGCAACAGCAAAAAGAAACCAATTTCCTTCATACAATTCCTCTTATAATTCCAGTGCAATCCTGTGTACTTTGCAGCCAGTGAACTGGATGTTTTTAAAATACCATCACCTGTTAGGTTGATCAACATTTCATAGGATAGACAGCCCATTCGGCCCAACTAGTCTTGCCAGTGTTTCTGCTTTACTTGCATTTTCTCAATCATTCTACATCTAAATTGACTCTTTCAACCTTATCACTTCCTCTTCAATGTATCTATACTAATTGCTTCAAAAACTCCCTGTGGTTACAAGTTCCACATTCTCACTATTCTTTGAGCAAAGAAATTTTCTTCTGAGTTATCTATTGGATTTCTTGATGACTCTTCCTCACATTTTATCAAGTCTTTAAGAGTTTTGAAGACCTCTAGGTCATCCCTCAACATTACTTTTTGAAATATAAATAAGAGACCCAGCCTATCCATCTGTTCCTGGTATGCATATCCACACATTTCTTGTGTCACTTGTGTAAATCATATTGGCACCTTTTCTAGTATCATAGTCATACAGCACCGAGATGGACCCTTTGGTCCAACATATATGTGCTGTTTAGAGATCCAAATCAGACCTAGCCCTGTTCGCCAGCATTTTGCCCACATCCCTCAAAACCCTTTCTAATCATATTCCCATCCAATGCCTTTTAAGTGTTGTAATTGTACCAGCCTCCATCATTTCCTGTGGAAGCTTGTTCCATACATGCACTGTCCTCTGCATGATAAAGTTACCCCTCGGTCCTTTTTAAATCTTTCCCCTTAAAACTCTATGCCCTGTAGTTTTGGATTCCCCCTACCCTAGGGAAGTGGCCTTGGCTATTCATCCTATCCATGCCCCTCACGATTTTAGAAACCTTATTAAGGTCATCTGAGCCTCTTATGCTCTGGGGGAAAAGCTTATAATTTGGCAACGAGAACTGAATGCTGTACTGTAAAGTTTGGTCTAACTGAGGGTCATTACAGATTCAGTACACTTCTCTACTTGTGAAATCTGGGAGCCACTTTATGCACAGATCCCACAATATCACATGAGAAATGACCAGTTTTTAAAAAAATTAATGGTGTTGAATATATGGTAGCTTTAAGCTTTATATTAAATATAACATTATTTCCATCTCAAAAATAATCTCCATTTGATGAACTATTGGTGTAAGCACTGTAGGCCTCATAATTTTACTTCGTGGTTCATTAGAACGAAGTATGACCATTGTAGATTTGGAGGAAATTGCTGATCTATCTTTTAAATCTCTCCCCCCTCAGGAATTCTCCTTCATGTGGTGTAATGGTGCTCTGTCAGTAGACAGCTGAAGTTGCTTGCCGAGTGGAAGAAGACTATCTTATGAGATTCTTGCCATGTGTGTACAAAGAAAATGGGTGTTAATGCTTCTACCTACCCGTATCCATCATGTCCGACAGCTGGGGTGAAAACACAATCTTCCAATGCAGTTGGTGGTAAGAATTTTATTTCATGTTGTGAGAGAGGGGCCATGATGTGGAAGTGTTGGATTGGGGTGTACAAAGTCAGAAGTCACATGACACCAGTTTATAGTTCAACAGGTTTATTTGAAATCGCAAGCTTTTGGAGCACCATTTAAGGATTTTACCTCACAAAGAAACAGCGCACAGCGCCATTCAGCCCCTTGAGCCTGACCTGTTATTCAGTAAGATCATTGCTCCTCTCATTCTCACAATCAGAAGTCACACGATACCAGTTTATAGTGCAACAGGATTATTTCAAATCACAAGTTTTCGGAGCACTACTTAAGGACTTCACCTCACAAAGAAACAGTGCTCCGAAAGCTTATGATTTCAAATAATCCTGTTGCACTATAAACTGGTATCGTGTGACTTCTGCTTGTGTGAGAGAGAGGAGCAATGGTCTTATTGAATAACAAGTCAGGCTCAAGGGGCTGAATGGCCTTCTGTCCAGATGTGACTCCCGATACAGCAGCTTTTCAAAGTGCATGTTCCTATTACTAATTCTCTGGTTTTTTACTGGGTAAAGATTTGATAAATGTCGAGTTAGAGCAAAGAATGTCAAGGGTTAATAAAATAAGTGCAGTGTTCAAATTGAGAGAATTAGTTAAGAGTACTTGGGAGAGATTGTTTGCTCTCGTCGGCAGATTGATAACTAGATGATCCAGATTTAACAATTTTGACAAAATTCCCGGAGAAATTCTTTTGTGATGCAGCAGGTTGCTGTGATCTGGAAGGCACTCCCCAAGAGGGAACAGGTTAAGTAGTAAATTTCAAAAAGGAATTGGATTTAAAAGCTTTTAAAAGATCTGTTTTCAGGGCTATGTGAAAAGGAGCAGGGAAGACTCTAGAAAGGATAGGCATGGGCACAGTGAACTTCTTGGCATTCTTCAATGTCATGTAATGTAACAAACTTTCCAGACTGGATGATCCCAGATTTAACTCTTGTATTTTGTTTAAAAAGTTGCATTTAAATTCTGCCTTTCACAGCATCAGGACATCTCCAAAGTTCTTTACAGCCAATGAGAATACCTTTTTTTCCAAGTCTATTAATTATTTGTAGTGTAGCAAAGATGCCATCCAACTGATACACAATTAACCCCCATGAACAGCATTGTAATAATGTCAAAAAATCTATTCCTTGATCATGTTGGCTGAGGTGTAAATATAGGACAGGACACTGGAGAATACCTCCTGTTGATCTTTACAATAGTGCTGAGGGGTTTCTTGCCTAAACTTCAGATAGCTGTTGGAGCTTCACTTTAGGATATCATCCCAAATATGTCACCTCAGAATTGCAGGATTTTCCCATTAGTGCTCAATTTTCTGGAGTGAGGCCAAACATACCACCTGCTGACCCAAAGATGAGGGAGCTTCATATTGAACTGCAGCTAAATATGAAATAGTTAATCCCATTTGGGCTACTCGGAGGGATGATAATGTTGTATTGACAATATGGGAGAGGACGTGTCATTATTGATTGCTATCCAATAATGATGCATTATTTCCTTCTTTTATTACAAGGTGCACATGAGGGCATGTTTAGGTTTGGTTTTGGTGTGCTACTTAGATGACCTGGTTTCCTGATAGTCATTGTTGTGATGCTTTGATGAATGGTTCTTCTCTTGTAAAATGAAGGAACCTAATGAAGTTCTATAAAATAACAGATTTTGATTGAGCGAGTGCTGAAAGAATGTTCCTTTCTCTGGGGAAAAACCATAACTAAAGGCCATCAATTTAAGTCGCTCACAAAGAAATTCAACAGGGAATTTAGAAGAAGCTTCTCTACCTAAGAGTGATTAAAATGCGTAACCCATTACCACAGGGATAGTTTAAATTGAATAGAATTATAGCATTTCAGGGAAGGCTAGACAAACCTATGAGGACCAGGCAGTAGAGGTTTATGATGGCAGATTTAGATGAGGAAATATACTCCAGTTGGGCACAGACTAGTTGGGCTGAGAAACCTGTTTCTGTGCTGTATGTTCTATGTAGGTACTACTGTAGTATTATTGGAGTACTTTGACCACAGTGGCTCAAGAAGGTGGCTCACCACTTCAGTAACGATGAATGGACAATAAATTCAGTTATGCTGTGTCCCAAAATGTAGTTTTATATTGTGAATCAGACTAACTTCACTGTGAGGAGAAAGTGAGGTCTGCAGATGCTGGAGATCAAAGTTGAAACTTTATTGCTGGAACAGCACAGCAGGTCAGGCAGCATCCAGGGAACAGGAGATTCGACGTTTCGGGCACAGGCCCTTCTTCAGGAAGAAGAAGGGCCTGTGCCCGAAACGTCGAATCTCCTGTTCCCTGGATGCTGCCTGACCTGCTGTGCTGTTCCAGCAATAAAGTTTCAACTAACTTCACTGTGAGCTTTGTAAATCTGACACTTCATTCTAACTGCTAGCAACTTGATGGTGCAAGCAATTCATATCAGAGGTGCTGTGATTAATGTTATTTTTATCACCTCTCCAATCTTTCTATCCCATCCCATTCTCTCCTGGAGAAAGACTGTTTGAGCAAGAACAAGTGCAGTGAGCTGTATGGCCTCCTGTACGGTTCTACACCATGTGATATGGTAGTATGTCTCGGAGACTGGATAATCCCAAATTTAGTTCCTGATATTTTATTTTAGAAAGAGCATCACAGTGGCTCAGTGGTTAGCACTGCTGCCTTCCAGGACTCCGGTTCAGTGCCATCCCCGGGCGACTATCTGTGTGGTGTTTGCATATTCTCCCTGTGTCTGCATGGGTTTCTTCCAGGTGCTCTGGTTTCCTCCCACATTTCCTTCCTAATGAAGGGCTTATGCCCAGAACATTGATTTTCCTGCTCCTCGGATGCTGCCTGACCTACTGTGCTTTTCCAGCGCCACAGTCTCAACTCCTTTCCTCCCACATTCCAAAGATGTGCAGGTTGGCCGTGCTGAATTGCCATATATTGTTCAGGAATGTACAGGCTAGGTGGATTGACCAAAGGGAATCCAGCAGTGGGGTAGGGGGGGTGAGTCTGGGTGGGGTGCTCTTCAGATGGCTGGTGTGGACGCGTTAGCTGAATGGCCTGCTTTCACACTGTTGAGATTCTATGATTCTGTTTAGTGCCTGTTTATGGGATCTTGTTGTGTGTGTTTCCTGCATGCTAACAGTGATTACAGCTCCCAAAATCACTTTGATTGTAAAGCACTTTGAGAAGTAATGAGGTTGTGAAGGGAGCTACAAAAAAAAAAGTTCTTTTCAATATTGGTCTTGTCCAGATGGCTGTTTTTTTATGCATGAATCTGTGTATCACATTTCCCAGGGTATTTCACTCTTGTTAGGAAAAATGAGGTTCAATCCTCAGCTAATGTCAAAGTGTGTACAGTACTTGTCTTCCTGGGCAGTAATCGTTGTTGATTAAAATTGATAATTGCCTCACCTCTTCTGTTTATAAATGCCCTGTCCACATTGAGTTACTCTTATTGTGCAGCTAAATGCAGTAGCCTTTCTGCATGAACAGCACCACACATGGAACAATAAGATGGATGACCAGGTAATTTTAAAAACAATTATGCACCATATTGACTTAGTTCATAGCACAGACTGAATCATGTTAATCTGATGCCTTAGTCCACCATATGCTGTGTTTTTGAAGCAAACAAGAACTTACTGGAAATAATAGCAGCCCTTCCACAGATTAGACTTCTCCATAAATAAAGAATATTTCAGGGATTGAATGAATCACTTGATTACACCTGGTCTCTTTGCGATTCCTTGCTGAGATTCATTCTATTTCTCTAATCTTTTGATGTGTTACTGCTTTGGAGCAAGCTCCAACTTGTGTACTATGAGTGTGTATATTTTTGTTTTCTCTGATGTTTAATTTTCCTTTTGGGCTTCAGGCCTCATAAGTTTGTGTTTTTTAGCCGTAGAATATGTCTTGCCTGTGACTTTTTTATGACTAGGAATAAATAATGCTGTGTGTGGTGCTGTGCATTAGACACTGAACTTCAAACTCTCAAATTGGCTTTCATATTTAGTTCAGACCGCTGTGAGATGTGTCTTTATCAGCAGGTGAGGATCGTACACAGTGTTCCTATTGAGTTGCGTGTTTACGCTGTAGCCTAAAAGTTATCATGTTGACTTTGTTGCACGTGAAACATTGTGCCTGCCTTGAATATTGAAAACCATTTCAGGGTACAAATGCAAGAAAGTGGAAATGAAAACAGAAGGTGCTGAACGTGGTCCAGAAGCTTCCGATCTGATGTAAGGTCATCATCGGCCGGAAACGTTAAATCTGTTTATCTATATTTGCTGCCCGACTTGCTGAGCAGTATGGGAATTTCAGGTCAGGCAGTGCCTTTGCAGAAAGAGTTAACATTTCATGTCAATGATGACCGTTCATCAGTTATGATGCTGTCTGACCTGCTGAGTATGTCATCTTCAAATTTTAAAGGTACTGGTTATTAGGAAAGGAACTGCCTGCACACAGCAAAATTCTTCAGAGATCATGGGCTCTGCGTGGAATGAATTTAAATAGTTTTAATCTAGTATCTTATGGGCAGCTTAAAACTGCCCCTTTCAGAATTGATTTGATTAATTCTCTCCTAATGAGCACTAGTTTGAGAATCAGTCATCACCAAGGGAAAAGGTTCATGAAGCAAATGTTGCAGTTTCTGCATTGGTGCCCAAGTAAATGACTGGCAGCACTTACTCATGAGGCACCCTTGGTCTTTCAGTAAGAGGAGCTCTGCGGGGGTTGGGGAGGAGGGTGGTGGTAGTTGTGGGGGAGGGGTGATCGACGTGGCAGCAAGCGCCTTGCTGATTGATCAATGGCATGTGGAAAATGAGAGCTAATGTTCTTGAGTGCTGAATATAGCAACTGCAGATGGAAGGCTTGTCCCTGCGCCAAAAACCTCAGCATGTGTTTGATTATGAATTTAACAGAATTGGAAACGGTGCACGACAGTGTGGGAGGAACAAAATAAAGATTTCTTCTTTTTCCAGCTCCTCAAAATTGGAAGAACTTGTAGAACCAGTGGAGAGTTCTGACTTTTTTTTCTCTAAGTTAATGACAGTTTAAGCAAAGGAAATTCTATCTTTCCTTTAAATCTCCCCAATATGTTGTTTTTTAATTGTATGTCTCCAAACAGGCAAGATTACCTTGCAAGTGCAGCGAGCAGTTTAGGAAGCGCAAGTGGTATGTTGGGGTCTATTGCAAGAGATTTTTTTTGGGAGGGGTGGGGTTTGAGTACAGGAGTAAAGAAGTCTAATTGCAATGTACGGAGCTTTGGTGAGACCACACCTGGACCATTCTGCAATCTGTTGCTATACCTAAGGAAGGAAATGCTTGTCATTTAGGGGACTACAAAGAGGTAACTAAAAAGAATCAGAGGAAAAATCAGGCAAACACATCCAAATATCCATGAGAGATTGTTGTCTCCATATTAAAAGGAGGATATACTTGCAGGAGATACAGGCCAGCACAGGATCACCAGATTGGTCCCTGGAATCAAGGAGTTGGCCTGTGAGGAAAGATTGTGTGGGATGAGCCTATACCTTCTCAAGGTGGGAGGTGATTTTATTGATTCTGAAGAAGGCTTGGCCCGATTGATATTGAGTGTTTTCCTGGCTGAGGAGACTAGAACTAAGCAGTGCGGTCTCAGGATAATAGGGCATTGTATACTGAAATGAAGACAAAATTCTTCACTTGAAGGGTTGTGAATTTTAGATTTCTGGGCGCTCAGTCTTTGGATTTTTCAACCCTGGGTGCAGTAAGGTTTTGGACTCCAGAGGGAATTGGGGAGATGGGGATCAGATGGAAGAAAATGTAGTTAATGTCAAGGCTTGGTCATGATCTTCTTAAATGGCTGAGCAGGCTTGAGGGACTGTGCAATCCTCTGTGTGTTTTTCCAAATCACAGCCATTCTTTGCACTGTTGCAGCACCCCATAGTATCAGGATTCAAGTCCACTTTAGGGATTCAGCACTTCAACTCTGTGAAGTACTGAGGGAGTGCTGCCATTGGGGAACCCTTCTTTCAATTAAGACTTTAGACCGAGGCCATGCCTGCCTCGGATGCAAAAGATCCCATAGAACAGAGGCGCTCTCACTTTTGAGTTCCTTTGACTCACCAAATGTTGCTAAGGCTGGGTTATAAGGAGAGGCTTGTCATTCCTGATAGAGAAGCTCAAGTGACCTGATTTGACTTTTTAAGGACTTTATGAAAAGATTTGCTAAAGACATACTTTTTCTGCTCGTGAATAATTTGGGACATGGGTTTGAAACCCGAACCACATTCTTCAAGAGCAAAAGCGGGAAACATTTCTTCACACAGGTTGGTGCAAGTGTAGAATTTTCTCCCACAAAAATCAGCAAATTCCAGTTAACTCAATCGTTCTAAATATGAGATTGATGATTATTACTAGATGAGGATATGGTGCCAAAGCAAGCGGATCACATTAGGTGAAAAAAACCACGAGTGGTTATCTTATTGAATAGTGGAATAGACTCTCGGGGCTATCTGGCACACTAATAATATTTTATCACTCAACTCAGTTGCAGCAAAACACACTCTAGTTCTGTTATGCTTTTGGCATCTAATCTAACCTGTTATTAATTTATTTCTTGGACAGAATCTCCTTCGCATCCTCAGTTTGGATGTCAGCCAGAGGGGAAGTTCTGCATCTCTGGATTCAGCCAGGATAAACGTGAGAAGAAGCGGAGCTCTAACCTCGCCTTGCTGAAGAAGAAGCTCTTTAGGCGGCGGAAGTCAGCCAAGGCGGCTGACCATGCGAAACACATGCGCGAGCTCCTGTGCAGTTGGGACGTGCGTGATGTAGGTCTGTTGGTGAAGCAGTATGAAGCCGCACTAGCTGTGAAGGAACTGGTGATTCAGGCGTGTGTAGCCAGGCCAGAGGCCAGCCGGTTAAATGAAGACCTGGCCAAGTTGTATCAGTTCAAGTACTGTACAGATGTGGACCTGGTATTCCAAGGTACGTGCTTTCCTGTACACCGTGCTATATTGGCAGCCCGGTGTCCTTTCTTCAAAACTCTCCTCTTGTCCAACCTGGACCGTGCTGAGCTCGTCATGGACATCAGCACTGTTGGAATAGACATGCAAATACTGTCATCTCTTTTGCACTACTTGTATAGTGGAGAATTTGGCATGCAAGATTCCCAAATTAAGAACGTTGACGTTTTGGTCCGTCTCAGCGAAGAGTTCGGGATGCCCAATGCACTTCACTTCGATATCTACAGTCTCCTGGAGAGCTCCTGCTATTATGATGCAGTCCTAAGCTTTACCTCTAACCCCGATGCGTCTGACAACTTTGAAGGATGCTGCTTAGAGGGAGAGTTCCGCTGTCACAAGGCCATCTTGTGTGCTCGTTCTCCATTCTTCCGCAACCTCCTCCAGAAGCGCATTCGCACCGGTGAAGAAACCACAGACCGGACCTTGCAGACTCCAGCTAGGATTGTGCTGAACGAAGCAATCATTCCAAAGAAATATGCAAAAGTTATTTTGCATTGCATGTACACGGACCTGGTTGATCTGGACTTGGTTCTGCCTTTCAGCCCATCAACTGGCAGCTTAAGAGAAGTGCAGGATGAATCTGGGAAGGACAGTGAGACCCGACTGGAAAGCGCTATGGAGCTGTTCCATATAGCTCTCTTCATTGAGTTTGATATGCTGGCACAAGGTAAGGGTGGAAAAGGAGTTGTTGATGTTCTGTGGGTGTGGACAGGATTGATCAGTGGAATCTTAACAATTCAAATTAGTAGGGTTGTTTAAAAGCAAATGAGATCCTTGGGCTTTACAAAGAGATGCTGAAAGCGCAAAAGCAAGGCGGTAACATTAAACCTTAACAAAACACTGCTTATACTCCAACTGAAATTTTCCTTCCTTTACTAGGCACTATTCTTTAGGAATGATGTGAAGAGCTTCAAGGGATTGCAGTGGAGATTTATTAAAATTATGTCAGGGATAAAAAGACTGTTGGGAGAAACTTTGAGTTGCTGTCTCTTAGAATAGAGACACTGATAAGATTTGATAAAACTGCTTGAAATATTGAAGCAAAACAAGAGAGAAACATTAGAATAGAAGGTTTCATAACTAGAGGACATAGACATAAGGTGAATGGCAAAAAGAAGGGGAATGATCATGTAGTGAATGGTGATGATCTGGAATGCACCATCTTAAAAGGGTGCTGGGAAGAGATTCCGTTTTAAAAGGGAATTGAATCAATGCTGGAAAGAGAAAATTTTGCAGGATTATGAGGAAAAAATGGAGAATGTGGAATTAATTGGGTAGCTCTTTCAAAAGAGTCCTACATAAAGGATTGAATAGTCTTTTCCTGTGCTGTATCATTCTATGATGGCAAAGTTACTATCTGCCATTTGGTTTGACTTACTGTGGAATTACTCCATATTTTACTTCAATCTGTAACATCATTGTTTTTGGCTTCTGGCATGAAGTGGGTTATAACTTTCCCCTTTCAAACTGAACTGTGGTTTCAAATACTGATTGAAGTAATAGGGCTTAAGATGATAAGACATAGGTGCAGAAGAAGGCCATTTGACCCATTGAATCTGTTACACAATTCAGTGAGATCATGCCTTATCTGATAGTCCTCAACTCCATTTCCTACCTTTTACCCATAATCCTTGATCTCTTTACTGATATAGCAACCTGTCTGTCTCAGCTTACCATATTCTTTAACTACTCAGTTTCTACAGTGAGGAATTCCACAGGTTGACAACTCTCTGGGACAAGTCATTTCTCATCTGTGTCCTAATTGGATGACCCTTTATTCTGAGAATGTGTCCTCTGATCCTAGACACTCCCACAAGGAGGAGATGCCTCTGCATTTACCCTGTCAAGTCCCCTAATAATTGTATATGTTTTAATAAGGTTGCCTCCTTCTAAACTGAGTATAGGCTCAACGTACAAAATCTCCCCTCTTAAGGTAATCTCTTCGTATCTGGAATCAATCTCGTGAGCTTTCTCCAGATTTCTCTAATACAACTGTACATCTCTCCTTAGATAAGGGGACCAGACTATTCACATATTCTAGATAGTGCTTTCTATTGCAGTGGTTCAAAAAAAGGTTGTTGAATCCCAGTATAGAGGGATTATCTTAACAGTAACAGTTAAAAAGACTGGGACTCTACTCATTGGAATTTATAAGAATGAGAGGTAAACACGTTTTTAAAAAAAAAAGGATTCTTAAGAGGCTTAACAAGTAATGTTGAAAATTGTTTACCCCTCATGGGAGGATTTATGACTGGGTGCATAGCCTCAGAATTAAGGGGTGTCAATCTAAGACTGCAAACAGGAGGAATTTCTCCTTTTGAGGGTTGAGAGTCTCTGGAACTCGATGCCACAGAGAGCTGTGGGAGTAGAGTTTTTGTGTATATTTAAGTTTGAGATAGATTCCTGATTTGTAGGGCAATCCAGGGTTATGGGAAAAGGGCAGGAAAGTGGATGTGAAAAGGGTCCGATCAGCCGCCATCCTGTTAAAGGCAGAGCGGATTCAAGCAGCCTACTCTTGTTCCTATTTCTTTTGGTATAGTTTTATCAGGACCTCCCTATTTTTATATTCCATTCCCTTTGTAGTAAAGGCCATCAGTCTATTTGCCTGCTGAATTTACATGATAGCTTTTTGTGATTTATGAGGCCTATTAGCCAATTCTGTCTCCATGCTAATATACCATCTCCAACACATGGGCTATTATCTTATGAAATAGCTTAACATGTGATACCATATCAAATGCATTCTGAAAATCCAAATACATTACATCTACTACTTTTCTTTTATCTGTCCTGCTTGTTATCTCATTAAAGATTTCTGAGAAATTTGTCAGGCATGATTTGCCCTTTATGAAAATGATGCTGACTGTGCTTGATTATGTTATATATTATAAAATTCTACTATTAGATCCTTTATAATAAACTTTAACATTTTCCCAATTGCACATATTAAACTAACTGACCTATAAGTTACTTTGTTTGCCTCCTTCCATTGTTGAATAAAAGTGGTACTTCAGTTTTCCAATTTGTTTGGGACTTTTCCACAAACTAAGTATTCTTGGAAGATTACTGCCAGTACATCCACTGTCTCTGTGGCTACTTTCTTATAATGTCCTGGGGTGCGTCCCATCAGATCCAAGGAACTTATCAGTCTTTAGCCCCATTAGTTTCCTTGGTATTTTTTCGCTAGTGAAAGTTATATTTATTTCATCTCCTCCTTTTGTCCTTTGATTTATTTCATAATTTTGGAATACTATGTGTTTTCTACTGTGTAGGCTGATTAAAAAGTAATTATTCAACCCCTCTGCCATTTCCTGGTACCCCATTATTGTTTCTTCAGCCTCATTCTCTAAAAAGGCCTATGTTCACTTTGGCCGCTATGTTCATTTTCATATGTTTAAAAAGCTCTCGCTGATTGAGGATTAAATTGCAAGTAATGTTAAGACAGAGTTGAATTTCTGACGTCTTTTATTCATATTTCAAACATTCCCAGTCTTATGACTGACCTCTAATCTTTGCCACGTTACAAGTTTCTTTACTTGCTATTTGATGCTGTCCTTAACTTCCTGGTTTACCATGTTTGGTTCATCCCTTCTTAGAATCCTTCTTTGTCACTGGGCTATAACTTTGTTGTGAGCTACTAACTATCATTTCTTACTTTCATACGTATTCCAATCCTTAATAACAAAGCTATCCCATCACCTTTCCTTTCCTGACCATACTTAGAAAAGTTACTTAACCCTGAATATGTAGCTTTGATCTCCTTGTAACCATGTCTCCCTAATGGCTATAAAATCTTACTCATTAACCTGTATTTGGGCTGTTAATTCATTTAATGCTGTTTCGAGCACTGTGTGCTCAAGTGATTAATTTTGTCTGTTTACTGTTGTTTTTTCCCTTTGACCCTATTTACCTTTGATATCTATCTTTGTATACTCTGTCCTTTCCTGTTCTGTTCTGCGTATCATTATCCAAATAGCTGCCCTGTAATACTATCATAATCTCTTGCTTTGCAAGTTTATATTTCCCCTCTCCTAAACACCCCCACTCCCTACTCCTCTTCTCTCCCCCCTGCGCCCTTCCCCCCAAATTAATTTAAAGCCCAGTACATTTCCTTTCTTTCTCAGATTAACTAGGTTAGGGGGTGGCTCTGAGGCCTTGTTTCACATTGGGAGTGCATGCCCTCGTGAGGAGGTTTCTGAGCCTTCATTGGAAGCAACGAAGTGTAATACTTATATGTGTAGCAGACACCAGCAGATTCACAAGTTTACTGAGGCAAAGGGAAGCTTTCTAAGGGATGGGCGAGATAAAGAGCTGTTAGACATAACCTAATAATTTTTTTAGAAAGTCTTGAAAGGAATGTTCATGTTTATGAAATATATCATGACTTTTTAAGAAGTTAATGAAATTGAATTTGCTTGTTCACTTGGACTTCCAAGAAGTTCTTTGATGAAAGTTCCACATGAAAGTCTTTTAATTGAGCTGTGATCGTGGCTTGGCTTAAGTTAGTCTTTAATTTAATGCCACTACACTGACAGTTTGCCTAAGAGACTTAAATGGTTGTTATGAGAACCCACTGGTGCTTTGTATGTGCGCATGAGCAATTGCATTCTCTATTTTAAACAAACTGAATTTGCATTAAAGTGTGAGGAACCACCTCAGATGTTCATTTCTCTAAGTTGCACGGAATGAGGCATATTTTTATATTTGTTAAAAGTTTGCATTTATGTGGTAATTTGTACTTAAAGCCTTAGGATTACCTTTGGTTTTTATTAACACTCTGTCAGGAATGGTTACTGAATGGAATATGGATCCTTTGTTTGAAAGTATGTGGCCTTGACACTCCTTGTATTGGCAAACTCCTGTTACCCTCCAAGAACTCTGCTTCCCTTTATGCCTGGCCTCTGAATATCCCTGTTTCTTTTGCTCCACTCTTGGTAGTTGTGTCTTCAGTTGCTGAGGCTCCGGGAAGGGGGTAGGTTGGTGGCAACAGGAAACCATATTAACTGTGATTTTACTGGATGGCAGAACTAGCTCAATGCACCAGGTGGCCTACTCTTCCTCCTAAATCCTATGTTCCCGCTCCGCACCTCTCTAACTCTTCTTTTGCCTCTTTTAATGATCTTATTTGAAGTGTACTCCTTTGATCAAGCTTTTAGTGCTGAAATCTCCTTAAGTGATGGTGTGTCAGTTTTTTTTTTGTGCTCCTGTGAAGTGCCTTGAGATGTTGTGACACTTTAAATGTACTAAATATAAATGCACGTTGTTGTCCAGTATTGTTCTGTGGGATTGCGACTAACCTACTTTTATCAAGAACCTAGTTGGCCAATTGGGAGTGTTCCAACTGTATCTGCTCTTGCAGCAGGCTGACCTGGAAGCCCAATTCAAAACCAGTGTGCTTTTGTAGCAAGTGGATTCAGTTAAAAAGAACATTTGCTGCATAAAATGAAAAAAATACTTTATGAATGTTTTTACTGCATTCTTTTGTGGAATGCAGTATCTAAATATATACATTTCATAGTCAAAGCGAGCAGTATCTAAATGATTAAGGATAAGCTTGAAACAAGACTTTGAAGGTGCAGAGTTGGTGTAAAACATTGCCCTGTAAAGTTAGTGCCTCAAGACTAAATAACAAGTTAGAAGAAGTTGGAGCCAACCTTTCTGCTAAGACAGCAGCGTGACTGTTCTGGACGTAGGTTTGTTCAATGAGCTATTCTGTATGGTTTCGGTCTTTGTGAAACAAGGGAGACGTTTAAGGTGGTGGAGGTTGTGTAGAGCAGAGCCAGGTGTTGGTCCCTAGGCCCTTAAAGTCGAAGTAAGCAGGGGCAACTTGGGTTTTCCACCTGAAAGGGTATTCTCTGCAAGATGCTCTCTTTAAAAGTATATTAAATTGTCATTGGATATATGGCAAAAATTAATTCGGTATTAAACCTCAAAGTAAGCATTGGGCAGTTTATAGTGCCCCATGTGACATGGGTTCAAACTCAAAAGATAATTTTAAGATGGGTATTTACACTAGAAATAATCAGTTCTTGGAATCAACCCTTGAAGCCAGATATGGAGTCAAAACCTCAAGAAGTAAAGAAACTAGAACGTGTGACATTATGGGGAGAATTTATTTATTCTTAGATGGGGGTCCTTATCCATGAACATCTTGTGATCTACAGCATTCTCTGTGCAAAGATTTGTTGTCAGGATCTTGTTCTCTGGCGGCCTTGGTTTTCTAAAGAGTGTATGTGTGTGTATAATATGATTGAAGTAAAAGGCTGTTCAGTATTTCAGCACAAAACCAAAAGAAAGACGTTTGTTCACAAAGCTGTAGGACGTGTAGGAATGACAAGAGAATGGAACTTGCATGGATTGCTCTAAATGCTGGCAGAGAGACAATGGGTGATTTCAGTAAAACTCTATTAAGCTAGCCAAGCGGTTCCACAAAGGATGAGTGAGCTGTGAAATCAATTAACTGGGAGAGTATCGACGCAAACATAAATAGATTCGAAAGGCAAAGGAAGATGTTCCTACATAGAGAAGGGATTAGGGGATATGGTTTTCGATTGATCACAAAGGCACTGGTTTTCTAAGTATTAAGTGTTTTGCTGTTCTAGTGTTCTAATTCACATTTTTGTTCTCTGCGCAGGCTGTGAGGACCTGATTGTTGAGAGTGTCACTCTGGACTCTTTAGTTGCTATTCTGAAGTGGAGCTCTCAACCATATGGATCCAAGTGGGTCCATCGGCAAATGCTGCATTTCCTCTGTGAGGAGTTCAGTAACGTCATCACTTCTGACATTCTCTATGAGCTGAGCAAGGAGCACCTGATGGCTGCCATCCAGTCAGATTACCTGCAGGTACTTGACCCTCACTGTAACTAGTAAAGTTCAGATTTTCTTCAGGAACCTCAAGTTCTCTTTAGAGAAATGTGTTAAAGAGAAATGGTGCCCCAAGCAATTTTGATTTGTGTTGAATTTTAGAAAAAAATGCTTGAGATTTTTACTTGGGGCTGTGTCTGATAGGAGAGTTTTGACATCTGTAATACAAGAATGAAACTTATCTATCTTAGTTTGCTTCTGGTGGTGTTAGCAATTTGAGGTGAATAAAGAATCGAAATGACATTGAATGCAAAAAATCATCCAGGAAATTATTTTCAAGCCTATCTTTTCTGTGTCATCTCTTTGAAAGATCTACCAGCTTAGTTCCACTCCTCCTCCTCCTCCTCCTTTTTCAACAGTTCTGCAAATAGTTTATTAGCAAAGTATTTATCCAAGTCCTTTTTGAAGTTGTCTTTGAATCTGCTTCATCATCCTTTTCAAATGGCACTTGCATCATACCTGGCTATATTTATTTTTTTTTTAAATTTCTTCCCTATGTAAATTTATGTCATTTACTAACTAACCTTTATGCTGTCGGAAACAGGTTTTATTTGATTAATTTGTAAAAGCTCATCATAGTTTTCTGCCAAATTTCTCTTTTACATTTCTCTGTCCTAAGGAGAACAAACCCAACTTCTCCAGTCTCGCCACATAACTCTAGAATTTCATCCTTGGTATCATTCTAGCAAATCTGCTTCTGCACACTGTCCAAGACCTAGCTAGAGACAAATAAATGACTTGATTTTAAGTGGTGTACTTTCTATGCTCACCAGTACTTATTTGCTAATTACTTCCAGTGGCAATGCTGGAGTTCAGAATGGAATCCAGGTGGGAATCTGCCGTTGATTACTGCTGCTCCTAGTTGTGGAGTTTAAGCTGCCTTCTGACTCAAAGTTGTGGGTTCATTACCGCCTAGTCCCAATTTGGTCAACATGTATCCCTGCAGGCAGCCCCAGCAATGTACAAAGTTCCACTTCTTCAATAGCATCGTCTCCTCTGCTGTAACAGTACCCAATATTTTGTTTTGCTCTTGAAGTGATTTGAGTAAGTTTGTATCATTTTGTTAAAGTTTAATTCTTCTGCCTGACTCTGCTGTTGCTCTGAGGGAATGCCAGAAAGTAGTGCCCTTATACCAGGACTTCAGCACATAGCAAAAGTTGAAGTGCTGTTGCAAACCTAGGGGAATGTCATTGTCCTGTAGAGAGGATGATAAACTAGCAGTCTGTCTACCTGCTGTGTTAATATGGAACTGTCCTGTTTATTTGGGAAAGCAAATGGTACATCATCCTTTATTTCAAAGGAATTGGAGTACAACAGTGAAGAAGTAATACTGCAATTGTATCAGCTATTGGGACCTGAAATACAGTACAGAGTTTTTGTTTTCCTTTATCTAGGGAAAGCGACGTTTCCCTTGGAGGGAGTGCAAGGAAAGTCACTAGATTGATTTCTGCACTGAGGGGATTGAGAAGATCAAGTAGAGTAGGGCTGTTTTTATTTAGAATTTGGGGTGATCTTGGGTTATTGAATTAAGAGGCTTGACAAGGTGGATGCTAACAGCATGCCTTCCCCCCCCCCCCCAGGTAATCTGGAACCAAATACCTCCGAATAGGAGAGGACTATTTCAAACTGAGATGAGAAAAGGTTTGTGAAGCTTTGGAGTTCTGTGCCCTGGAGAGCAGTGAATGTTTAATATGTGCAGGATAGAGTTTGACCCTTTTTTTAGACACTTAGGGTATGATGTCTGATGAGAAAATGGGTTTGTGGTAGCAAAATAGTCATGATCCTATAATGCTAGAAGAGGTTCAAAGGGCTAAATGATCTACTCGTCCTACTTCTTGTGTTCTTAACTGGGGAGCTCATACCCTGCCCCGCCCTTCAATCAGCACTGTGAAAGACAGATTAACCAATCTGTTTTCTTTTAATTGTTGTTTCTGGCCTCTGTATCTAAATAATGAGTAAGGTTTGATATCGTTTGTATTGTTATTTTTATAGTTCAAGGATCTGGACTGATGGTGTAAAGATTTTTTGATTTCATGCCACTGTAGTGAGTTAAGAATTTGAAAGCAATTTTGTTTTACAGATACACAGTGACCCACGGATTAAACATCGCTGTTGGATTTAAAGCAGTAGACTAGATTGCTCATTCGGGATGGAAACTTGCTCCTCTTACCTAATTTATCTCTTGTGCGACTCCAGCCCCATACCATTGTGACTGATTCCTAATGTCCTTTGAATTGGCCCAGCAAACCTGGTGATGGGCAACATATGCCAATCTTGCCAGGCAACAACTACATCCTGACGGAATTTAAGTAACGCACATAAGTTAATAAGAGAATCACAACTATTGTGGCACGGGAGGAGGGTATTCTGACTATTGCGTCTGAATGTCCCTTGTGCCTTTTCTCTGGTCCTGCACATTGTTCCTTTACAGACAGCACTCTAATTTTCTCTTGAGTGCCTTGATGTAATCTGCCCCCACTCCGCAAATGGACAGTGTATTCCAGATCCTAACTGCTTCTGTACAAGATATTGTTTTCTCATATTGCTGTTGCTTATGCCAATCACTATAAACCTGGGTTGCCTTGGACTTTATCCTTCCACCAGTGGGAAATGTTTCCCCATCTACTCTGCCCAGATCCCTCATGACTTTGTCCTCCAATTAGAAGAACTAAAAGGTTTTCGGTGACACTGTCTCCCTTTCTTTCTTCACACCACATCACTGTTACTGGCAATAATAGAATGAAATAGAAAATTGATAATGACAGGAAATGATAAAGGATGTCTTTTTGCATGGTATTTACACAGTTGAATCGATCTGGATCCTGAAGTCACCCTGTCTACCCAGGGTGTCTTTGTTGTGGCATTGCTAATTGCAAAAGGCGCCTGTTTGTTTCAGAAAGAGCAATAATTTGTAGAACTATCTCTCTAGTCTATAGTTTGGGCCATGAACAAACAGACTTGCATTTTCTTTATGTCTTTGATTATTTTACAGCCAATTAATTACTTTTTAAAGTATAATTGCTGGAATCATGGTAGCCATTTCCAAATCCCTACTGAAAGCAATGATGCAAATGATCGTGTCATCTGATGTCTTTCGGTGTTAGCTGAGGCAAGCAAAAGTATTACACAACTGATTTGTAACCCAGGTTGAACACATGAAACTTGTAAAGAAAACTGTGCAGATAGGTAGAGTTCCCTCTGCGCACTGACCAACTGAATTTGAAGTTTGAGTATGACGTGAAAATTCAGGAAATACATAGTAAGTCAATCACTGTTTCATGTAGAGCCCTTCACTGAGACTTTGTTTAACAAGTATTGTTTCAATATTGTCACGTATTATAGTCAGCACCATTCTCTTCACTAAGTATACAGAGGGACCTCGATGATAATCCGAATATTAATTATCCGAATATCAGATTATCCGAAGGTGATCTCAAGATCCCGATAGAAACATTACGTCAAAGAGAAGTTTCAATCCTGATTGCATCTTTTGTTTACAGGTACAATGATTAGAAACGAACTCGGTTCACTGAAATGCTGCCGAGCACAGTCCTGGACAGTCCTGACACCGTCTCTAAATGACTGCCCTCCCGCCCTTTCTCCCCCCACACATTCCCTGAAGGTCTACATAGGGGTGAACCCAAAACCCCCCCTTCCCCAGATAATCTCTCCCATACAGAGCAGAGGTGGAACCTGTCAAAAGGTTGTGTGTGTGCGCGCATATTTGGAGACTTACACCCCACCCAAAAAGGCAGCAGCAGTCTTATTGGTGTACCGTTTGGCTGCCCCAGAGAGGGTAGGGTGGGTGGGGATGGAAAGGGTTGTAGGGTTGGGGCTGCGGGTGGTGGGGCAGGGTGGGAGAGTACGGGATTGGAAGGTGGGCGGGGTTGGAGATGCAGGGTGGGAAGCAGATGGAGTTGGGAGTAGACAGGGTTGGGGGCAGGTGGAGGGGCAGGGTGAGAGCGTACGGGGTTGGGGTGGGGTGGGAGCGGATGGGGTTGGAGGGGCAGGCAGTGGAAGGGGAGGGGTCTTGTGCGCAGTGTGCTGCTGCCTAGTCTCCTGAATGGGGAGCAGACTTCTCAGAAAACTCCGAGTCCCAGGGGAGGAAATCAATTAACCGAACAATCAATTATCTGAACGAAATAGTACCCGCCCATCTCGTTCGGATAATTGAGGTTCCTCTGTATATACAAATCAGCCGGTGTGCTAACTGGTTTATCTTTTGTTAGGTTTTGTGCACGTTAGATTATAATATCTACATTTTCCATAAATAGCTGTAATGGATATGAATCCTTTTTCAAAGTTTGTGAAAAGATTTGTAGCTCGGGTGCTCGTTGCTGTGGTTCTGTTCGCCGAGCTGGAAGTTTTTGTTGCAAACGTTTCGTCCCCTGTCTAGGTGACATCATCAGTGCTTGGGAGCCTCCTGTGAAGCGCTTCTGTGGTGTTTCCTCCGGCATTTATAGTGGCCTGTCCCTGCCGCTTCCGGTTGTCAGTTTCAGCTGTCCACTGTAGTGGCCGGTATATTGGGTCCAGGTCGATGTGTTTGTTGATGGAGTTTGTGGATGAGCATCCGCATCCACATCCACGATCTGCATCCACGAACATCAACTAGCCACGAAACAACACGACCAGCTATCCTTAGTAGCCACACACAAAGACGACAAGCAACATGAATTCGACTGGGACAACACCACTATCATAGGGCAAGCCAGACAGAGAACAACCAGGGAATTCCTAGAGGCATGGCATACATCCACAAACTCCATCAACAAACACATCGACCTGGACCCAATACACCAACCACTACAGCGGACAGCTGAAACTGACAACCGGAAGCGGCAGGGACACACCACTATAAACAC
>NC_057750.1:5253515-5260678 GCF_004010195.1 Chiloscyllium plagiosum | reverse complement strand
TGGACCCAATATACCGGCCACTACAGCGGACAGCTGAAACTGACAACCGGAAGCGGCAGGGACAGGCCACTATAAATGCCGGAGGAAACACCACAGAAGCGCTTCACAGGAGGCTCCCAAGCACTGAGGATGTCACCTAGACAGGGGACGAAACGTTTGCAACAAAAACTTCCAGCTCGGCGAACAGAACCACAGCAATGAATCCTTTTTAAACAAATATATCGGCATAAGCTATGATGCAATGAAATGCTTAATATATCGGCATAAGCTATGATGCAATGAAATGCTTATCTAGTACATAGGATTATACAGATGTCACACAGAAACAGGCCATTTGGCCCAACCAGCCAATGCCAGTGTTTGTGCACCTGTTGAACCACCTCCCTTTTTACCTCCTTTTTCATCATAGCCTTTATTTCCGTCTTCTTCCTAGGACTTGACTATTCCACTTTAAATTCAACTGTGCTAGTTACTTCAAACACTCACTGTGGTAAAGAATTTAAATGTAATGGTGCAAAGGCTTATCGAATTTTCAGTCACAAAAGTTTGTGTTTAAAATGTGCGTCGTTCTGTTCTGATCCACTTTCACTGTGAGGATTAGTATTAGCTGCTTCTACATTGCTCCAATGCAAATTACCTGTCAGCTTGCTGGTCTGGACTAGCTATTCGCAACAACGGAGTCAACGTGCTTGGCTCTCTGTGACATGCTGGAATATTCAGTGATCTATCTGGCTTGCCTGCACAAGTGAATTTGGTAATTCTTCTTTGGTTTTGTTGGATAATCTAGGTCCTGGGATCTTTATAAGGCAGAAGATACTGTCAGCCATTGGTGTGCTCCATGAGTTAGTGGGTAGCACATTCGCCTTTGAGTCAGACGATTGTGGTCTGGGCTAACACTTCAGTCCTGAGGCAGACCTGCAGTGCGGGAGATGTGGTCTTACAGATGAGATATTAAGCCATGGCTTCATGTGCCCCATTGTGCTGCTTTGAAGAAGAGCCGGAGACCTCTCCCTGCTGTCCTGGTCAATATTCATCCCTCAGTCAGTATCAAAGTAAAACAGGGGAAAGTGAGGACTGCAGATGCAGGAGAGAAGAGTCAAGAGTGTGGTGCTGGAAAAGCACAGCAGGTCAGGCAACATCCGAGGAGCAGGAAAGTCGATGTTTTGGGCAAAAACCTGATGAAGGGCTTTTGCCCGAAATTTCGATTTCCCTGCTCCTCAGATGCTGCCTGACACGCTGTGCTTTTCCAGCACCGCACACTCAATCGAAATAAAACAGATTTGTTGTATCACCACATTTGCTGCTATGTTTTCTATGTTACAACAGTTTATTGGCTATAAAGCATATCGGGACAGTCAAAGACCATGAAGTGTGCTGTTTAAATGAGGGTTTTGTTTTACTTGCGACATTCAGAGATTAATACAACATGAAGACACCTGTGGTGTGCTTTAAGGTGTTGTGCAATTTATTTGCTTTTTTTAAAGCATCTGAGTGTTTAATGTTGAGAGCTAACTGTGCTCAATGACAAGAGACCTTTGAAGTCAACACTTTTTTGTGGTTTGGAGTATGTCTGGTTGAAGGGGTTAGTGAAGGAACACTAGTCTAGGCTAGTAGAGAATCTGTACATAGGAGGGCTGTGCATTTCTTTGATCAGAAGATTGTCGTGCTATCTCCTTCTTTCTTCCTTTGAGCCAGTTTCTTTGAAGTGTTTTTATTCTGTCCCTCTAATCATGTCTGGTTGCATCCAAAAGGATTCTTGAATGTAAAATGCTCTGAGGGAAGGCCGCTGAAAAATAAGCTTTATTTATGTAAAGTACTGTCTTGATGGAACTATATCATTAGTCAGGGATGTTTTAATTCTAGCCCTGCAAGTTTAGCCTCAAATGTTTTGCAGTACACCATACTGGGCCTGTGGAACATTTATATTTGCACTTTCTATCACTAGTTAAAGTTGTGTTCACTAGACAATCAAGGACCCACTGAGTAACAATTTTCTTTGTTTAAAACTCATTCACATGAAGCTGAGGAAATTATTATATCACGATCTGAATAAATTGATCAGTGTGAAATTATAGAATCATGGAATAATCCAGCACAGGTGGAGGTTATTCTTCCCATTGTACTGTGGTAGTTCTTTGGAATCCACACTGTATATCAGAACAGAAGAGGTTGTTTTGCCCCTCAAGCCTGTTCGATATTTAGTGCGGTCATGACTGAATTTAGCATACTTGCCTTTGCCCCATAACCCTCATACATTTGGTTATCAGAAACCAATGATTTGTTGGATTTAAAATTAACAATCTATACAGCACCAGTTTACTCTAGGAAAAGAATTTCAATTTCCACTATCTTTGTGTGCACAAATGTTTACTCCTGAAAGTCTGGCTCAATTTTTAGGCTGTACCCCTAATACTAACACTCCAGTCAGCAAAATAATTTGTTTACAACAGCATATTTGTTGGGCACCTTTTAACACAATAAAGTGTCCCAAGGTACTTCACAGGTGCTTTTTAAAGTGAAATATGGTATGAGTCACAAAGGGGGTACCAGATCATGTGACCAAAGGCTGGGTCAAAGAAGTAGATTTTATGACCCCTCTCATTTTCCCTTAATACCTTTTCTCTTTTTTTCTCATTGGCTATGGAGATCGCTGGCAAGGCTAGCATTTATTGCACATCCTTAATTGCCCTTGAATTGAAAAGCATTTTAGCCCATTTCAGAGTGTAAATAAGAGTCAATCACATGATTTGTATCTGGAGGCACATGTAGGCCAGACCATGTAAGAATGGCAGATTTCCTTCCCTAAAGGACATTAGTGAACCAGGTAATGTTTTCAACAATAGGTTAATTGAGACTACCTTTTATATCCAAGATTTGTTAACTGGATTTAAATTTCACCAGTTGCCACAGTGGGATCTTAATCCCTGACCTCAGCATATTAACCTAGGGCTCCAGGTTGCTAGTCCAGTGACATTGCCATTACACCACTGTATTTCCCCAGACTCCAAATCTTGGATCAAATCACCCATAACCTTCTAAATTAGGAATATTGATATGCAGAGGGATCTGGGGTTTGTAGGTTCATACATCACTGAAAGTGATAGCACAGATGGATAAGATAGTAAAAAAGGCCCAAGACATGCTTGCCTTCATTGGCACCTGATGAAGGAGCAGTGGTCTGAAAGCTAGTACTTCCAAATAAACCTGTTAGACTATAACCTGGTGTGTGAATTTTAAGTTCATTAGAAGGGGTATTGAGTTATGCTGCAGCTTTGTAGAACTTTAGTTAGGCCACATTTGCAATATTGCATACAGATCTGATCTGGATGCTTTGGACCAGGTACAGAAAAGGTTTACCAGGATGTTGCCTGGCATGGGGGATTTTGGCTGTGAGGAAAGGTTGGATAGACTGGGTTTATTTTCACTGGAACGCAGGAGGTTGAGGGACAACCTGATAGAAGTTTATGGCCTGGATAGAGTGGAAAGTATAAGGCTTTTTCCCCAGGTTGGAGGGGTCAGTTACTAGGGGACATGGATTCAAGGTGTGGGTTTTTTTTATTTTGGGAGGGGCATGGAGGAGAGAGAAGGGGGAGATGTTTAAAAAGATGTGTGACGTAAGTCTTCCTCTCAAAGGGTGGTGTCCAGAACACACTGCCAGAGGAGATGGTGGAAGCAGACACATCAGCAGCATTCAACAAACAGCTAGACGAATGCATGCATAGGAAGGGAATAGAGGAATATGGATCCTGGCCATGAAGACAGTTTTAGTAGGAAAGGGCAAAATGTGTCAGAACAGGCTTTGTTCTGTGTTCTAGGGAATGCAATTTTGGTTCATGTATTTGCTCCTTATAATTTAACCCTTTTAGTTTAGGTATTATTCTTGTGATTGTATCTGCACTTCCTTTAACATGTGGTATTTAGAAATGAGCACCAAGCTTTGTATAGTTTGAAGTATGACCAGTAACCCCTTGTATTTTGTCTTGCAGCATTAGGGTGTCTAGTCCAATAATGAGTAGCTTGAATGGCCTTAGACTGCCGAAGAGAGTCAGTTACAGCTTCAGCCACTGACTATCCTCCATTTGAGCTAGTGGGGAGGTAAAAGGATATGGTTTTGATAGTTTTCTGCTCTGATGGTCAGTTGACACTTATTGTCTGAGGTGTAGGTGAAAATTTTTTACTCTCTGGTATGGAACTAGAGGACTACAGGTAACTTTTTTTCCCAAGAGAAAAGTACAAAGGTACAAAAGTTTGGCATTCTTAATGTCCGTTCACGATCTTGTATTTCAAGCACCACTCATACCATCACTGAGACTGTTGATCTGTTTCCACCTGTTATAACTTTGCCCCTGTTTCACTTTTGGTGAAGCATTTGTGTGTTTGTTTGTTACCTGTAGACTTGGTTATTCGAAGACACTCCTGGTTGGTCTCCCATCATCTGCCCTTTGTAACTTTTAAGGTCTTTCAAAACTCTGGCCTTGTCTTAACTTGTCACCTCTGTACCTACTGATCCACATTTGCTTCTAGCTGAGCGTCATTTTGATTTTAAAATTCTCATCCTTCGTTTCACATCTCTCCATGGCCTCCCCCATCCCTATAATCTCCTCCAGTCCTATAATCCTCTGTGATCTCTGTTGACCTCTAAGTCTGGCCTTTTTGTGTGTTCCTGATTTTGATTGTGCCACTATTGGTGGCCATGGTTTCAGCTGCCGAGACCCAATACTCTTAAAATTTCCGGCTGTTCTATCTCACTTTCCTCCTTCAGGTCACTTATCTAAGCTCAACTGTTTTGGTCATTTGACTTAATAATTTCTATTGTGACTTTGTGTGATATTTTGTTCTATAACATACCTGTGGTGTGCCTTGGGATGTTTCATAATGTTAAAGTGCTATCTCAATGCAAGTTGCTGTTGTTGGCAGAATTGTGCCCCATGAGAGAGTACCTTTGTGAAATGAGGGTGAAAAGAGAACAATTTTAAAATAAAACCTGTGATACTGATGCTGACATGGTGCCTCTTCCCTCAACCTCTCACCCACCTTTCCTCTCCCCACCCCTCCTTTGCAGGCAAGTGAACACGATATTCTGAAGGCTGTGATTAAATGGGCAGAAAACCAGCTGGCAAGGCGTCTGTCGGATGAAGGTAAGTTATGTGCAGGTGTACTGAGTGCAGTGGAGACTTGCTAAGCTGAAGCCCTGGGGTGACTTGCTGGTTCAGGTGCTAGAGACCACTTGCTTTCTACTCTGCATGCTGAAAGTCCCTGTTGTTAACTTCATAGTTTTGAGCTGGTGTCTGTCCATAGTCACTGCTGGTGTTTACAGTGAAAGAACATTCTTGTAAAGTTTGGCTGTAAAAAGACAATGGGGATTTAAAAAAATACACTTGTGCGTGCTTTTTCTATTGCTCTCGCATACCCCTCCCCACAAAAAAACCCAAACTCCAGCCTTGAAGTAGACAGGTGGTCTTGTAAGATGCTGTCACTTCCCAGCTCCATTCTTCTTTTTGATTGTTTTTGATTTAAGGAAGAAAATGAAGGTATTCCTTTTCCTCTGTTGTGGGGTGCAGATCTGTTAACTTGGGTAACAAATGGCTCAAGTGTTGGACTGAATTACACCAGTGGTGAGCATTCAATCCCCAAACTGGCTGTGTTAGTTCACGGAGGTGGGGAGCATGTCTACTTTCCTTTCCCTGTGTTTAATGTGGAGTTACACTCCTCAATCTACCTGCAAGTGCAGCTCCAAGCCACACACCATCCTGACCTGGAAATATACCAGCCTCACTGCTGCTGGGCCAAATCCTGAAATTCCCTCCCTAACAGCGCAGTAGGTGTGTCTGCACCATATGGATGTCAGCTGTTCAAGAAGGTGGCTCACCTTTGTGCTCTCAAGGGGATAATAAATGCTGACTTAGCCAATGATGCCCACATCCCATGAAAGAGTTTTTAAAATGTCAAGTTACTTGGATTTCCCTCTGTTAGAGATAGACCTATGATAGCCCTTGTGGCCTGCGCCTAATTGTCTACTTAGTTACTTCTGCTTCATTATTATTTTAGTCTACATTCCTCCCACTCTCTCTTACTGCCACCCCATCCGAAAAGCTTTCAGTCTTAATATCTCCTGTTGTGGACCAATGACAAACCTTTGGCTGATAACATTCGTGTGAAGTGATGCGTGATCTTTGCTTACACTGAAGGTGTGATATTAACAAAAGATAGAACATAGAACAATACAGCACAGAACAGGCCCTTCGGCCCACGATGTTGTGCCGAACATTTGTCCTAGCTTAAGCACCCATCCATGTACCTATCCAATTGCCGCTTAAAGGTCGCCAATGATTCTGACTCTGCCATTCCCACAGGCAGCGCATTCCATGAACTCACGACTCGCTGAGTAAAGAACCTACCCCTAACATCTGTCCTATACCTACACAACCTTAATTTAAAGCTATTATCCTCTGTGAGAAGAAATGCACCGTCACCTATTGATATGAACAAGAGTTGAACATAGGGGCTCAGGGAAGAGTGAATGGCCACGATATAAAGGCAATATTTGACTGAGGGTGTCATCGGGACAACCTATATATTTGAGCTGAATGGGAATTAGGTGTAACCTCCCGACTCGTTGGGGTCTTTCAGAGTACAAAGAAAGATGCTTGAGATCAATGGTCGACAGTCTTCTCAGTCCCCGGACATTTCTTCAGGAGATCCTTAGGTTAGTTCCTTAGCACAAACACCTTCAGCTGTTTCATCAATGTCTTTCGCCATCACAAGATCAGAAGTTGGGAGGGTTACTGAAGATCACACAATGTTCAGAACAATGTGCCCCTCACCCCCTCAGCTCCTGAACCAATCTGTGTCCATGTGCAGCAAAACCTGGACAAAATTCAGTCATGTGCTGTTAAAGTGCCTGTGACATTCATACAACAGCACGGACAGATACTGTACATTTCCACAGTTAAAAGAGAAGCTCATTCAGCATCTCAAGCTTGTTACGCACTGATATTTGGAAGCTATTCAGCCCATCGAAATTACTGATCAAGAAGAGGGACAACACATTCAATTCTCCTGCCTGTTCCAAGGAAGAGGTTGGGTCTGGTCAGCACATCGAGCTGTTAAATAGGAGCAGGCAGAGCCCAATCAGGCGCTTGAACCTATTCCATGTAACCAAG
>NC_057750.1:5250550-5251805 GCF_004010195.1 Chiloscyllium plagiosum | reverse complement strand
GCCCATGACTACTACCCTGTGGCTTCTGCACCTTTTCAAAATCTGTTTCCCAATCTGTTTCTCCACATCTCTGCTTCTATTGGGGTGCCTATAGTAAACACCCAACAAGGTGACTGCTCCTTTCCTATTTCTGACTACCCTGTGGCTTCTGCACCTTTTCAAAATCTGTTTCCCAATCTGTTTCTCCACATCTCTGCTTCTATTGGGGTGCCTATAGTAAACACCCAACAAGGTGACTGCTCCTTTCCTATTTCTGACTTCAGCCCATACTACCTCTAAAGGCAGATCCCCCTCGAACTACCTTTCTGCAGCCTTTATACCATTTCTAATTAGCAACGCTACCACCCTCCCTAATCTTACTAAAACATCTGTAACCAGGAACCTCCAACAACCATTCCTGTTCCTCTTCTATCCATGTTTCCGTGATGGCCACAACATCGTAGTCCCAGGTACCGATCCACGCCTTAAGTTCACCCCCCTTATTTCTGATACTCCTTGCATTGAATTTTACACACTTGAACCCATCTCTGTGTCCGCAAATATTCCCTGTCAGTGCTACCTTCTCCACAGCCTCCCTACGTTCTTGGACATCCTGACAAACAGCTAACCTACTTGCTGGACTACAAGTCTGGATCCCTTCCTCCTGCAAAATTAGTTTAAATCCCCCTGAAGAGTGCTAGCAAACCTACCTCCCAGGATATTGGTGCCCTTCTGGTTCAGGTGCAACCCGTCCTGCTTGTACAGATTCCACCTTCCCCAGAATGCAGTCCAATTGTCCAAATACCTGAAGCCCTCCCTCCTACACCATCCTTGCAGCCACGTGTTCAACTGCACACTCTCCCTATTCCTTGCCTAACTGTCACGTGGCACCGGCAACAACCCAGAGATGACGACTCTGTCCGTCCTAGCTTTTAGCTTCCAGCCTAACTCCCTGAGCTCCTGAATGACCTCTTCACCCCTCTTCCTACCTATGTCGTTGGTGCCAACGTGCACCAACACTTCTGGCTGCACACCCTCCCCCTTAAGGATTCTGAAGACACGGTCCGAGACGTCTTGGATCCTGGCACCCGGGAGGCAACAAACCCATCCGAGAGTCTTGCCCATGTCCACAGAATCGCCTGTCCATCCCTCTAACTATAGAGTCTCCTATAACTAGCGTTCTCCTCCTCTCCCCCTTTCCCTTCTGAGCCTCAGAGCCGGACCTCATGCCAGAGACCCGGTCACTGCAGCTTACCCCTGCTAGGCCGTCCCCCCC
>NC_057750.1:5203588-5250532 GCF_004010195.1 Chiloscyllium plagiosum | reverse complement strand
ATCGGTGGTCACCCCTACCTCAAACATCCTGCAGGAGGAATATTCCACTGCCTGCGCTGCCATTACTTTGCACTTAGTCTCCAAAACAAGAACACTGAGTAGCTTACCTGTGCACTTTGTAGGGTCTGGGGTCTAGAACACACCCACTCAAATATCAATCACTTACCTTCCCAACCAGCTCTGCGCTCCAACTTCACTTCCGCCCAGCTCGCGCCGCTCTCTGCTGTGAAAAGATCTTATTGAGATAACCTTATGCTTGAATAACCACCTGATGTTTATTGTCTAGTTCACACACATGAAGTGTAGCCACTTTAGGGGTAGCGCAGGTCAAGCTGTACAACTGCAGCTCAGCTTGATACCACATGTGCAGAAGGTGGGGGGGGAGGTTTCTTGTTTTATACAACATTTTATTCTTTGTTTTCCTGACAATCTATTGTTCCTCTAAATTAAAAATCACACAGCACCAGGTTATAGTCCCAACAGGTTTATTGGGAAACACTAGCTTTCGGAGCGCCGCTCCTTCTTCAGGTGGTTGTCCGGCATCTCCAAATCTCTTCTAAATTGGCATCCTTGGTAGGATGAATTTGACTTGTGCCTGTTAAAGCTGTGATGCATGAGGGCTGATGCAAAGTTTGATTTTTGTTTTTAATGCATTGAAGGATTGTTTAAAGTAATGTAGTAATTAATGGGTGTGGATGGCTCCTTTTAAAAACCGGTAATAGTTGAATCTGGATGATTGCATGTGTCGACTAGTTTGGAGCCAGACTCTATTCACATTGGCACTTCTCTTGCTGCGATCATAATTGCTTTTATTTGTAGAGTACTGACACCTGAATTAACACATTGCGGCACACAGAGTGTGCTTATATACTTTGATTTCTTTTCATTATTGTTATTTATTGCACATTTATATCATAGTGACAAAAATCTCTCGCCAAAGTGGTTTGTGAAACCTCCCATTTTAATTTTATTGCCTGCTCAGGATCTGAAATGTGCAATTACTCGTTGAAGGTTTAATTTGTACACAACCTAGTTCAAGTGCATCTCCACATCAGCACTTCAGTAAACATCGTGGTTAGGAGCATTATTACAATAATTGAAAATGCCAAACCTCATCCCTGTTACGTTGAATTCTAGAATTTTGTTTACTTTGAATGTACAGCACAAAGTTTAAACAGTCCAGCCAGTTCATGCTCCTCTCCAGTATCTTCCCATATGTCTCTATCTGTTAATATGTTCCCTTGTACCTTATCTAGCCTCTCCTTCAATGCATTTGCACTGTTCATCTCAATGCATTCAATATTCTCAGTGTTCTTTTGTTTTGAAGCTCTCATTCCATTAGTCTCCCTTCAGTCTTGTCTTGCCTTCCCTTCCCTCAATGTGAAAGCTGAAAACCTCTTTTGGTTATCATCATTAACCCAGCAATGAATGTTCCACCCACTGACTAATTCAGCAGAAAATATTTGTTCATGTAAACAAGTAAACTTTAAACTGGGTGAGCAAGTCGAACTGTGTATGTGGTTGCGGTTGGGTTGGGGTGTGAATGAGAGCAGGTTTTGGGAAATTGTCTTGCAGGAAGTATCAATGTATAGGATTATCTCGCAGGTAAAAGAGTAAAATTGAAATGCTCTGTGCCATTGAAAAATCAGTTGAGTACGATTTACTGTAATCTCAATTGTTACAGTGCAGAAAGAGTCCATTCAGCCCATTGTGTCTGCCAGCTCTTTGGATGAACAATTCACTGAGTATCACGCTGTCACTATCTCCCTGTAACCCTCCACATTCTTCCTTGTCAGATAATATTCCCTTTTGATGCTGCCTTCATCTCACTCTCAAGTAGTGCATTCCTGACCGTACTGCCTGCTGTGTGTTCTTGTGTCTCTCATTTTCTGTGCCAAGCATTTTAAATCTGTTCCCCTTCATTGCTGATTTTTTTGAGAGTGGGAACATATTCTCCCTGTCTGCTCTGTCCAGACCTTCTCATGCTCTAGAATACCGCAGAACTTGAGACACATTTATGATGTTCCTGGATGGCTGCCTTCAGTCTGAGTGGGGGGGGGTAGAGTTATTGTGCAGCCAATTCACTGTATGGAATTAACCTCTCAGAATATATTAAACCGAGTTAGTATTGAGTAGCAATGAAAGACTGATTGATTGTATTAAACATGATCAAGGGGTTTAGATCAGAGTGGTGCTGGAAAAGCACAGCAGGTCAGGTAGCGTCCAAGGAGCAGGAAAATCGACGTTTCGGGCAAAAGCCCTTCATCAGGAATAGAGGCAGGAAGCCTCCAGGGTGGAGAGAGAATTTTGGGCGGGGGAAAGAAGGTAGCAAAGAGTACAATAGGTGAATGGGGTGGGGATGAAGGTGATAGGTCAGAAAAGAGGGTGGAGTGGATAGGTGGGAAGGGAGATGGACAGGTCATGAGGACAGTGCTGAGCTGGAAGGTTGGAATTGGGGGGAGGGGAAATGAGGAAACTGGTGAAGTCCACATTGATGCCCTGGGGTTGAAGTGTTCCAAGGCAAAAGATGAGGTGTTCTTCCACCAGGTGTTGGGTGGTGAGGGGGGCGGTGGTGGTGAAGGCCCAGGACCTGCATGTCCTCAGCAGAGTGGGAAGGGGAGTTGAAATGTTGAACCCCGGAGTGGTGCAGTTGATTGGTCCGGGCGTCCTGGAGATGTTTCCTGAAGCACTCTGCGAGGAGGCATCCAGTCTTCCCAGAGACCGCATTGGGAGCAACAGATACAATAAATGACATTGGTGGATGTGTAAGGCTCCTTTGGGGCCTTGGAGGGTGGTGAGGGAGGAGGTGTGGGCGCAGGTTTTGCAAGCTGAGAAGATATCAATGGGTGTGGGGAGCCAATTTTAAATTTATTCTTCCAATGTCCATTAGCTTCCTCATTTGTGAAGCTTGATTAGCTACTTGTGCCCATTTTTCTTTACGGCATTTGGGTGTTTCTGGGAGTGCCAGCATTCATTCCCCACCCCTTACTGCTATCTCCTTGATTTCTGGGGGCAGTTAAAAATCAACTGCATTGCTATGGGTCTGGAGTCACATCAGTGTAAGCCAGACCAGTTAAGGGTGGTAGATTTTCTTCTCTAGATGACATTAACAAACTAGGTAGATTTCTGTTTAATGACAGTCAACGCTACATGTCACAGTTTACTGAGACTAGCTTTACATTCCAAATTTTGCTAATTGAGTTTAAATTGATGGGATTTGAAACTGTCTCCCCAGGCATTACCACAACTTCACCAATTTTCCCAGGCTTTTTTAAAAAATAAGAACAGCTTGAAGTCTACCGGTTTAAGATTAAATTTATATTCTGATAAATCTTGGTCACTTGGCACTGAGCCCCAGTTAATGGGAGTTTTCAATACAATGGGATCCATGATCAGAATTCAGCTATATTTGAAGTATTAAGCCACTCTCTGAATTTATTCAGTTTAGTTTCCTACTTTGCTTAAATTCTGTCCTATATTTCAGCTCGCTCCCAACATATCTTCAAAACCTAGAAATTCAGGCAGTATCTGCTGAGTTTCTTGTTCCATTTCCCTGATGGGATGTGGATTTATGTGACTTGAGTCTCCCTCAACAATAAACTTGATTATAAATAAATGCCAAGTTATAGCATAGACATGCCAAATGGAAGAGAAATGAGTTAACTATGCTGTTTGCTCACTTTTGTAAAGCAATCTCATCAGAGACCTGAGAACATAGAGCTGGCTGCCTTTTGATTTTGAGCGAAGCACTTGGTGCAAAACGACTCGTAGTAAAGGAACATTGAAATCAGATTTTGTAACTAAAGCTTTGCTTTTCCTTTTCCATTATGTAGAGCCCAATTTACTGAATGGGACAGCACACAGCGTCAACAAACGTGGAGTGAAGAAGCGGGACTTGGACTCAGCCCAACTCCGTGAAATAGTTTCCGATCTAGTGCCTCATGTTCGCATTGCTCATATCCTTCCAGCAAAGAGTGAGGTCCTGGCTGATGCTGTAAGTGGCTTTGTAGAATTCTAACAATAGAGATTTGCAGCACAGAAAATGGTCTTCAGTCCATTGTGGTGTTGTGTTACTGGACTAGTACCCTTTGGCTGATATTATAGGAACACCGGTTGAAATCCCATGTAGCACAGTGAAATTTGAATTCAGTTAGAAATTGGGTATTGTCATAAAAACTCATCTGGTTCACTAATGGCTGTCTTTGCCTGGTCTGGCATACGTCAGACTCCAGGCCTACAGCAACGTGGTGACGCTTAACTGTGCTCGAAGGATGGACAATAAAGGCTATCGAAGCCAGCAATGCTCAAATTTCATGAACTTTTTGTTAAGTTTGTGCTGGCCTTTTGCTATAATATTCTAAACTAATACTACACCTCTCTCCCAAAGCCCCCATATCATCTTGATTGTCTAATTTGCTATTACCAGGATTTTACTCTGCACAAATTGATAGCAGAATTTGCCCATGTAAGAATGATGACCACACTTGAACACTGACCCCTTAGCTGTGAGGCAACCAAATATGTTCCAAAGACAAGAGAGTCTGTAAATAAAAGCTCTTTCCCTCGACTGACCCAGATCTGGATGTGGCTGCTCTTGTTTTCAGTGGACAAGCTGAAAAAAAAATTTTAAAATTACTCCCAAGGCTAGAGCTAAGAAGTGAAAAAAGACTTGTTTTAGATGCCCCATGTCTGCATTTTTCACTCCACAGTTTTGGTTGCTGTTGCACATTTCTGGTATTTTGCAGTGGTTCACTTCATCTATCTGGAAATTGCTGACTTCCACAAAGGTTGCTGGATTTCTTCATTTCCTGATCTGCCTACGCGCTTGACTGGAAACCCAATTCTAAGTTTGGATTTTGTAGTAATCAGCCTTGGAGTGGTACAGCAACAATTTGACTAATTGTCTCAGTGTTATCTCTTTGGTTGAGCTATTCAGTAAGTTCCACTAGTCCACATTTTTCCCTCCTTCAAGTGTATATCCCATTACTGTTTAGTTTTGAGTGTAATTTATTGTTGTCACATGTACCAAGATACAGTGAAAAGTGTTGTTTTGTGTGCTATACCAGCAGATCATATATGCAAGTGCATCAGGATAGCAGAACAGAGTACAGAATAATGTGTTACAGTCGCAGAGAGAGATTAACATTTGAGAGGTCCGTTCAAAACAGCAGCGAAAAAGCTGTTCTTGAATATGTTTGTGTGTGTATTCAAGCATTTATATCTTATGTCTGACGGAAGAGGGTATAACCGGTGTGGGAGGGGTCTTTGATTATGTTGGTTGCTTTCCCGAGCCAACAGAAAGTATAGATGGAGTCAATGGATGGAAGATTGATTTGCCTGGTGGACTGGGCTGTATACATGAAAGTGAATTTAGAAAGTTACCTATGGATCCGATTTCACTTATCTTTTCAGGCAGTACATTCCTGATTATAACACTGGTGTGTAATTCTTTTCTCTCATGATAGATTGGAAAAATCAGGTGGACAAAGGTAGCCTAGGTGAGTTAAGTGTTTTCTAAATGGTTACTCAGAACAGCATGATCTGGAGCAAAGCAGAGAGCAAGATAGACTTGGCCTGGTATGGTGCAAAGTGAGATGATTGATTAATAATAGCTGCAATCATAATATGATTGAATTTTGCATTTAGTTTGGGAGAAGAGAAGGGTGGGACTAATACTACCATTTAAATTAGGGCAGTTATGAGGCCATTCAAGCAGAGCTAGCAAAATGAGCTGGATCTTCCTCTCTTTCTAAAATTTCTGTCTTAGGCTTGCTGCAGACTTTCAAGTTGGAGGAATATCACCTCACTTTTCACTGAGGCAGGACTCAACCGAGAGTTCAGCAACTTCAGAACATGAATACTAAACTCCATTTTGATTGCCACTCACTCCTGCAGAGTCTTGTTTGCTGTCTTCAAAGCTGACCTATTTTCTACTGTTCGCACTCCATTTGTATCTAAATTCCTTCTCAACTATCATTGCCTTAGTCGATCATCCCCACCCCCCACAGCTCCGTCTGCCTGTCCCTCCCTCCTTTCCCTACCCTTCTGTCTACCTGTCCATCTATTTCTTGTCTTCTAATTTAATATATACCAAAATGATGGCACTTCTGCCTCACAGCACTGGGGACACTGGTTCAATCAACCCTTGGGTGACTGTCTGTGGAGTTTGCATGTTCTCCCTGTGGCTGCATATGTTTCCTGTGGGTGTTCTGGTTTTCTCCCACAGTGCAAAGATATGCAGGTTAGGTGGATTGGCAATGCTAAATTGCCCATTGTGTCCAAGGATGAGTAGGTTGGTTGGATAACCATTGGAAATGCAGGGTTACAGGGATAGGGTAGAGGGTTGGTCTGGGTGGGATGCTCTTTGGAGGATCAGTGTGGACTTGGGATTATGATTCTGTTTGCTAGGTTAATAACTAATAATAGAACTGTGATAGATATTTGTTAACTAGTGCTGTTAAGGATATGTAGCAAAGAAAAAAAAGGGACCCCATTCGGCCATGACATATTTACGGGCAGATCAAACTTGAGGAACTATATTATTTTCTCTTATTCTTTTGCAGTGCCAGCGTCATTTTGGTGTAGATTAAATTAGAAGACCAGAAATAGAGGGACAGGCAGACAGAAAGGTGGTGCAATGCTTCTCTATGCTCCTGTCTGCAAAGCAACATTTCACTGCTAACCTCTTGTTAGATCTTCCTCAGCAAAGTCCCTTATCTGTGCTTGTGCTGCCCTTTTTAATTCCATCGACTAGAATTTGGTTGCATGCATTGAGCGAATGTTTTCACATTTGGTGAATCCTTCGCTATTACCTTTGAAAACGAGAAATGATCTAGTGTTGAATATCGCATTCTGTGACTGGAAAAAGCAGCCAGCTTTCCTGGAAATGTGTATTAATATATTCTCTTCAACTGTATTAAGCCATGACAGGACAAGTCATGGCTGCCCTGTTATGTTAATTATTCTTGCTTTGATCCCTGAACCACAGACTGAATATTTGGGTGAATGCCAAGTATCTGAGTAGCAGGAAACATTGGCCAGGATATTAATCTGAAATGTTCAGACTCATCCCAAGCCAGCTGATTTTAGCCAATGCTGAGGCAGTGAGAAAGAGTCCTATCTTTTTGGGGGATGCGGGGACCTTGGCAATGGTGACTTACACTTGGTCTCAGCATCTATGGTGTAGAAAGGGGACAGGTAGCCTCTGCCTCTCTTTCTGATTGATGTGCTGTGATACAGATAGAAAGTATGTGCGCATGATGGATATCCAGTGATGATGAGATCAGGCACGGCTGTGAGATCTATCAGGATTGAAGAGCTTGCCAATTCATTGTTGTCTAAGCTGCTACTTGAAGAGTCATTTGGCTTGGGTCGAGGAGAGTCAGTGGAACCATACTGCAGCATGATTTACGGCCTTCAGGAGAACAGGAAAAGGGAAAATTAGCAACACAAGTGGATGAGCTCTCAAAATATTTTCTCTCTGACCTAAATTTGCTCTCAGTCCAGCGATGCATGGATTTCAAATTCTTGTCTTGTGGTAAATTCCATTCACAGTGTAATTCCCACAGTTCTGACTTCCAAAAGCTGAAATTCCCAGCCTAAATATTCAATCCTTGCAATTTATGTCCTCCCCACCCCTGCTTGGCCTCCCCACCCCTCTCTCGCCCCTACCCCTCTCTCGCCCCATCAGAGCTGAAAATGTGTTGCTGGAAAAGCGCAGCAGGTCAGGCAGCATCCAGGGAACAGGAGAATCGACGTTTCGGTCATAAGCCCTTCTTCAGGAATGAGGAAAGTTTGTCTAGCAGGCTAAGATAATAGGTAGGGAACCTATCACCCTCACCTTGACCTCTTTCCACCTATCACATTTCCGACGCCCCTCCCCCAAGTCCCTCCTCCCTACCTTTTATCTTAGCCTGCTGGACAAACTTTCCTCATTCCTGAAGAAGGGCTTATGCCCGAAACGTCGATTCTCCTGTTCCCTGGATGCTGCCTGACCTGCTGCGCTTTTCCAGCAACACATTTCCAGCTCTGTATTCATATAAATGCATTTCCCATCATTGGATGGGACAGAATCTTCCATTCTAATCCATTTTTTCAAAAAATTCTTAATGCAGTGAACACTGAGACAGATACCATGGAACCAGATTTGTAGAAATCAGAAGGCAGCCTTCAGCTCATCTGTCTGTGCTGACTGACACATTTCCAACCTAACGTAGGTCATAGGGTAAAATACAGAATGTTCTACTTTAAAAAGCTATTTCCCAAAAGTTGGCTGTACATCAACTTCTGTTGAGCTAATCATGCATTTGCATAAAATGTGAAATCCCCACGCAGCCTGCTGAGAATGCATACTTAAGGGTGTACCTTGGTGTTTCCTGAACATTTTCCTGATTTGACTACTCTTTTAAGCTTAGGCTTCTGTGAGATTGTGTGGTGTGTGTGTGTGTTACCTGGCATCCAGGAATGATCAGAAAGTTGTTGAAGGGTCAGGGTTTTTTTGTTGGGGAGTGGGGTGGCTGAAATGGCTAAATACATTTTTTTAAGCTGGCTGTAGTTGAAGCAAAAGTCAGACCTCTGATCACTTACACTGACCCAATGCTCAAAAGGACCGCACATTTCTCAAAACTTCAGTTTAGGCTTTGCGACTGTCATTGTTTCCTCAGAGCTCGTGACCTCAGAATCCCAACTTGCGATCCTGCTAGGGGGGGCAATGGTGCAAACTCTGGGAATGCTTGGAATGTATGATAATGCAGCTACAATATCTGGAAAAAGGGATTTAGTTTGCATAGGTGCCCCATGTATCCAGTGTATTAAACTTATTGTGTGCTGCATTTCTGGGTTGCAAAGGAGCAATGCAATGAAGCATTTAAAATTTGTCATTTTGTTCAATAGGGTTGTAGTGAAGTATAGAATCATAGAATTTTACAGGGTGGATATTAGAGTCCTGCAGACAGCACCCACTTCAATAGGAACCATGTTGTTAAACTTGAGACGGTGCCGAAAGGATTTACAAGGATGTTGCTGGGTCTAGAGAGTTTGAGCTATAGGTAGAGGCTGAATAGGCTTGGACTTTTTTCCCCTGGAGTGTCAGAGGCTGAGGGGTGATCTTACAGAGGTTTATAAAATCATGAGGGGCATGGATAGTGTCAGTAGCTAAGGTCATTTTCCTCAGGGGGGAGGAGTCCAAAATTAGAGGGCATAGGTTTAAGGTGAGAGGGGAAAGATTTACAAGGGACCTGAGAGGTAACTCTTTCAAGCAGAGGGTGGTGTGTATATGGAACGAGCTGCCAGAAGAAGTGGTGGAGGCTGGTGCAATTACAGCATTTAAAAGCCATCTGAATGGTTGCATGAATGGAAAGGGATATGGGAAAATGCTGGCAATCTGAGCTAAGTCAGACTGGGATGTCAGCATGGATAAGAAGGGCCTGTTTCCATGCTGTATGACTCGAATCTATGATCTACTAGAATAATACCAAGAGTGAAAAACATTTAGATGCAAGCAAAGATTAGAGAAATTGGGCTTATTCTTCTTAGAGCAGAGAAAATTAAAAGGTGACCTTAGTGAGGTATTCAAAATTGATGAATAGTTTTGACAGGGTAAGGAAGGATCTTCTGTTTATCAGTAACTAAGGGTCACAATTTCAAGATTGTCAGCAAGAGAGCTAGGAGTGAAATGAGGAGAAATGTTTTTTATTCAGAGTATTTAGACCTGTTTTTGTAGAAGATTCTGGAAACCTGCAATCTGTCCACTGCTTACAGATATTTCCCAAATTAACTCTGGTATCCTAATCCTACTGTCTGACTCACGGGCCTTTATTTTTATTAATCTCCTGCCAAGGTAGGGAACTGGATTTTGTCTTCTGCATGGTGGGTGCCATCTTTCCAATATTAAGTCACTTGAATCCCAAGCAAGACCAACTTAAGATGCTCTGTGATGGATTATTCCCGGTCCTGTCTCTGGGAGCAATAGATTATGAGGGACCAATGAATGCATTGAATAAAAAGGAGCACTTGCATGATTTTCTATCCTTTTATGAAAGACAGGAAACTGGCCCCTCCCTGTTCAGCATTCTTGTACTCAGTGCCCCGGCAGTGCAACATTCTTGGGCTGAGTGTGGGGAAAATCTGAGGCATTTATGGGACGGAGTGAAGAGCAAATGTGCGCCAGTCTGCATGCCTAAATATTATGAAATTGGATCATCATTCCTATGGGACTGGAATAAATCTGTGTTTAAAGACATCAATTCTACTTTAAAGTGGTAAAATTGTCTTTTGAAGTGCAGTGAACTATTTGTACAAACAAGCCTCATTCTAGCTATGAGATGAACACTGCTGCTCTCACCCCAGGATTAGATGTTACTGTTTGTACTTCAGGGCATAATGTCACTGCATGCTGGTTTCTTTAGCAGTTTTGCTGTGAACTCAACACTGGCCCTACCGCTGCTTCAGCAGATTGTGTTTGTTGATTTATCCTCTTTTAATGTTCATTGGGCAATGTGGTGAAGATGTGCTATTTAGCAACTTCACCTGTCTCTGTAAGGGAGATGCTTTGGATGTTATGCTCAGTTAAAGGTTCTGTGTGAGTGCAGATTGTTTTACAGCCTGTATTCTACCAGGAGAAATAACGTTCTTAAGGTAATCTCAGCTGGGGTGCAAAATGTGTATTTATACGGTGCCATTCACGACTTCTGATGTTCCAATGTACTTTGCATTCTCCAGGCCCAGTGTGGCAGCCTCTCAGTGGCTTGGCATAGCAGTTTCTTGGCCCAGTGTGGCCTCAGCTTGAACTTCTGGTCTTGAAATGATTCATTGAAATGCAGTCCCACTGTGGCTAAGCACTTGAGAAAGACTGTAATGTCTGAACTTCCAGCTTTATTTTCTACTTATAACTAAGAAAGTGTCACTAATTTTGTTTTTGCTTTTTACCTTGTTCTTAAGATTTTGTACCTACGTACTTGTACCTCAGATGACACCTTGTGTGCAGCATTGTGTATTTTTCACTGTACTCCTGTACTTTGTGCTTGAGCACACAGAACAAAATCAAAAAAGTGTTTCTTGAATGTAATCATTGTTTAAAGTAGGACACAGCAGTCAATCTATATGCAGGACAATGCCGCAATCAGAAATGTGATCACGTTATATATTAATGATCTGGATGAAGGGACTGGGCGCATTCTAGTGAAGTTTGCCGATGATACGAAGATAGGTGGACAGGCAGGTAGTACTGAGGAAGTGGGGAGGCTGCAGAAGGATCTAGACAGTTTGGGAGAGTGGTCCAGGAAATGGCAGATGAAGTTCAATGTGAGCAAATGCGAGGTCTTGCACTTTGGAAAATAGAATAGAAGCATGGACTACTTTCTAAACGGTGAGAAAATTCATAAAGCCAAATTACAAAGGGATCTGGGAGTGCTAGTCGAGGATTCTCTAAAGGTAAACATGCAGGTTAAATCCGTGATTAAGAAAGCGAATGCAATGTTGTCATTTATCTCAAGAGGGTTGGAATATAAAAGCAGCGATGTGCTACTTAGACTTTATAAAGCTCTGGTTAGGCCCCATTTGGAGTACTGTGGTCCAGTTTTGGGCCCCACACCTCAGAACGGACATACTGGCACTGGAGCTTTTCCAGCGGAGATTCACATGGATGATCCCTGGAATGGTAAGTCTAACATACGAGGAACGGCTGAGGATCCTGGGATTGTACTCATTGGAGTTGAGAAGGTTAAGGGGAGATCTAATAGAAACTTATAAGATAATACATGGCTTGGAAAGGGTGTACACTAAGAAATTGTTTCCGTTAGGCGGGGAGACTAGGACCCGTGGGCGCAGCCTTAAAATTAGAGGGGATCAATTCAGAACAGAAATGCGGAGACATTTCTTCAGCCAGAGAGTGGTGGGCCTCTGGAATTCATTGCTGCAGAGTGCAGTGAAGGCCGGGACGCTAAATGACTTCAAGGCAGAGATTGATAAATTCTTGATGTCACAAGGAATTAAGGGCTATGGGGAGGATGCGGGTAAGTGGAGTTGAAATGCCCATCAGCCATGATTGAATGGCAGAGTGGACTCGATGGGCCGAATGGCCTTACTTCCACTCCTCTGTCTTATGGTCTTATGAGCAAATGATCTTTTTGAGGAATAGATGCTGACTAGGATAGTAGGGAGATATTTGATTTTCTTTGAAATATTTGCATGAGATCTTTATGTTCATCCCAAAAGGACAGATGGGCCCTCAATTTAGTATCTCATCCATAAGGCGGTGCATCACAGTGCAGTGCTCCCTCAATGCTGGGCAGGGTTATAGGTTACTATTTTAAATATCTAGAATAGAACTTGAACGTACAAGCTTCTGATTCTGTCAAAAACTCGACTCATGACTGGTGGGTAAAAGAAGAAAATGAGAAATAGGAATACGAATCAACCATTCAGCCCTTTGAGTCTGTTGCAATGTTTAATAAAAATAGATTTTTTTTTTACCTTACTTGCACTTCTCTGCCTTTTCCCATTGGCCTTGGTATCCAAAGAAAAATCTACTTTATTATGTCTGGCTTGAAGATACTCAACAACTAACATCCATAGCTGTCTGGGTTTACAAACTACAAGGACCATCCCACCATCGCCGCCACCACTACCTCCCCCCTTCCTTTGTCCCACCCACGTCACTCCCTCCTTCATTTCTGCACCTCCACCTCTGTCTCCTTCAGCTTGTCACTCTCCACTCTCCCCGATTTCCCTATGGGAACTGGGTATCACTTCACATCTATCACAAATTTAGCAAGCAGGTATAATAATTAAGAAGGCAAATGAAATATTGATCTTTATTGCAAGAGGAGATGGAGTTAAGTCTTTCTGCAACTGGACAGGCATTGTTGTGACCACATCTCAATTACTGCTTATAGTTTTGATCGCTGCACTGTGGGACATATTTGCATAGGAAGTAGTTTACTGGACTGGGAGGAGGCATTTGCCTTTTGAAAAAGACTGTGCAGGTTAGAATTGTACAAAGTTTCAAGGAATGGAAGATGATCCTAAAGAAACACAGTTTTCTAGGGGATTGATAGGCTAGTCGCTGAGAGAATATTTCCCCTCATTGGCGGAATCTCAGACTAGGCAGCATGTTTTAATAATGGGTCTCCTATTTAAGACCGATGTGAGGCAGAATTTTTATTCTTACAGGGTTGTTAGTGTCTGGAATTCTCTTCCTCAGAGAGACACTGGGTCATCAAATTCATTCATCTCCAGATTAGACAGGCTTTTGGTTCACCAAAGAGGTCGAAGGTTGTGGAGGAACAGGTAGTTACAGTTGTAGTCGGGTCAGCTATGATTTTATTGAATGGTGGGACGGGCCAAAAGGGCTACATGGCCTACTTCTGTTATTTCTTGTGGTTTTATAGAATATATAAGACCATAAGACAGAGGAGCAGAAATTAGGTCATTCAGCCCATCGAGTCTGCTCAGTTATTCAATCATGGCTGAAAAGTTTCTCAACACCATTCTCCTGCTTTCTCCCCATAACCTTTGATCCCATTGGCAGTCAAGAACCTATCTGTCCCAATTTGAAATATACTCAATGACGTGGCCCCCATAGCTTTCTGTGGCAGTGAATTCCATAGATTCACCACACTCTGGCTGAAGAAGTTTCTCCTTATCTCCATTTTAAAAGGAGCTTCCCTTTACTCTAAGGCAGCGGCCTTAACTCCTAGCCCCTCTCACCAATGGAAACATCTTCCCAACATCCAATCTGTCCAGGCCATTCAGTATTCTCTAAGTTTCAATTAGATCACCCCTCATCCTTCTAAATGCCATTGGATCCTCAAATGTTCCTCATATTAAGCTTTTTCATTCCTGGGACCATTCTCTCGTTTTTCATAATTCTCCAGTCTGTGGGCTTGGTCTACTCGTCCTGTCCTCATAAGACAATCCCTTCGTCCCAGGGATCAGTGCCAGACGACATTTGCACGTTCTGTGTGAATTGTTCACCTGCATAAACATTTCCTGTTGAATTTCTGTATCACAGGGTGTGTAAAGGTAACAAGAGCAGAAATTTGGAAAGTACTTTGAAACTGTTCAGAAGCAGGAACTATCTGAATACAAATATCTCTGTTGTCTTAACTGATGTAACCTCCAAACCAAAGGTTTTACCTACAACAAAGATAGCAACTCAACTGTTGATGAACTTGGTGTTTGCACAACTGCTATTAGCAACAAAAAGAACTTGTATGGTGTAGCTTGTTCAATTTTTCTAAAGCAGCTCTATCTAGTGTCCATTTAGAATTTCTTATAAAACAGTCCCCATTTAAACCAATCCATTAGCTGAAGTCTGATGTTTACAGCCAGTTAGAATTGCACAGGCACTTACCTTTTTGTGTTTGACTATAGACGATGACTGCAGGGTGACTCTGCCCTCACTTTGTGGCTTTCCCTCTCAGGCGTGCACAAGCTCAAACCAAAGTGTAATTGGTTACTCTTTCATCTCAAGCTTAATTGTCTGTTCTCCTTGTTTGATTGAGCTCTGTGATGAACGTAGTACTGGTGCAGGAAGGCCCCAATCTGCTTGATTTAGCTGGCCTCAGTTGTGGAGGTGCTGCATATGGCTTCGGTGCTGTTGAATTAAGGCAGGATATTAACAATTTCGTCATTGATCACTGAACCATTTGGAGTGGAGCCTGTGCTGTGTCCCACTTAATCCCTGGAGAAGTGGCTTTGCTTAGGTGCTTGATAATTTCACCTGAGGTTGGCTACTATTCATTGAGCTGCACTGTTGCAAAATTCAGCCGTGTAAATTGACAGCAAAGGCCCAACAGTTGTTAAATCAGCTTTCTTTTCTGCAGCCAAAGCCAGTGTGGCTGTTCCGTGGGATGAGCGTTTGAGTATATTAATTGTTTGGGGAGAATAATCCAGGGTAGTCCTGAACTCAGGCTGAATGTGTGTGCTTAATTGTGCAAATTGTATAGTTTCCGTTGTTGGCTGTTGTTTGTAACAGTGTGGGGATAATAAATCATTTTTGTGTTTCAGATGAAGAGAGCATTGATCAGCTCGCCCCCGTTGGACATGCTGCCTCCCCCAGAGGGCAGGAAATCCAGGGCATGGTTTTGCTTCAAGGCCTCAGGCATTGGTGCCAAGCCCCGATTGTTTACCCCATATATTGAGGAAGCCAAGGCAAGTAAATCTCCCATTATTTTCCGATGGCACACACTACATTTTTTTTTTTCAAACGTTGCAAAGCTGTGCCCTGGAGTCAGCTACTTGCCACAGGCACAATTGTGGTAACTGTAGCGGAACATTAATGGGAAAACAGTTTCTGCTATGCTGCATTTTCTTTCGATGCCTCCAGCATGTGACATTAAATAAAAGCCAAGGCTTGTTCCACCTCACTGCCCTGGTTGTCAGCTCTGATTAAATGCTACCTAATTAACTGAATGGTAATAGGGGCTTGTACATCGTGCTCGTCAGAATTTAACTCTGCACCAATTTGTAATGCTCCTTGGATGCTGGACCTGGTTTCCCAGTGGTCTGCTTGCATCCTTGGCTGTTGTGATCGCTGTGCTTTTATTCTGATCAGTCATGCTGGTGGTTTCAGCTTTCTAAAAAGAAGGGGAATTCAAGCTGTGGCCATTTGCCAAAATGAGCATTCTCTACTGATTGTGCCAGGCAAAACAAACCCTGGCTTATTCATGCTGTTTTTAATATTAGAGTTTTATTTCCTGGTAATTGGTTGCCAGGGTTGTGCTCTTTTCAGAACTGCAGTGGTTATGAAACAACCTAATAGAAATGTTTACAATTAGGAGGGATTTTATATTAGAAGGTGTTTCTGCTGGCTGGAGGGCACAGATTGAAGATCAAAGGATCAAAATCCAAAGAGGGAAATGAGAACTTTTATTTTGAACTGAACTAGAATATACTGCCTGAAAGAGACAGGAGAGCAGGTTAAACAGACTCGTTTGAAAGGCAATTTAGTTCTAATTTTCTTCTTTAAAATCTATATCAATATCTTTTGTGGGGATTGGGAACAGGGCAGTGGGACACATTGGCTAACCTTTTAAAAGAGCCACTGTGGGTCAAATGTGTTTTATGATTGTATAATTTGGCTGACTCCACATGGAACAGCATAAGGGAGTCTGCCTTTGTAGTCCTGAGCCTGGCAAGGGAAAGTTAATCTGAGTCTTTATGTATACAGTGATGCCTTTATTGCCTGGAAGAGTGCCTCTGTATGTGCTTGGAAACAGAGTGCCTCGTAAGGGCATGTTCTATGTGGAGCGTTTGAATGGAATGGGATTTAGGACAGTGAGGGGTGATCTTAATGAAACATACCCTGTCCAGTCCTCTCCGAACTTGTGGAAATGCTGGGAGGCTGTTTCCCCTCACTAGAGAATGTTAAACTAAGGGACGTTCTTTCAGACGAAGGGACGTGGAAAATAGGTACTTGAGGAGGCCATTCAGTCCTTCAAGCCTGCACCACCATTCAGTATCCGACTTCTGCTTTCTCTCCATACCCCTTGATCCCTTTGGCCACGAGGGCCAGCCATCCATCTAGGGCTGAGGGCAAAATTTGTTCACCCAATGATTTACAAAACTTTGGAATTCTCTATCTGAGAGTTATGGTTACTTAGTCATTGAACATTCAAGGCTGAGATGAATAGATTTTGGGATCTCAAGGGGATCTAGGGATATGGAATTGGGTGGGACAGTGGAGGATCAATATTGAATACCTGAACAGGTTTGAGGCGCCTTCGGCCCACGTTTGTTCCCATTTATGTTGCGTTGGGCTCATTTGTGGTATCCTTCCCTTTCTGTCTCTCTCCATAAATAATGTTGAGTGATATAATAAAGAATAAAAAGTGATTGTGAGTTTAAGGTTATGATTCAGCCTTGGGTTGGATGCTGCTGTTATTTTAAATCTAAGATTCCTACTATATTCAAATGCTGAGCTGAATTACTGCCTTGTAATACACTGTATGGATTGTCAGAATGCATCTTGATTTCTAAGCAGTGTTAGTCCTTAAGTACAGGCATGCAAGACAGTCCACTCGTCTCCCACCTACAGCCCAAGCTTTGGGGATTTCCCTTGATTTCCATCTTTAGCTTGTTGCTATGGCAGGAAAGCTAATGCTGGTTGTGCCTTCAGCTAGCAAGAACCCGCAGTTTAAAATTCCATTTTTCAACCTCCCTCTTTTCAATTCCTCAATTATAAATCCTCCTTAAAGCCCACTTCTTTTATCAATCTTTAACTCAGTGCTTCTCCCCACTTAGCGTGATGCCCTTATCCTTGCCCCTTGCAGTGCCTTCATTCCTACTTTACTACATTACAACCATGAAGCACAAGAAATAAGTGTATCTTAACGTTTAACATATTTATCACATGTTCCATAACCTAATGGAAGAAACCACAGCCATCCCTCAAGATCCTCCTTCCTATCTAAAGGGATTGTACAGTAAGGCAGCAAAAATGCTCTTGTAACTTAGAGTGAAAATTTCATCTGTTTAGATCGTTTTGGAAGAACTAATGTCAGAGCAGACGAGTTTGGAAAAGGTACGAATGAGTCGGATTTCCAGTGTTCCGGATACCCTCTACATGGTGGACTCTAGTGTGGCAGATTTTTCACGCCTGAATGCCGGATCCCCCCACAGCTGTGATGAAAGTGTTTCTGCAACTCTTCATGAAGAAGTACCTGGTAGGTTAATGCAAGACAAGATTTGCTTCCTTCCTTCTACAGTCTGTCTAACTTGATGCCTCAGATATTCCACTAATCTTTAGGATGGCTCTGTCTTAGTGACTATACTGTGGCTTTTGTACTTCACTCTCTGAAATGGGTATTGAGCTGACTCTGAAATGTGTGATACCCACTAAGGCATAGCTGACACCTATGTTGTATCCGATTGGTTCAGTTTTCCTGTAGAGATAATGAGTAATGTTAGGAAGAAATTGTACCTTTCACAATCTGGCACAGTTACAGCATTTAAAATACACTTGGGAAAGTACATGAACAGGAAACATTTGGAGGGGTACAGACCAGGAGCAGGCAGGTGGGACTAGTTTAATTTGGGATTATGTTTGGCATGGACTGGTTGGATCAAAGAGTCATACAGCACAGAAACAGACTCTATCAGAAGTCACACGACAGCAGGTTATAGTCCAAGGGGTGTATTTGAAATCCCAAGTTTTTGGAGCTCTGTTCGTTAGTCAGGTGAAGTCACCTGACAAAGGAGCAGCGTTCTGAACGCTTGTGATTTCGAATAAACCTATTGGACTCTAACCTGGTGTCGAGTGACTTCTGACCTTGTCCACAGCAGTCCAACACCGGCACCTCCACATCTATGACTTTATATGTCCTGAAGTGTTTTATAGACGGTGAGGTGCTTTTTGAATTGCCATCACGATCATAATGTAGAATCCTTTTTGTAAGTCTGTGCATGCCGGTGGGCAATGTGGGATTTAAAGATGTGTTCCAGAAACAGTCCTGTCAAATTGAAAGGTTTGAAATTGAATGGCATTGTAACAAAATGATGCATCAGAAGTAATTAGTTTGGGTTAGTAAAGTTCTTTGGTAAGGAGTGATTAGTCACAAACAGTGAGGGAAACCTGTGTTTGTGGGGGAGGATAGTCGGGAGAAACTAAGACAAAGCTCAAATTAGACACTGACGTGATCCTGGCCAGGGTGTGTACAAGGATAGATTTTAAAAATAGCAACCACCTCCTAATATCTAAATTTCTGAAACCACAACAGGGGTATTCCTGGGAGAGTTATGCAAAAAAAATGGTTAGCCCATCTGGAGGTGGGGACGGTTGCAAGAATGGAATTCCCAACTCAATTAATTCATGCAGTCATAATTTGTGCCGTCAAAGATATTGGGAGTTCATTGTACTGTTGCATCGGATATTTACATCACTGGCAAGATCAGTGCTATTGTCCCTCTCTAACTGCCCAAGTAGGTAGTGAACAACTGGCTTGCATACAACTGAGTGTCTTGTTCAGTCATAGCAAGGGGGCTAGTAAGAGCTGACCACGATGCTGGGTTTGGATCACATGATGGGAGTACTCGGCTGTGGTAAGGATAGCAAGTTTCCTTCACCAAAGGATACTAGTGAACCAGATATGTTTTCTAACAATAATCCTATAGACTCATAGTTATTGTTACTGATATCAACATTTTATTTATTCCAGATATATTTAATTAATGGTATTTAGATTTTACAGTGGCCGGTGAGATTTTAAATCCAGTTTCCAGGTTACATGTGCATCACAGTAACTGCAGTGTAACTGAGATATTGATCTGATTGGCATATTCAGGGTTGCCTTCATGACCTAATTCTCTCAGCATCAAAAATAGAAGCTAAATGTAAATGAAATTCATAATACTCGCAGAGCAATTTGTATCACAATTTTGTTAACCGATAAACTCTTCTCTCTCTGTCTTCCTCCCACCCTCACTCCCCCACACCACCTCTCTCCTTCTCCTTTCCCCTCTCGCTCCCTTCTCTCTATCTCTCTCTCTCTCTCTCCCTCTTTTTCTCGCGTGCACGCTCTCTCTATACCTCCCCTCCTGGCCCTTCCCACACCCCTCTCCCTTACCTTAACCTCCCCCCCACCGACCTCCTTCTCTCTCCCTCTTGCTCCCAGTGCCTCCAATCGATGTAGCTAAGACCATGTTTAGGCGGCTGAAGGAGATCTGGCAAGGTGACCAGGTGCAGAGAGCTTATGCTTTAAACATCGGTGCTGGGGCTGCTGTCACCCGGGCAGTGTACTTGCGCGTGGTCCGAGAGTTTGGCCTTCCTGATGCAGCAACTGAATTATTAAAGGTAACTCTTTACATTTGCAACAGTAGCAAAGGGGACAGTGCTGGTTGGGTTGGAAGAGGCGGGCTGCTTCTTGTATATCAGGCTGGAATCTAATCAACTGAAGGCAAAAATAAATCTTGAGGAATTCACCAGCTGAAGCTGCTACTTGTACATCTTAATTGGTTGCAGTGATTGGATTTTTTTTGTAGTGTTTTTACAGAAGCTAGTTATGAAAATAAGCAGTGCATAATTGATCTGCATTGTTCTGGATTGTGCCAATTTAGTAAGCTTCCTGCATTTAAAACACCAATTTAGCACACAGATGTGATACTACAAGCAGCAATCAGATGGGTGTTTTTATTCTAATTTGACTTTTTTTCTCTTTTTCTCTCTCTCTCTCTCTCTCTCTCTCCGTGCCCCCCCCTCACACACACACACCATGCATGGGTGTTTTGACTTGAGTTGCCACACTGTTGGAGCGGAGAAAGTGAGGGCTGGAGATCAGAGCTGAAAATGTGTTGCTGGAACAGCGCAGCAGGTCAGGGAACAGAAGAATCGACGTTTCCCTGAAGAAGGGCTTATGCCCGAAACGTCGATTCTCCTGTTCCCTGGATGCTGCCTGATCTGCTGCGCTGTTCCAGCAATACATTTTCAGCCCACACTGTTGGAGCCCCAGTTTACTGGAGACCACTTATTCTATTGCATGGTCAACCCGGTGGATCAAACTAGCTTAAAAGCCCAATCAGAAATGCAAAAAATTAAATTTTGGTATGTCAGTAGTTTACTGGTGTAATTAATTAAATAATTCACCCACAACCTGAGCTACAAACCTTTTCAAAACCTCATTAAACACTGCTTTCCGTAGATGGTTCTCTTTGCCTCATGCTCCCTCTTGTGGAGAGTTCACAATCTTGATTTTTTTTTTGCTGTCTTCTTCCATCTTGCTTAGTGCCCCCTCTCTCACTCTTTCCACCCTAGTCCCAAACTCTGCAATGAACTGCAGATGGAGAGTAAACCCCCTTTTTTGCTGCTCTCAGAATAGAATAGAAATTTATTGTCACATGTATTTTTAGATGAAAAATTCTGTGAAAAGTTTTTTTTAGTCACCCTGCCACGTTGCCTGTATCAATGACTGAAGTCCTTCATGGTTTTGATTAGATTAGATTACTTAGTGTGGAAACAGGCCCTTCGGCCCAACAAGTCCACACTGACCCTCCGAAGAGCAACCCACCCAGACCCATTCCCCTACATTTGACCCTTCACCTAACACTATGGGCAAATTAGCATGGCCAATTCACCTAACCTGCACATCTTTGGACTGTGGGAGGAAACCGGAGCACCTCTCTGCTCTGCTGCCATCTAGCGGCTGAACTGAAGAAGCACAATAGAATCTGATTGTCTGGCTGTTGTCTCCGCTGTTGACCTCTGCGCGGCGCATAACCACAGAGACAGGCCATTCAGCCTAACAAAGCCATGCTGTTGTTTAAGCTCTCAACTCCATTAATACAGCTTTCCCTTTTCCCATGTGTAAACGGAGTGTCAACCAGCTTGTTGTGAGTGTGGAGATGGTTCTAGGTGAGATTTCCTTACCTAAACGGCATACGTTTGATCATAGTTGTCACCATTACTGAGGCTAGCTTTATATTCCAGACTAGATATTTTCCAATCAACTTGTTCATTGAATCCTACGGTTTAGAAGCAGGCCATTTGACCCATCACTTCCACACTGACCATCTGAAGAGCATCCCACCCAAATCCATCCCCCTACTCAATCCTGTCTCTGTAACCCTGCATTTCCCATGGTTACCCCACCTTGCCTGGATATCATTGGATACAAGGGGCAATTCAGTTTGACCAATCCACCTAGCTGCATGTCTTTGGATGAGAGAGGAAACTCGTGCAGGCACAGGGAGAATGGGCAAACTCCACACAAACTATTGCCCCAGGGTTCCTGGTGCTAAGAAGCAGCAGTGCTAACCACTGAGCCACCGTACCGCTCCTCCAGAGATGATGTTATACATCTGGAGCAGGTGGGATTTGAGCCCGGATTTTCTGGCTCAGAAGTAGGAACACTACAACTCGGTCATGAAAGTCCCCCTATATTCCAGACTAATCAATTGATTTTATGTGCCATCCATTGCCAAGGTGGGGTTTGAACCCTCGTCTCCAAATCCGTAGCTAGGTCCTCTGGATTGCTATTCCAGTGATACTTGCACTATGCTATGATGGTGAGTGGCAATGAGACCATTTGGCCCCATGCTCCATGTGAGCCTCCTTAAAGATTCAAGTGTTTCTTCCTTTCTCACTCAATTACATTCGTGTATCCTCTACTTCTTTCTCCCTTATTGGCTTATCTAGCTTCCCCTTAAAGATTTTCCACTTTTAGCCAAATAAATGTTTTAAAATTAACTTTTCATATAGAAGACATCTAGTGGTACTAAATTTTGAAGTTTCTTTAAGCTCTAAAATTTTCTTTGTGGTTTAATGTTGTTCACGGATTCTTTCCACTTGCTTCTTCTGAGATCTTTGAAGTCCTCCACTTCTGTCCTCTTACACATCCTGATTCCCTTACTCCACCTCAGCTCGTGACCTCAGCTCCCTGACCCTAAGCTCTGAAACTCCCTCAGTAAACCTCCCTGACCCACTTCCTTTTAATAACCTCTTTAAAACCTACCTCTTGTGCTTCAGTCTTGGTTGCCTTTGTGTTAAATTTTGTTTGATTCTGGGAATTGCCTTATTACATCCACGTATTCATTTTATTTTAAAATGTTCGGAGCGTCACAAAAGACCACTGCAAATTGTTCTTGAGCAAAAGCCTTATAGTTTGAGAAGTGATGATAAATACCTCAGACATTCCAGCCTTCACTCCAGAATCATTGTTCAAAGAATGAATAAAGGAACTTAAAAGGAACAAGCATGTTGGAAGCAGGAAAGAGAAAGGGATATTTGCTGTTTGAGTGTAGACCAGGGGTTCCCAAGTGGTGAAGTTGTGAACCCCCCCTCCAAAACAGGTTCTTGGGCCGGGAACTCTGACGTAACAGTGGGGCTTGCACTGTGGTCTGGCAGCTGTGTGGCTTCTTTAAATGTTTATTTCTTTTCTTTTGAGAGTGGCTTCATCAGCTGTTCTTCAGGTGGGTTTAGCTTTGTACAAGTGAAACTCAGTATATTTTCCATCCTTCTGTCTGCCAACAAGTCTCTAAACTCGCCAACCTTCTCAATGACACTTTCCTCTGCTTCCCCAGCCACACTTGTCATTTTTCTCCCCTGGTGTCATACAAAGGTCTGAGTCTTTTAAATGCTTCATGCCCTGGCACAGAGCATGTCAGAGTTCTGACAGTTGTGATTTGAAATATTAGCCTTTCCTTTCCAATGTTAACTGACCCACTGTACCCTTTAGCGGCAGATTTGCTTCAAAGCTGATTTAGTTTTAAGATGTACAGTGTTCCTTTTATTTTACTGTTTTATTTCTTTCCATTTCAGTATCCCGCGGTATATTTTCCTAATGAGCACCTTGGCATTGATAGCCCGACCTTCCCAAAACGCCAGCCAAACTCTCGACGGACCACTCCAGTCAAAGAAACCAACATCCTGACCCTGGACCCCTTCAGGAATTTCAGCCCGCCTCTCCCACCACCACCTCCTCCTTACCATCTCCCTCCAACGCCTAGAAGAGACCGCGCACAGCCCAGTGAAAAGAAAGAAGACAGCCAGCCTACCTCATACTGTGCTTTACGTACTAACCAACAGCCACATTCTGGCGCTCGAACTTCAGAACAGGCGGTCCAGGCATCTATCAGGGCTATAAACTGCGAGGAGCCCACTGACAACCATTTGACCCATGAGGAGCAGGTCTCTGTAAGTATAAGTGTACACTCCTAGCTTCTGATTGGTGAATGTCTGTCTGGTATCTCACTGATGCTGATGTTGGGCATTGCATTGTTGGAGGTGAAAGTGAGGATTGCAGATGCTGGAGATTCGAGTCAAGATTAGAGCGGTGCTGGAAATGCACAGCAGGTCAGGCAGCATTGGAGGAGCAGGAATATTGACGTTTCAGGCAGGAGCCCTCCATCAGGAATGAATTGCATCGCTGTAGCTGATCTCTGCAGTAGAATCCTTCCTATTGTTATCAGAGCAAAATTGACTAGGTTTACAGTGATAGTAAATGGCACCATTTTCTTTGTATGCTGCCTCCAATATCATAATAGTAATTACACTTCAAAATTACTTCATTAGTCACAAAGTGCTTTGGAACATCCTGAGATCATGAACAATGCTAATTAATTGGAGGTTTTTTTTCCCTTTAACGAGTGCATGTTCCTCATTACACCAGTCAGTGCATCTGTTCAAAATGAACTGTCTTTTTTCCCAGCCTCAGTGACTCCATTGATTTTAAACAAAAGCAGGCAAGCACAAGGTACTCAGTCAGACCAGAAATGGACCCGGCTGCCCTTCCCAATTTGTGTTCAATTAATGGATCTTGGTCAGAACTCTGGAGGCCAAGGGAAGACTTGATAGAAGTCTATCAAATTAAGATGCAGTGGTAGGGTTGATGGTCAGTCTTTTTCCCAGAGTTGAAATGTCTAATATTGGGGCATGCATTTAAGGTGAGAGTGGGAAAGTTCAAAGGAGATGTGAGGGAAAGGTTTTTTTATAAAAAGTGGTAGGAGTCTGGAATGCATTGCCAGGGTAGTAGTGGAGGCAAATACGATAGGGGTGATTAAGGGACTTTTGGATAAGCACATGAATAAGCAAGGAATGGCAGGATATGAACAAAGGTCAAGCAGAAGGGATTTGTTTAATTTGGCTTATTGTTCCTGTGCTATACAGTTAATGTTCTAATTGTCAGGGATGGCTGGAAAAAGAGAGATTTAACTATGCTGTTAAATCAAGACCTTTTCCACTCTTTCAAGTGACCATAAAATAAATACCATCCAAAGAAGGGCAAATGAACTCTCTTGGTATTCTGACTCCTATTTGTCCTTTAACCATTGTCACTAGAGCTCTTCAATATTCATCTTCAAGGTTCTGTGCGACAATGTATATGATTGGCTACCATTTTTCCCTACATTCTGACAGAGTCTATTCATCAAAAGTGCTCATTTGGCTATAAATCATTTTGGCCATTGTGGAAGACTCAATAATAAATGCATTTACCATTGTTTCCTCAACACGTTTAATATTTAACTACTTGATGTTAGGTGAGATTATATGTAGATGAGGCGAGATCAGCTTTAGTTTTTCGGGTGAGAATAATTGAATGAGTGCAGACAGTAATAACATTTTTAATAATTCCCTTAAATTCTCTGCTTCATATTTTATTAATGGAAATTTATGTATGAAAATTAGTCATACTGTAATTACATCTTCCCACCAGTGATGGCAATGCAGTATCTCTATATTTACAATAACATTAAAACCAGTGTGTAGGCACATTTGCAATATCTCTAGTTCTTTTCTAGTCTGGATTTGCTTTGGTACTTCCTATAGACTAATTTAACTGTTTGACTTCACAGAGTTCCAAAAGTTTGGTTAAAGACTTGATGCCTGACATTGCCATGGCAGCTGGGTCAAAGCAGAATTTAAGTTCCAAGGACCCTGAGCTGTGTAAGCCCATCACTGACTCTGTTCGCGATTCTACAGAGCCCCCCATGGAATCGTCTGAACTGCTCTGCACGAACCGGGGTATCAGTAAGTACAGCTTAAGGAAGAAGAAACACTCACGAGGCCAGAAACCTCGAAGACACGTAGACTTCTGGAACTACCCTGATTTTTATGATTTTTCCCCTGAAGATTCTTGCCAAACTTCTGTGTTGCCCCAAAAGTTGCCTTCCCCTTCTCCTTCCCCTTCAAAGGGCCTTGCTTTCTGTCAGGACCTGAAGAATAATTCTCGGTCCCCTGCTGGTTTGAAGCAAGGCCAGATCACCCCCACGTCACCATCCAAAAGGAAAGAGGCCTTGAGCAGTGAATCTGTAGATCCTCAGGAGAAGCCTGAACTTAAGAGGACTTTGGTAAAACTTGACCCATCGTCTACAGTAGAGGTCCATTGTAGTGCTGGCACAGATTTGACCCATGGTTTACCAGCCCATGAGGAACGGCTGCTTGACACTCCTCAACAGCTTGGAAGATCTGACCAGCAACTTCCGTTGGATCCAGCTGGTTATAAAGCCACCTCTGGTGGGACTTTAATGGGGACAGATTTGATACATGGTTTGCCAGCAGAAGAGCAGAAACCCAGACCTAGACTTGCGTCCCCAATCAAGTGCTCATTTCTAACTTGCGACCTACCGGCTTCTCAGTCAAGACAACGGAGCTCCCCACAGACCACGGTAAAATCGGACGTCCTTTCCTCCCCAGAGCCGAGCTGTTGTGATTATCTTTACCGGAGGGGTGGCAATGGTGTGGCAATGACGACAGATTTGACTTGCAGTCTTCCTACCAGCCCTAGTGTTGGTGTGCCATTAATCTCAGTTTTCGAGGACTCCTCTGGAAGAAGACTAGCCGACACAAACCTCCTCTCACCATCAAACTGTTGCATCACCCATAGCGTTAACTCCAAGAGACAGCCAAGTAAATCTGAGACTAGAGACTTTCCTTACAAAAAATCAGCTCTATAAATTTCATATTTGTATTACTAGTCTGTTGCATTTTATATTTCTTTCTTTTATTTCCCCTCCACCTTCTCCAAAGGGTATCCAGTAAATGGAAATAAAATGATATGGTGCAACCAGAGCTATTCTATGGCTTTGGTTCATCTTTGACTGTATTGCAAAGTATCTGATCCACTCAAAAGAACGTTAGAAGACCCTGAGTGATCTGATGAATCTTTTGTCAGGGGGACGGGTGGCATATCACATTGAGGCTGGGGACCATTGATTTGTTTGTTTTCCATTGATTTTCTGTTTGTAAAGGCTGAGCATTGATTTCAGGTTGGTGATGCCTCTGAATAGCCCATTCTCAACCTGTGCTACCCCTTAAGGACAGGGCCACATTAGGCAGGCATGCCTCGCAAGGAGGCTAATTCAGGAGGGGAGTCTGTTCTGCACGTCCCTGAACCGACGGCTGAGACATTTTGACAAGTAACCAAGATTTTTTTAAAAAGTGGAATGAGCTTTCTTTTTAAATTCTTTTCATTGGAGTAAGTGTTGCTGGCAGGCTTGTATTCATTACCCATCTTATTTGCCCTTGAACTGAGGGGTTTGCCAGGTCATTTTGGAGGGCAGTTGAGTCAGCCATACCTCTGTCACAGGACAAGCAATCCTGGAGCCCAGGTTAATGTTCTGGGGAAATGGGTTCAAATCCCTGCACTTCAGCTGGTGGAATTTAAATTCCAATTAATGAATTTGGAATATGAAGCTAGTCTGTGATGGTGATCATGAAACTATGGTAGATTGTTGTAAAAACTCATCTGATTCTCTCAGCTCTCTTAGGGAAGGAAATCTGCCATCCTTGTCCTCTGACACCAGATCCTCTGAAATGGCTTTGGAACCCACTCCATTCAAGGGGCAATTAAGGATGGGCAGCAAATACTGGCCTTGCCTGTGGTGCCCGCATCCATGAATAAAGAACGTCTCTCCTCTTCTTGTAATGCACACCTGAGCATTCTGTGCATTACGCACAAAGAAAGATGTCGTTTGTCTGTGAGAATGAAGCCAAATCCTATTCTGAGCCTTCAAATAAGGGGAGAGACTACTCACTCTCGGCTGATCTTATCTCTCGTCAAACCATTTGCCATGAAAACAAAACAAAAACTAGCTTGTACTCTGCGCCTAATCCAAACAGGTTTCTCATGACTGTCTTCTGTTTGGGTGGTGTTAAATTAAGAAAAACAAACCACGTGTTAGGGCACTGCTCTCGCCATGTCAAGGAGAAGGGTCTTTCAGAGGAAGGAATAAAAGTAAGTCTTTGAGTTGGTGGTCCTCTCATTTCAACAACAGCATTCTGTCACCAGAGGTAGGGAAATGGGCTGAAAGAAAATGCTTCTCTTGAAGTTAGCTATGAATTTCTTAAATTTGATTCAGCCCGTCACTTTTGTTCACAAGAAGTTTGTTAATTATTGACGGGTGAGGGGTGGAAGAGTTACCATCTCTATTATGTAATGGTTTCCTAACTCGCTTATCCCGTGAAAATACAAAGGCATCTCAACCTGTAACCAGCAGGGAAGGTCAACCAGAGGCAGAGATCGCGCCAGGAATGGGTGAGATTTTCATGCTGAGCCCACCCCGTGCAGTTACCGATTCTGCCTTCTGTTTAGTACGAGTTTTTGGATTAATGTAACATTAGAGTTAATGTAACATCTGCACCAGTGGGTACAGATCTGTCACTGGTGGTGGGAGAAATTTTGACAGGGTTGAGTTGAGAGCGCCGAACAATGAAACGCCTCAATTTGATGGCAGTTATTTTTCAGAGGAGTATGGTACGACAACACTACACTACTGGGAATTCTCTCCCATCCTTTGTATCTAGGTCTTGTATTTCCAAGGTTACAATAGCCCACTTAACCCATCCCTTTAACTATCTCTAAGTTGCTTCTAAACACTTACAATGCTTTTGAGAGGGGGTGGTTTTTATTTAGGCTCCTTGAAGTTAAAATTATGTTTTGAATATATTTTTATATGATATATCAACTTTAAAAACTCTGCATCTACAAGTTGTATTGTCTTTTTCTAAAACATCCTGTTTGTCAAGTCTTTTCCTCTGTTTCCCCTGTGTGAGAAAATGGTCTTTGAAATGGTGTTTTGTTTTTGGTATTTAATAAAAAACAAGATTCACTTTGAAAACCCAAAAAAAAAACCAGGGTTTTGTTCTAGGGCTATTAAGTAGACAGGCTGACCCATTACCTGTAAACCCCAGCATATTAGTTAGCTGATTAAATCTATTGCCCCAGATATCACTGCAGAAATCAAGGCACTTTTGAATATTTACTGGGTTTTTTTCCCCGCATTGGCAGTACTATTTATTTAAACAACAGCCAGACCAGTATTGACCAAGAATGCATCCTCTAGTATTTTTGATGAAATTACCAAGCCTGAGGCGAGATTGAGGGGATAGTGATGCTTGCTAAAGCTTACATGCAGGTGCAGCCAGCAATTAGGAAGGCAAACAGTATGTTGCCCTTCATTTCGAGGGGATTTCAATACAAGAGTAATTATATCTCTGCAGTTGCATGGAACTTTGCTGAATCCACACCTGGAGTATTATGTACACTTTTGGTCTCTTTACTTGGGGAAGAGTATATTTGTTAAAGGGAGTTCATCGCTGCTTCACCAGACTGATCCCTGGGATTGCAGGATCGTCCTGTGAGGAGGATTGAGGTATGTATTCCATAGAGCTTTGTAGAATGAGAGGTGATCTAATTAAAACTGATAAAATTCTTAAGAGCTTAATAGATTGGATGTTGGACCTTCCCCCTGGCTGGGGAAACAGGATTTGGGGTAGCCAATTTAAGGCAGAGATGAGGAATTTCTTCACTCTAAATCTTTTGAATTCCACTGAGAACTGTGGAATTGATATCATTGAACAGGCTCCAGACAGAAATCCATATCTTTCTGGGGACAAAAGGCATTAAGGAGGTGGTGCAGGTAAGTGGCATTGAGAATCCAAGATCAGCTACGATCTGATTGAATAGCATGACAGGCTTGGGCTGAATGGCCTTCACCTTTTTGTATGAAGTGTTGGGTCTAGGTAATGGTTTGAGCAATGAGGTTCACTTCCCTAATTCAGCAATTATTTGAAGCATGGTAGGGAGGTAGATAAATATTTTACATCACAGATTGGGATTGGAAGGGCTGTAATTTAACTAAACTGCCAGATGTCTATTGCTCACGATCAAGAGATCTACTTTTAAAATCACATGGAGCTAAAGTCATCTGGTCCTTTCAGTTTCCACAATGGGCACAGCAGTTAAAATTGATTCCTTTGTATCTGGTGTACCTCCTGAAAGTTTCTGAAATATTTTTCAGAAGTCCGATTGTTGTCTGACCAGTGAGTTGTCAGCTTTAGATGTTCAAGCTGCTTTATGATGTATCAAGAAGAAAATATTTCAAGGCCCTCTCCCTTGCCCTCTCGTCCTCTCCCCCCTCTTTCCCTCTTGCCTCACCACCATCACGCAGTTTCCTTCTCACGAGTTAACCAGTTAAATTTTTACGACAATCGTTAGACTTTTAATTACAGGTTTTAAGAAAAAAATTGGATTCAAATTCCAACATCTGCCATGGTTATATTTGAACCCCTAACCCCAGAACATTCCATGGATTGCTAGTCCAGCAACAATACCACTAGGCCGTCACCTCCACTTTATTCTGTACCTGTCAAGTGCACTGAGGTACAGGGTTGTTAGTTGTCACAAAACCCTTGGAATATTCCCAAGTGTCAAAATCCATGACTGGCTAAGTCAGAGGGAAAGAGATGTCCCTTATTTCCCCCCCAAACCCATTCTTGCATTTGTCTATATGACTATTGTTGCATTTGGAGTGTACTACATTGTATAATTACCACTTTTCCTCTCAAATATACCTTTGTCTGTCTGGTGCCCTGATGGAAGTCTGTAAGAGTTAGGCATCTGACTCTGAGGTTTGCCAGTGGATTCTTCTGCAAGACATTCATGAGAATGGAATGTTGATGGGTGACCTGTTACTTTTCTTGCCCCTTTCCTCGTTTCTCCTTCATTTGGAGAAATGGCCGACTTGTAATTGGCTTAGCCTCATGGCAAAAACAGCACTGAGAATCTTGTCCACTGGGAGTCATTGACAAGTGACTTCGCTTCAGCCAACATTTGTGTTCCTTTTCCAATCAATTCCACCCATGTAGAAATCTGATGGCCCATCTTGAGATGACGCAAACACGAGGGGGACAGTCAGCCTGTCTCAACTTATTCATCACTTCAGTTCAGGGATTCCAGCTGTCTTGCAAATTTTCTTTACCCTCTCCCTGAAGCTTAATTTCAAATGTTAGGAGTCCTGTGAGAGTAAGATTTTCCTCCCATCAGGCTCAAAATTGCCTGTCACTGAAGTTAACCCAAATCTACTCTCAGATTTCTCTTTCCTTTAAATGGATGAGCACAGTAGGGTTCTCCTATTAAAGAAAAAGGTGGCCATGACCTTAGCCTAGAGTCCTCTGTGAAATATTGAATGTTTCAATGATTTCAAGTATTTTTGAGACTTGAGGCAAGGAACACGTATGAGCAAAAGAAATGAAAGAATCTCGGGAGGTTTTGGGAAAGCAGGGCATCTCTTGAAGAATGGTACTGGATAGGGTTTTTAGAGGAGATAGCAGGGACCTCTGTCCATACTTGCTCATGACATTAAAATGGGAGTTGTTGGCACTGCAGCAATGCCTTGGGAATGTCAGGTGATCAGTAATAGTCACATGTTTGCTTTTCATATCAGTAGGCGATATTGACCCGCGTGTACCATGGAACGCTTTTTTTTAAAAAAAAAAGTCTATTTTCCATTTATAGAGTCATGAGAACATGAACAGAAACCCAAAATAAACGAGTTGTGACTTTTTAAATACCAGAGTGTTCAGTAATCTCTCGAGTGAGGAACACCAGTGGCAATGTAGGATCCCTCCAAGTTGCAATTTAAGACCGTGCACAAAAGTGCTGCCCTTAATTTTGACCCACATGTCCATTTATTTAATTTCATGATTTGATTCACTTTCAAACCAAAATTAAATCCTTTTACTTTCTGACGAAGGGAAAGCAGTCCCTGTTCTCCAAATGTTTAACCTTTCCAGTTTTTTTTCTCCTTTTGGATGGGAGATGCGAGTTTTGTTTGGACTTTGGAAGCGTCCCTTTTATTAAGGAAACTAGATTATGCAAACAAACAAATGATATGTTTTAGTGGTTTCAGAAGCTTGGTAGTTGTATACAACCTCCTGTGGTCTTTTTTCACCACATCCTCAACCACCAAGATATTCTGTTCAATCCAGCCCTGGTGACTAGAAAAAGAGAAGTCTTGATTGTCACAGGATCAGGATGGAGATGGGGGTCATTTGGTTCAAAGTGCATTGGAACCCTGTAAAATCTCCAGGGAAGTAGCAATGAAAGAACGTTTGTAACTGCCCATTTATTACCTCCTGAATGTCCTGTATCAGTTTATTCTCTCAGCAGTTTATCCTGTGTTAACACTGCATTGTGCACAGTTATCAAGAGGGTTGGAGGAAGGAGCGGGGCAGAAGATGGAAGCAGAGCAATGCAGGGATTTTAAAAATCAAAGGGTTCCTGAGATCCAGATGATTGTTTGGAGTCAACTGGGATTGGAGTTGCTGCGGGGTGGGGGGGTTATTTGTTGAGGCATCGCTGGCTTATTGCCCATCGCTAGTTACCTTGAAGTTAGTGGTGAGTTGCTGCCTTGATTTGCTGCAGTCTGTGTGGTATAGGTTGGACTATATTGCTGTTGGGGAGGGAGCTCAAGGATGTTGACCGAACGGCACTATACTTTCAAGTCAGGATGGTGAGTAACTCAGAGGGTACTTTCAGGGGATGGTGTTCCCATGTATCTGCTGCCCTTGTCCTTCTAGATGGTTGTGGTTGTAGGTTTTGGTAGGTGATGTTGTACGACCCTTGGTGAATTTCTGCAGTGTATCTTGTAGGTGGTCCACACTATTTCTTCTGAGTGTCGGTGATGGAGAGATATGGTGGATGTGGCATCAGTCAGGCCGGAACTTTGTTCAGGATCAAGCTTATTGAGTGTTATTAGGGCTGCAATCATCTAAGGGGGTTACTGCAGTGTACTCCTGACTTGTCTTGGTGGTGGGCAGGCATTGGGGAGTCAGGAGGTGAGTTACTTGCTACAGGGTTCCTAGTCTCTGACCTGTGCTTGTAGCCACAGTAATGATATGGCAAGTCCAGTCAGTTTCTGGTCAATGGTAACTGCATGCTACTTAAAGCATGATGCATGATGTGAACATACGAACTGAAAGAAGCTATTCACACCCAGAGATGTGTTCTGCAATTCATGTAGGTAGTGGTTGATCTATAATGTTATGCCATTTTCACTCATTTCTGTGATATTCCACCATCCCCGTCCCCCCAAAATCTCCAGTCTGTTGAACAGTTTACCTGTACTACCACAGCCACTCTGTGTGAGCTTTAATAGCCAAATGGCTAGCAAACTTCTTGAGGATAAGGGTCATCAGCAGGGCAATACGATACAGAAGTTCGATCAGGAGTTTCTCCCAATTTTTCCACCCCTTTTCGTGCTCCAAAGTCAGTGATTTAGCGTGTGCTGGGGTCGAGTTAGGGGCCACTGTTTGGGCGTATGGGGATCCATCCCAAGGAGGGAAATTTTAGTTGTCAGTTTTTGAATGTGATTTGCTGATTAAATTTTAAACAGATCTACCTAGCCAAAAATCAAGAATAAAGAAACCACATCTGAATAAAATTCCCAAGTCATAATCCCACCACTCCTTGGGTATCGCCACTACTTCAGTTCAGTTTGAAAACTACTCGTTTGTAAGTGTAGGACTTGCTCTTGTTAACTTGCTGCCCAGCAACTTGTAGTATTAAGCACTTATCTGGTTTTAACATTGGCCCTATAATGAGACTATTTAAAAGTATATAATTGCCCTAGGCTGCATTAATTGTACCACTCCACTACAATCCAACTACTGTGGGTTATGCCAAGATGTTAATTAGAGTAGATTCAGCAATATGTTGGATGCACCTTCTGCAACTGCTGTCCACTTTCCTTTTTAAGTTCATCTTTGTGTGACCTATATGTTGACGACTGATTTCTGCCTGCAAATGTATACATTATATATAGTGAAAATCTTAACCACCTCTGTAAATTTGACTATGTGAATTATGTGTTTCTTCTAAATCTATTTTTCTATGACAGTGGATAATGTAATTTAAAAAAAACCTCAGTAGAAACATTGACGATTGGGGAAATGACTGAAGAAATTGATTCCAGGATCCTTTTCCATGCAAATAGTAACTTATTTATGTACTATAGTTGCTTGGATCTTTCTAATGTTACGAGGGTAATAAATGTACGAAGAGTCTGCCTATAATTTGTGTGTGTTTTCTTTTTAACTGGTTGACTTTCTTTGTCCTTGTATACAAAAACTACAGTCTGTGGCATGCATAGAGTGCCTGTTGGACATTTCGTACGATGAATGTGGGAAGATAGAACAGCAAATGTAGCAGTTAGAATGAAACCATGTGAGAAGGCAGAGTATATGGCAAATCCTAGTTTTTACTTGCCAGCAAACAATTAGCTTACATAATAAAAACCGAAAGAACTGCGGATGCTGTACATTAGAGATAAAAACAGAAATCGCTGGAAAAGCTCAGCAGGTCTGGCAGCATTTGTGGAGAGATGTCAAGAGTTAATATTTCAGGTTGAGTGACCCTTCCTCAGAACCTTGTTTGATTAAATTCTCCCTGTTGTTCATCGTCACAATGCTATCTATATAAGTCTCCACCCTTTGGCCCCTTGTTTCTGTGCTCATGCAGCTCTGGCCATTTACATTAGGTATGTTTGAGGTTTTGGATGAAGAGGGACAAAAACCAGAGGCTGCTCCTTTATAGAAGCCTAGAAAATAGGAGCAGGGCAGGCCATTCAGTCTGCTCCCCCCAATCAATATGATCATAGCTAATTATCCAACTCAGTCCCCTATTTGTGCTTTCTCCCTATACCCTTTAGCCCAAAGAACTATATCTATCTCCTTTTTGAAAATATGAATATTTTGGCCTCAAACACTTTACTGTGGTTGAGAATTCCATAGGCTTACCACTCTCCAGGTGAAGAAATTTCTCCTCATCTCAGTTCTAAGTGGCCTACCCTGCACCTTTGGACTGTGACCCCTGGTTCTGGACTCGCCAGTCATCGGGAACATCCTTTCTATGATTACCCTGTCTAATCTTGTTAGAATTTTATAGGTTTCCCTCTCCATACTTCTGAACTCCAGATTTTCACCATCTGTAATCCTGTCCACCTCTATAATCCTTCAAGATATGTGGTCTTGAATTCTGGTCTCTTGTGCATCCTTGATTCCTGCCATTGCAGTATTGGCAACCAACATGCTGCCAATGACTATGCTCTGAAATTTCCTCTCCAAGTCTCTCTCTCTTTCCCTCTCCTCCTCACAAGACGCTGTTGATCAAGCTTTTGACCATTTGCCTTATACAGTAGAACGCTTTGAATTACACCAGTAGAATTTACAGGCCATTCAGTCCAACCTATTTGGACAATTCCTGAATTATGAAATGAAGTTAGAATTCCTAACCATAAGTGTCTGAAATAGAAAGCACTAAATATCTGCAAACCATAAAATAGTGATTCATTATTATAACCCTGTAATTTAAAAAACTATCTTATTTAACAAAAGACTTTGTTGTACAAGTTTTTGCTTCAAAACTCTATGGTGTTGAGCAGTGATAGATGAATGATTCCCCCCAAAATATCTTTGGTATCAAAATTTAATCAGAGCCATAAAGTCATATGGCAGGGAAACAGACCCTTCAGTCCAACCAGTGCATGCTCACCATAATCTCAAACTAAACTTGTCCCACCTGTCTGTTTGACCTGTATCCCTTTAAACCTTTCCTATTTTGGGTATCTGACCAAATGTCTTCTAAATATTGTAACTGTACCTGCATCTACCACTTCCTCTGGCAGTTATTTATAGCTACGAGCCACCCTCTGTGTAAAAAAGGTTCCCCTCGGCTCACTTTTAAATCTTTCTCCTCTCACCTTAAAAATCTGCCTACTCCTGAGAAAAGACCTTTGCTCTTTAACTTATCTGTGCCCCTCTTGATTTTATAAGCCTCTATAGTATCACCCCTCAACCTCCTACTTGCTAGTAAAAGAATTTCTGATGAGGGGCTATTGCCCGAAATGTTGATTCTCCTGTTCCTCAGGTGCTGCCTGACCTGTGCTTTTCCAGCACCATACTCTCAACTCTAATCTCCAGCATCTGCAGTCCTCACTTTCACTTTGAAAAAAGACCCAGTCTATGGAGGTCCTCCTTATAACTCAAACCCTCCAATCCTAGCATCAACATTGTGATAAACGTTTTCAGAACCCCCTCCAATTTAATAATGCCCTTCCTATAGAAGGGTGACTAGAACTATGCACTGTACTCCAGATGTATCAGTGAATGCGATGAAGGAAGATGGAGGTCATGTGAAGCATAATCACTGGCATAGACTGGTTGGGCTGAATGGCCTGTTCCTGAGCTGTAAGTTCTATGTCGTTTTTAAGTACTGTGCTAACTCATCGCTGTGAATTGCTTGGGATTGCTCAGGAATGGTGTGTGTGTGTTTTATCAACGCCAAGATAAACACTGCTAGAAATAGCCACCATCACAGAACAATTCTCATCAATTGTAGGTAATTCTGAATAGACTTGGGCTCCGGTTTTTCAGCAAGCTCAATCCATCCTATTCCTGGATGAAATTGATTACATTCCTGGAAAACGTTCATTCAATGGAGCAAATGGCCTTTCTGTTAAAGAGCAGCTACTCTTTTCCCCCCACCTTTTTCCATCTCTGCATTAATGTACCTGCAACACCCAGGATCAGGAAGAGCTTTGACAGGAATTTGGGATGCAAGACTATAGTTATATCTTGAGTTCTGTAAGGAGATTAATATATGGTCAAGCATACACGTTTTACTTGTGATTTGGAGATGCTGGTGTTAGACTGGGCTGCACAAAGTTAAAAATCTCACAACACCAGGTTATTGTCCAACAGGTTTAATTGGAAGTACTAGCTTTCGGAGCACTGCTCCTTCATCAGGTGGTTGTAGAACAACCACCTGATGAAGGAGCAACGCTCCGAAAGCTAGTACTTCCAATTAAACCTGTTGGACAATAACCTGGTTTGTGAGATTTTTAACTTGTTAGTTGTTTCTTGAAATCTGATCAGGCTGCTTTTACAACCCTGATTTTTTAAAAAATATTTGGTGGAAACTTTTTTATTATTATTAATAAACAGCTGCCGCAGCTGACATTGAAGATTTTCTTTTGTTCGCAGATCCCATCAGAAATGAGCAATCATTGCTGTTGACTAGATCCACCTCCCCTCCCCTCCCCTCCCCTCCCCTCCACCATTCTGAATGGTATTTGTACATCAAATCCAAAGTAATGTTACAGTTTCATGTTTGAATACACATTGCTCCACCTACTGGTGGAACAGGCTGACAACTGCAAGTGGCTCAGGAAGAGCAAAAGTTGCTCAAGACAATGTTGACGTCAAGTTGTAACTTCAATAATATTGACCAGGATGTGCCTCAAACTTTGTGTACCCCCAGCAATTTGAGGCCCTGAAAGTTACAAACGCTCATAAGTTAAACTCGCTAAAATTTAGAGAGTGATGGTTATAAGTTTGTTAATAGCTGTTTGAGATCTTCACTGTTTAGAAACTAAAACTACCATCATCAGTTCACAGTATGAAAGCAGCATTACCCAGATCTCTTTGAACATATGGTTCTACTCTTATCTGCTCAGGCTTTTCAAAGATTACTTCTGTAGCTATTTTGTAGCTTTCCTACTGACAGAGACAGAATACTCTACTTGTCTCATATCTTCTTTCATGTCCACAGCAGCAAGGAGTGGAAAATGCACAGCCATTTTGACTTGTCCCTAATATCTGGTAGACCAATCATTTATATTTAAAAAAAATTCATTGCTGCTTTCAGTAGCTTACTGCTACTTTACGGCTTACTGCACCATTCCTGACACTCACATTTTCAAGTGATGTGTGTAATTGTGTGCCACAAACTGCACACAAGGCTTTTAAGCAGAGAGAGAGGTCACAAGTCTGTGGCAAGCCAGTCAAAACAGCCTCCTGAGTCTGACACCATTGCCCTTTAGAGCTTTTGTTAACATTTAAAGAACCCAGCTACGACTGTTTATTAAAGGTCTCAGGCCATTCGGTCTATCGGGCACGTCCTTTCCCTCGATCTGTTATCAGAGGCCATCATTGAGTCGGAGTGTTGTCATCTCAGAGTCAGAAGGTTGCAAGTTTAAGTCTTGCCCTGGAGGGATAACGTGAGTGGCTATGTCCCCAAAGATTTCTCACAAAGTTTGAGTACATGATGAAAGGGAGAAAGGAAAGTGAAAACAGCAATAGAAGCAACTACGGAAATGAAATGTTAGGTGAGAAAAGCTGAGGAGGGAGTGTCATAGCAGTGGAGTTAACTGGGAAGTAACATTTTGGAGATTAGCCCCACTGCAATTAAATGGGAAATGCAGAGCTTTAAGGTTGTAAATAAAGGGGATTTCTCTGTCACAGTGGTTAGCACTGCTGCCTCACAGTGCCAGAGACCCGGGTTCAATTCCCACCTCAGGCGACTGACTGTGTGGAGTTTGCACGTTCTCCCCGTGTCTGCGTGGGTTTCCTCCGGGTGCTCCGGTTTCCTCCCACAGTCCAAAAATGTGCAGGTTAAGTGAATGTGGGGGAATGGGTGGGTTGCGCTTCGGCAGGTCAATGTGGACTTGTTGGGCCAAAGGGCCTGTTTCCGCACTGTAAGTAATCTAATCTAATCTAATCTTTAAATGACAGACTCTTTGCCATCACGGATTCACAGCAGCTTGTGCAGAATTCTTATAACAACCAGGAATGATATAAAAGACAGAATCTCGGCAGGTCTGACAGCGTCTGTATAGAAGGGTCATCAGGCTTGGAACATTAACTCTGTTTCTACCTCCCACAGGTACTGTTGAACTTCTCTAGCAATTTCTGCTTTTGTTAGTTTCAGATCTCTGGCAACCACTAGCCTTTGTTTTATTACAGTAATCCTCTGGCTCTGGGGACATGGTTCAAATCCTAGTGACATTTAAATTAAATAAATAAAAACAGGAATTTGAAAGCTAGCCTGGGCAATGGTGAGAAAGACCAAAGGAGAAATATCATAAAAACTCTGTGGTGAAGGCAGAGCTTTCAAAATCCACATTTGTTTGTAAATAGGGCTTTGGATAGAATAAATACAAGTTTGAAATGGGTTTGAAAGAACTTTGTTTCCTTTGATTTTGTCTCCTGTACCATGGTGAGTCAGGTTTTATTTTAAAATCTACGCCTCTCCAGCAGTTTGTCTCCCAAGATGAAAGTGAGTTTTCTGAGTGTAGATTAGGTTGCAAATTGGAGACACTAATTTATACCCAGCTGAAGAGATAGGGAGAGATGGTAATGTTGCTGGACTAGTAAAACTGAGGCAACCAAAAACAGAAATTGCTGGGAAACTCGACGGGTCTGACAGCATCTGTGGGAGAGAAAGCAGAGCTGATATATCGGATTCAGTGACCCTTCAGAATTTTTGTTTCTCGTATAACAAAGAACTGCTGGGAATCTGGGACAAAAACAAATTGCTGGAGGAACTCAGCAGTATCTACAGCAATAGAGCACAGTCAACATTTCAGGGCCAGTGACTCCTCTTCAGAATTTCTGATCTTGTTTACCTCAGATCTCCGGCAGCTGCAGTGCTTTGTTTTGTTACGATAATCCAGAGGTTCAACCAGTGGGAACACAAGTTCAAATCCTACCATGGCAGCTGGTGGAATTTAAATTCAATTAATAAAATCCAGAATTGAAAGCTAGTCCGAGTGATGATGACCATGAATTTAATATTGATTGTTGCAAAAAGCCATCTGGTTCACTAACGTCCTTAAAGGAAGAAAATCTGCTGTCCTTGCCTGTATATATATACACATGATTAGATTCCCTACAGTATGGAAACAGACCCTTCGGTCCAACAAGTCCACACCAGCCCTCTGAAGAGTAACCCACGCAGACCAATTTCCCACTGACTAATGCATCTAACACTATTGGCAATTTAACATGGCCAATTCACCTGACCTGCACATCTTTGGATTGTGGAAGGAAACCCACACAGACACAGGAAGGACATGCAGACTCCACACAGTCACCCGAGGCTGGAATCGAGCCCAGGTCCCTGGCACTGTGAGGCAGCAGTGCTAACCACTGTGCCACCATGCCACTTTATATAGGTTTATAAAATTATAAGGGGCATTGGATAGGTGAATAATCAGGGTCTTTTTCCTCAGAGTAGGGGAGTCCAAACTAGAGGGCATAGATTTAAGGTGAGATGGGTAAGATTTAAAGGGACCTAAGGAACAACATTATCACACAGAGGGTGGTGCATGTATAGAATGAGCTGCCAGAGAAAGTGATGGAGGCTGGTACAATTACAACATTTAAAAGGCATCTGGATGGTGTATGAATAGGAAGGGTTTGGAGGGACATGGGTCAACGGTTGGCAAGTAGGACTAGATTGATTTAGGATATCTGGTCGGCATAGACGGATTGGTTTCTGTTTCTGTGCTGTACAGCTCTCTGACTCCACGTGACTTCTGATCCACAGCAACGTGGTTGACTTCTAACTGCCCTCTGAAATGGCACTAACAAGGGACTTCAGTTGGAGGGCAGTCAAAGAGGGGTAACAAATGTTGACTCTGCCAGTGATGAAAGAATACATTTTTACAAAATATTTGAGGCGGGATGGACAAAAATAAAAATTTGAATTAAATATTTAGCAGCAGCATTGCTGGATTGAAGGAAGAAGGGATTTAAAGAGTTGTCTTTGAATTTGCTGTAAAACAAGTGGTCAGTTCCATATTTGATGAACTGATAAATCCCAGAGGATGGCCGATGTGGGATTTGGATCTATGCTCCAATTACTAATCCAGTCATCATTATCACTATCTCCCCACCATGGCATGGAAAAATAATACTGCCACTATCTAACTGACTATACCTGTTTCTAACTGTACCGTACATACTCAACACCTTATTCAATGATAGCCTAGTGATATTATCACTAGATTATTAATCTAGCAAATTCATTATAAGGTGGCACGGTGGCTCAGTGGTTAGCACTGCTGCCTCATAGTACCAGGGATCAGGGTTTGATTCCAGCCTCGGGCGACTGTCTGGATTAGATTAGATTACTTACAGTGTGGAAACAGGCCTTTCGGCCTAACAAGTCTCCACCGACCCTCTGAAGAGCTATTCACCCAAACCCCTACACCTAACGCTACGGGCAATTTACCATGGCCAATTCACCTAACCTGCACATTTTTGGACTGTGGGAGGAAACCCATGCAGACACTGGGAGAATGTGCAAACTCCACACAGACAGTTCCCTGAGGCGGGTGAGCTTGCACATTCTCCCATTGTTTGCGTGGGTTTCCTCCAGGTGCTCCAATTTCCTCCCACCGGCCAAAGATGTGCACGTTAGGTGGATTGGCCATGCTAAATTACCTATAGTGAGGAGGGATAAATGTATTGGCTGTGGGAAATGCAGGGTTACAGTGATATAGTAGGGGTGGTTCTGGACGGGATGCTGTTTGGAGGGTCATTATGGACTCAAATGGGCTGAATGGCCAGCTTCTGCACTGTAGGGATTCTATAAACCAGGGACCCAGTAATATTCTGGGGACATGGGTTCAAATCACACCACGCAGATGGTGGAATTTGAATTCAATCAAAATCTGCAATGAATAATGACCATAAAACTGCAGCCGATTGTCAGGAAAACCCTATCTGCTTCAGGCAAGGAAACTACTGCCCTTCCCTGATCTGGGCTTACGTGTGAGTCCCGACCCACAGTGGTTGACTCTGAACTGCCCTCTAGGTAATTAGGGGCGGGTGATAAGTACTGGCCTTATCAGTGACGCCCACATCCCGTGACTGAATAGAAAAGGCACCATTTAAAATATAAATAGGCCGGTTGCACACTCAGTTTATCTACCAGTTTACTTATCAATAACTGGTGGCCAAGATCCCGTTTCCTTATTGCAGAAACTAAAACTAGTGGTTTCTATAGAGATGAGTAAACAAATATTACAGGTGGCTTATTGGAGGAAATGGAGCTGCTCATGTTTGGTGACTGGATCACTGTTTTCCAAACACTGGGCCCTTGATAGTTTCCAGATGCTGCTATTAATTTATTTTTAACATGAGGTCAAGACAGAATGCACTTTCATTAAACAGCCAAAAAAGAAATGAGTTGCAGATAAATTAACCTTCAGAGAGAGTCAGGTCTTACAGACCCACTACTGAATCCTATTGTGTTACACAAGGGAAAGAAACACTTTGTTAAGAATTTTGTTCACGGGTGTCAGTGTCACTGTCTGGGCCTAATTGCCCCCTCCTGAGAAGGTGCCTTCTTGAACTGCTGCAGTCCATGTGGTGTAAGGACACCCACACAGTGCCATTGGGGAGGGAATTCCAGGATTTGAAGAAACAGAGATATATTTCCAAGTCAGGATGTTGAGTGACTTGGAGGGGAACTTGCAGGGGATAGGTGTTCCCATGTATCTGCTGTCCTTGTCCTTCTAAATGGAAGTGGGTTTGGAAGGTGCTGTCTAAGGAGCCTTGGTAAGTTACTACAGTCCATTTTGTAGATAGTACACACTGTTGCGACTGAGCATCAACAGTGGAGGGAGAGAATGTTTGCGGATGTGGTGCCAATCAATGTCCTGAACAGTGTCAAGCTTCTTGAGAGTCATGTTGTAGCTGCACCCATCCAGGCAAGTAGGGAATATTCCAGCATACTACTGACTTGAGGCTTTGGAGAATCAGAAGATGAGTTATACACTGTAGGGCTCCCACCTCTGACCTGCTCTTGTAGGCAGAGAAGTTATTTGGCTGATGAAGAGCTTTTGCCCGAAATGTCAATTTTCCTGCTCCTCGGATGCTGCCTGACCTGCTGTGTTTTTCCAGCACCACACTCTTGACTCTAATCTCCAGCATCTCACTTTCTCCGAGTTATTTGGCTAGTCCAGTTCAGTTTCTGGTCAATGGTAACCTCCCAGTATGTTAATAGTGGGAGATTCAGGGATTGTGATGCCATTGAATGACAAGGAATGATGGTTAGATTTTCTCTTGTTGGAGATGATCATTACTGGGCAAATGTTACCTGCCACTTCACAGCCCAAGCCTGGATATTGTCCAGATCTTGTTGCATTTGAACATGGTGTGCTTCAGTATCTGAGGAGTCGTGAATGGTGTTGAACATTGTGCTATCATCGGCGAACGTCCCCAGTTCTGACCTTAATGGTGGAGGGAAGGTCATCAATGAAGCAACTGAAGATGGTTGGATCTAGGACACTACCTGAAGGAACTCCTGCAGGGATGACCTGGAGCTGAGATGACTGACCGACAACCACAACCATCTTCCAATGTAAAACAAAAACAGAAATTGCTGGAAAAGCTCAGCAGGTCTGGCAGCATCTGTGCAGAGAAATCAGAGTTAACGTTTCAGATTGAGTGACCCTTCCGGTGAACCAGGGGTGAGGAAGGGTCACTGGATTTGAAACGTTAACTCTGATTTCTCTCCACTGATGCTGCCAGACCTGCTGAGCTTTTCCAGCAATTTCTGTTTTTTGTTTCTGATTTACAGCATCCGTAGGTCTTTTGGGTTTCATCTTCCTCGTGCCTTAATTCATAAAATTTGAATTTCACCATTTGCTGTAGTGGGATTTCAACTCATGTCTCTGGAGCATGACTGTAACATTATCACTACACTACCCTCCCCAATCGTCAGCCTCGAATTTCCAATATCAGGGCTTCTACAGTGATTTTGTGGCCTTTGCATTTATGTTGTTTTATTGGTCATCACCACGGTTTCCCACTGCTGGCATTGTCACTCCAATCAGGAGATAGATTTCCCCAAGGTTCCCATTTACTCCGGTTTTGCTAGGGCTCATGGATGTCACACTGGTGGAGCCTAAACTAAGGTGTCACTGAGCAGGTTAGTGCTGAGCAGGTGCTGCTTGATAGCGCTGTTGATGACACCTTCCGTCACTTTACTGAGGATGGAGTATTTCTCCAGGCTGGATTTGTCCAGCATTTTGTGTACAGGACACACCTGGACAACATTCCACATTGTTGTATAGATACCAGTGTTGTAGCTGCATTGGAACAGCTTGGCTGGGGGAGCAACTAATTCTGGAGTTGATAAAGTGGGATTGGGGGCAGTCCTGATGCAGGGTTACGCCCAAAACATTGACTCTCCTGCTCCTCAGATGCTGCCTGACCGGCTGTGCTTTTTCCAGCACCACACTTTATCGACTCTGACTTTCCAGCGTCTGTAGTCCTCACTATCGACTAATTCTGGAGCACAAGGTCTTCGGTACCATTGCCAGAATGTTATCAGACACCATAATCTTTGCAGTATCCAGTGGTTCTAACTGTTCCTTGATATCCCATGGAGTGAATTAAATTGGCTGCAGACTGGCATCTGTGATGCTGGGCACACTGGAGGAGACCGAGATGGACCATCTACTCAGCACGTCTGGCTGAGGATTATTGCAAATGGTTCAGCCTTATCTTTTACACTGATGTGCTGGGCTCTTCCATCATTGAGGAGGGGGATATTTGTGGAGCCTCCTCCTCCAGTGAGTTATTTAATTGTTCACCACCATTCGCTGCTGGATGTGGGAGGACTGCAGAGCTTAGATCTGATCCGTTGGCTATGGGATCACCTAATCTGTCTATCACTTGATGCTTACGCTCTTCAACATTCAAGTAGTCCTGTGTAGTAGCTTCCCCAAGACGTTTCAATGTAGCTGTGCTCCTGGCATGCCCTCTTCCACTCTCCGTCGAACCGGGGTCGAGCCCTTAGTTTGATGGTCATGGTAGAGTGAAGAATATGCCAAGTCATGAGGTTACAGAACATGATTGAATGCAGTTCTGTTGCTGATGGTCCACAGCACCTCACAGGTTTGAACTGTTAGATTTGTTTGAAGTCTGTCTCATTTAGCATGGTGATGAGGCCATACAGTGATGGAGAGTCTCCTCAATATGAAAATAGGACTTAGTCTCCATAAGGACTGTATAATGTCACTCCCACTGATACTGTTGTGGATAGACCTGTCTATGACAGGTACATGGTGGAGATGAGGTTAAGTATGTTTTTCCCTCTTGTTGGTTCTCTCCCCACATGTCACGGACCCAGTCTAGCAGCTATGTCCTTTAGGACTCGACCAGCTCAACATAGACATGGGACTCCCCCACCCAGCATCTGCTTCCTCCGAGTGGTCTATAAGGAAGTGCACTGATTCATCAATCAATGGAGGATGGTACATGGTAATCAGCAGGAGGTTTCCTTGCCCATGTTTAACCTGAAGCCATGAGACTTCATAGAGTCATACAGCACAGAAACAGATCTTCGGTCCAACCAGTCCATGCCGACCATTATCCCAAACTGAACCAGTCCCACCTATCTGTACTTAGCCCATATCCCTCCAAACCTTTCCTATCCACTAACGTATCCAAATGTCTTTTAAATGTTGTAACTGTACCCGCAGCCACCACTTTCTCTGGAAGTTCATTCCACACACGAACCATCCTCTCTGTAAAAAAGGTTACCCCTCATGTCTTTTTTAAATCTCTCTCACCTTCAAAATATGCCCCCTAGTCTTGAAATCCCCCACCCTAGGGAAAAGACACCTGCCATTCACCTTATCTATCTCCCTCATGATTTTATAAACCTCCAGAGAGTCACCCCTCAACCTCCTACACTCTGGTCTAAAAAAGGTTCAAGTTTATTTTTATAGAGGGTGGTGGTGGGAGGGTTGTTTTTCAGACTGGAGGCCTGTGACCAGTGGAGTGCCACAAGGATCAGTGCTGGGTCCACTACTTTTCATCATTTATGTAAATGATTTAGATGTGAGCATAAGAGGTACAGTTAGTAAGTTTGCTGATGACACCAAAATTGGAGGTGTCGTGGACAGCGAAGAAGGTTACCTCAGATTACAATGGGATCTTGATCAGATGGGCCAATGGGCTGATAAGTGGCAGATGGAGTTTAATTCAGATAAATGCGAGGTGCTGCATTTTAGGAAAGCAAATCTTAGCAGGACTTATACACTTAATGGTAAGGTCCTAGGGAGTGTTGCTGAACAAAGAGACCTTGGAGTGCAGGTTCATAGCTCCTTGAAAGTGGAGACGCAGGTAGACAGGATAGTGAAGAAGGCATTTGGTATGCTTTCCTTTATTGGTCAGAGTATTGAGTACAGGAGTTGGGAGGTCATGTTGCGGCTGTACAGGGCATTGGTTAAACTGAGAGACAGTTCCCTCTCAAACAATGAGAAGTCCCATAAATAAATTCAGACAAATTGTCACATTCAACCATTGCAAAAATCCCAATTTCTCAGGCTCCTGCCTCATTAGCTCATCCCACCCTTCAGGATGATTGGCAGTCACTGGCTGCCCAACGCCAATGGATTGTTGTGATGCCTTTTGCATTGTAGCCCCTGAGGCAGAAATCTAGGCTAGCAGTCCAGTGCAGAACCCTGGTTGGCGCTGCACTGGTGGGAGGTGAGGTGAGAGTAACAGCACTTGATGTCAAGACCACAACTGACCGAGTGAGGCATCAAGGAGCCCTGGCAAAACTGGTGTCGATGGGTATCGGACGGCATGCATTCAGGTGAGATGGTGCACTTCTGAATGGACCCTCCCCCCCGTGGGACTATTTCAAAGAGGTTAGCCCTCAGCAATATTTATTCCTCAATGAAGATCATTAAAAGGGATTGTCTGGCCATGACCATAGTTGGACAGTCTGCCTCCACTATCCATTGATTCAGTCAGCAAAGATGGAGCACAGAATTATTATGGTACTGAAGGAAGCCAATACAGCCCATCACGTCTGCATTGACCCTCTCAGTATAGGAGTTGGGATACTATGTTGCGACTGTACAGGACATTGGTTAGGCCACTGTTGGAATACTGCTTGCAATTCTGCCATAGAAAAGATGTTGTGAAACTTGAAAGGGTTCAGAGAAGATTTACAAGGATGTTGCCAGGGTTGGAGAGTTTGAGTTATTCAAAGTTTGTGCGAAGATTTGTAGCTCGGGTGCTCGTTGTTGTGGTTCTGTTCGCCGAGCTGGAAGTTTTTGTTGCAAACGTTTCGTCCCCTGGCTAGGCGACATCATCAGTGCTTGGGAGCCTCCCGCGAAGCGCTTCTTTGATGTTTCCTCCGGTGTTTATAGTGGTCTGTCCCTGCCGCTTCCGGTTATCAGTTTCAGCTGTCCGCTGTAGTGGTTGGTATATTGGGTCCAGGTCGATGTGTTTGTTGATGGAGTTTGTGGATGAATGCCATGCCTCTAGGAATTCCCTGGCTGTTCTCTGGGGAGAAAGTGAGGTCTGCAGATGCTGGAGATCAAAGTTGAAACTTTATTGCTGGAACAGCACAGCAGGTCAGG
>NC_057750.1:5172773-5202986 GCF_004010195.1 Chiloscyllium plagiosum | reverse complement strand
AAGAAGCGCTTCGCAGGAGGCTCCCAAGAACTGATGATGTCGCCTAGCCAGGGGACAAAACGTTTGCAACAAAAACTTCCAGCTCGGCGAACAGAACCACAACAGTTTGAGCTATGGGGAGAGGCTGAACAGGCTGGGGCTGTTTTCCCTGGACCGTCGAAGGCTGAGGGGTGACCTTATAGAGCTTTATAAAATCATGAGGGGCATGGATAGGGTAAATAAACAAAGTCTTTTCCCTGGGGTGGGGGAGTCCATAACTAGAGGGCGTAAGTTTAGGGTGAGAGGGGAAAGATTTAAAAGGGACCGAAGGGACAACTTTTTCACCCAGTGAGTGGTGTGTATGTCGAATGAGCTTCCGGAGGAAGTGGTGGAGGCTGGTACAATTACAACATTTAAAAGGGATCTGGATGGTTATATGAATAGGAAGGGTTTGGAGGGATATGGGCTGGTGCTGGCAGGTGGGACTAGATTGCATTGGGTTATCTGGTCAGCATGGACGGGTTGGACAAAGGGTCTGTGTCAATGTTGTACATCTCTTTGACTCTGATTCTATTCACAAAAATGTTGCTGGGATTGGAGGGTTTTAGCCATAGGGAGAGGTTGAATAGCTGGGGCTGTTTTCCCTGGAGCATCAGCGGCTGAGGGGGTGATCTTATAGAGTTTATAAAATCATGAGGGGCATAGATAAGAGTAAATAGACAAGGTCTTTTCCCCCTGTGGTGGGAGAGTTCAATACTAGAGGGCACAGGTTTAGGTTTTGAGGGGAAAGGTTTGAAAGGGAAAAGGGCAACTTTTTCACACAGAGGGTGGTGCGTGTGTGGAATGAGCTGCCAGAGGAAGTGGTGGAGGCTGGTACAATTGCAACATTTAAAAGGCATCTGGATGGGTATATGAATAGGAAGGGTTTGGAGGGATATGGGCTGGGTGCTAGCAGGTGGGACGAGATTAGTTTGGGATACCTGGACGGCATGGATGAGTTGGGCCGAAGGGTCTGTTTCCGTGCTGTACAGCTCTATGACTCCAAGTGTCTTAAGGCCACGCCCCACTCAGGGAAGATTGCAACATTAGGGGCGGGGTTGGAGATGGTAACATTTATTTTTTGGGAGAAATACACCAAAGAGGGGGGGGGGAAAGGGGCAGGCACTAGGAGCTGGAGCATGAATTGGGGTAAAGGTGTGTTTCCTGGGAGCTGTATCCCTGCGGAGAAGTGCAGGTTACCGAGGGGCTGGGAAAGAAACCAGACTTTGACCTTTTACTTGCCAAGAATTGACAGAGGAGGAAGCGAGCAGTTCTGAAGAGGTTCCTGGATGCGGGTGTGAACCGTCAGTTCAGTCTGCCTCTCTCCTTTCCTCGTAACTGAAGGAGCTCCAGTCTCCCAGGGGGGAGAGTCTCAGCACCTCACCTCCCCGGGGGAGGAAGGGTGAGAGTGAACCCAAGGCTGATAAACATGCAGACGTGGCTCAAAGCGAAGCGAGTGGGGTTCTGCCTCAGCGATAAGAAAAGGAAGAAGCTGAATTTGCTGGTCTTTGCAGAGTTGTGTCGGTAAGGCTGCGAGCAGACCCGGGCTTCTGTCCACATTCAGAGCGGATCAGACCCCACTGCCTTGGAGGGGTTTGGCAGAGGTCAGGGAACAGCTTTCTGGGTTCACTGTGCTGCTACACAGCAACTCCAAAGTTATCCCGGGGACTCTCACTCTGTCTAAATACTGACACAGTCTCCCCAGGGACCCCCCTGTAAATACTGACACACTCCCCATTACTCCCACCTCGGGGACTCCCCTGTAAATACTGACACACTCCCCCCTACCCCCGGAGACTCCCCTGTAAATACTGACACACTCCCCCTGACACTCCCCACCCCAGGAAGCCCCCTGTAAATACTGACACACTCCCCCTTGGTGACCCCCCTGTATATACTAACACACTGTATGTAAAATGTATGGATTTCTATGTAAAATCTACAGTTATTGTGCACATTGGCAGCAATGATATAAGTAAGGGGGATGAGATTCTGTGGAAATAATATAAGAAACTAAGCAGAAGGTGAAAAAAATAGGTCCTCAAGGGTCATAATGTCTGGATTACTCCCTGTACCAAGAGCTACTGCGGGTAGGTGGATAGAGCAGATGAATGCGTGGCTGAGGAGCTGATACAAGGGGCAAAGATTCACATTTTTGGATCATTGGGATCTCTTCAAGGATGGAAATGACCTGTACAAGAGGGAAGGGTTTGGTCTGAACTGGAAGGGGAACCAATATCCTCATGGGGAGATTTGCTAATGTTACTTGGGAAGACTTTAAACTAGTAAAGAGGGGCAGTGGGAACCAAAGCGATAATGACAGAAATGTCTGAGGCTGGTACAGTAGACAAGGGGAGCGAGTCTAATAGTCAATGCAGACATGAGCTTGGCAGAGACGAGGTAAGAGTGATAAATTAAACTGCATTTATTTCAATGCAAGAAGCCTGACAGGGAAGGCAGATGAACTCAGCGCATGGTTGGGAACATGGGACTGGGATATCATAGCAATTACAGAGACATGGCTCAGGGATGGACAGAACTGGCAGCTTAATGTTCCAGGGGTATAAATGCTATAGGAAGTATAGAAGGGGAGGCAAGAGAGGAGGGGGAGTGGTTAGGGAGAACATCACGGGGGAAGGTATTCCTGGGAGACTGTCCAGTGAAGTCATATGGGTGAAACTTAAAAATAAGAAAGGGATGATCACCTTTTTGGGATTGTATTATTAGACCCTCCCCCAATAGTCAATGGGAAGTTGAGAAGCAAATATGTAAGGAGTTTTCAGATATCTGTAAGAAAAATAGGACTGTAATGGGAAGCAATTTCAGCTTTCCAAACATAGACTGGGACTGCCATAGTGTTAAGGGCTTGAATGAGGCGGAATTGTTAAATATGTTCAGGAAAACCTCCTTATTCAATCTGTGGATGTACCTACTAGAGAAGGAGCAAAACCTGACCTTCTGTTGAGGAACAAAGAGGTGGGGCAGCACTTGGGGCAAGTAAACCTAAGTGTCCAGATTAGAGTGGTGCTGGAAAAGCACAGCAGGTCAGGCAGCATCTGAGGAGCAGGAGAATTGATGTTTCGGGCAAAAGCCCTTCATCAGGAATTTCCTGTTCCTTGGATGTTGCCTGATCTGGTGTACTTTTCCAGCACCACTCTACTCTTAACTCTAATCTCCAGCATCTGCAGTCCTCACCTTCGTAAGTAAGCATAATTCTAGTAGTTTTAAAATAGCTATGGAAGAGAGTAGATCTGATCCGCAAGTTCTAAATTGCAAATAAGGCCAGTTTTGATGGCATTAGGCAGAAACTTTCGAAGGTTGGTTGGGGGAGGGTATTCACAGTTAAAGGGACAGTTGGGAAATGGGAGGCTTTTAAAAATGAGATAACAAGAGTTCAGAAACAGTATGTTCCTTTTAGGGTGATGGGCAAGGCCGGTAGGTGTAGGGAATGCTGGATGACGAGGGGAATTGAGGGTTTGGTCAAGAAAAAGAAGGAGGCATACATCAGGAATAGTCAGCATGGATCGAGAGAATCCTGAGAGGAGTACAAGGGCAGTAGGAGTATACTTAAGAGGGGAATCATGAGGGCAAAAAGGGGACATGAGATAACTTTGGCAAATAGGGTGAAGGAGAATCCAACATATGTTAAGGACAAGAGGGTAACTAGTGGGAGAATAGAAACCCTTAAAGATTAACAAGGCCATCTATGTATGGAACCACAGAAATACCAAGCAAGAATTTTGTGTCAATATTTACTGTGGGGAAGGACATGTAAGCTAGACAACTTGGAGAAATAAACAGTGATATCTTGAAAAGTGCCCATATTACAGAAGAAGAGATGCTGGAGGACTTAAAATGCATAAAGGTAGAAAGTCCCCAGGACCTGATTAGCTGTTTCCCAGAAATTTGTGGGAAGCGAGGGAAGGGATTGCTGGGCTCCTTGCTGAGATATCTATTTCGTCAATAGTCATCGGTGAGGTGCTGGAAAACTGGAGGTTAGCTAATGTGGTGCCATTATTTAATAAAAGTGGTAAAAAAAAAATCAGAGAATTATAGATTAGTGAGCCTTACATCAGTGGTGGATAACTGGATAAGAGTCAAACAGCACAGAAACACACCCTTTGGTCCAACCAATCCATGCCGACCATAATTGCAAACTAGTCCCACCTGCCTGCTCCTGGCCCATGTCCCTCCAAACCTTTCCTTGTTATGTATTATCTAAGCGTCTTTTAAACATTGTAACTGTACCCACATCCACCACTTCCTCAGGAAGTTCATTCCACACAGGAACTACCCACTGTGTAAAAAACTTAGCGGTTGGAGAGGATTCTGAGAGATAGGATGTACATGTATTTGAAAAGGGAAGGACTGATTAGGGATAGTCAACATGGCTTTGTATGGTTGGGAGACCATATCTCACAAACCTGATTGAGTTTTTGAAGAGGTGACAAAGAAGATTGATGAAGGCAGAGCGGTAGACATTTTAAATATGGATTTCAGCACAGTGTTCGACATGGTCAGTAAGGTTCCACATGGTCAGTAAGGTTAGATCAGATGGGACCCAGGGGAGCTAGCCAATTGGATACAAAATTGGCTTGAAGATAGGAAACAGAGGGTGGTGGTAGAGGGTTGTTTTTCAGACTGGAGGCTTGTGACCAGTGGAGTGCCACAAGGATCAGTGCTGGGTCTACTGCTTTTTGTCATTAATATAAATGGTTTAGATATGAACATAGGAGGTATAGTTAGTAAGTTTGCGGATGACACCAAAATTGGAGGGATAGTGGACAGCGAAGAAGATTGCCTCAGAGTACAACTGGACCTTGATCAGATGGGCCAATGGGCTGAGGAGTGGCAGGTGGAGTTTAATGTAGCTAAATGTGAGGTGTTGCATTTTGGTAAGATAAATCAGGGCAGGATTTACATAGTAAATGATAGGCCTTGGAGAGTGTTACTGAACAAAGAGACCTATGGGTACCAGTGCATATTTCCTTGAAAGTGGAGTTGCAGGTAGACAGGATTGTGAAGAAGGCATTTGGAACACATGCTTTCATTGATCAGTGCATTGAGTATAGGGGTTGAGAGGTCATGTTGTGCCCATACAAGGACATTGGTTAGGCCACTTTTGGAATACTGCATGCAGTTTTGGTCACCTGCTGTAGGAAGGATGTTGTTAAATTTCAAAGGATGCAGAAAAGATTTGCAAGGATGTTGCCATGGTTGAGGGATTTGAGCTACAGGGAGAGGCTGAATAGGCTGGGGCTGTTTTCCCTGGAGCGTCGGAGGCTGAGGGGGTGACCTTGTAGAAATTTATAAAATGAGGGGCATGGTTAGGATAAATGGACAAGTTCTTTTTCCTAGGATGGAGGAGATCAAAACTAGAGGGAATAGGTTTAGGTGAGATTTAAAAAAGACCTGAGGGGCAACTTTTTCACACAGAGGGTGGTGCGCGTATGGAATGAGCTGCCAGAGGAAATGGTGGAAGCTGGTACAATTACAGCATTTAAAAGGCATCTGGATGGGTACATGAATAAGAAGGGTTTAGAGGGATATGGGCCAAATGCTGGCAAATGGGACTAGATTAATTTAGGATATCTGGTTGGCATGGGCGAGTTGGACCGAAGGGTCTGTTTCCGTGCTGTATAAATGTTAGACTGGAGAAAGAAACTTTTTGTTTTGGGGTCTTTGTACAGCCACATCCTGACTGAGACAGGAAACGTGCCAGATTACACAATCATCAACATCAAATGGGAGTTCCTCCTTTCTGAACCAATTCAGTCTCTCTTGTGCAGAATCATTTCAGTCCTGCAGCCCAGCTGAACTGAGACCAAGACTATCGCACTTATTAAGAATTTATAAACCACGTCAACGAATGAGTAAATGGACCAGTCAGTAATAATAGTTGGCACTTCCATTGGTTGCATTTGGAAGGTTTTGATTCTGTATTGCCCCTGTTCAAGCCTCTGCCCAACTCATGGCTCTTTCCTTGTTGTGTGGGTGCAAGACCATTCCAGACCCACAGTCACTGGTCACGGACTGGGCCAGTATTTATTGCCCAACCCTAATTGCCCCTAGAGCTGGTGGTGAGTTATGCCACTGCAGTCCAGGGGTGTCGGGACACCCTCAACTCTGGCAGGGAGGGAGTTTCCGAATTTGGACCCAGCACCAATGGAGGAAAAGCTGATTATAGTTCCAGTTTGAGATAGTGTATGGTTTGGAAGGGAGTATTTAGGTGATGCTGTCTGTTACCCTTAATCCTTCTACAACCAATGATCATGGTAGACTCTTGCTGTACCCTCCATTATATCAGTGAACCCACTTCAAAAGGGGAGCTGATGGCCTATTGGTATTATCGCTAGAGTGTTAATCCAGAGACCCAGCTAATGTTCTGGGGGCCTGGGTTCAAATCCTGCAAATGGTAGAATTTGAATTCAATAGAAAGGAATTTGGAATTAATGATGAGCATGAATCAATTGTCAGGAAAATCCCATCTGCTTCACTAATGTCCCTTAAGGAAGGAAGCCACCATTCTTACCTGAGCATGGAAACAGACCCAACTTGTCCCTGCCAGCCAGATATTCCAAAATGATTTTGGCCCATATCCCTTTTTATAAATATTTTTATTGAAAGGCCCATATTTCATAAACCCATCCTATTCATGTACCCATCTGGCCTACATGTGACTCCAGACCCACAGCAATGTGGTTGACTCTTAACTGCCTTCTGGGGCAATTAGGGACGAGCAATAAATACTGGTTGAGCCAGTGATGTGCGCTTCCCATGTTTATATTTTAACAAAGAACTCCTACGAGTACAGCTCAGAAGAAGAGCATTTAGCTCATTCAAGGAATTCATCCTATCCTCCTGTTCATTTTCCATTTCCTTGCAAATCTTACTCCCACAGTTGTCATGATTTGGAGATGCCGGTGTTGGACTGGAGTATACAAAGTTAAAAATCACACAACACCAGGTTATAGTCCAACGGGTTTAATTGGAAGCACTAGCTTTTGGAGCACTAGCACAACCACCTGACGAAGGAGCGTCACTCCGAAAGCTAGTGCTTCCAATTAAACCTGTTGGACTATAACCTGGTGTTGTGTGATTTTTAACTTTCTTCCACAGATATTTATCCAATTCGCTGGAGGATTGAGGACTGTGAAGGGCTTGCCCTAATAGGCAGGTGGATTACCAATCTTACCCATTCATTAATCCTCTTTTTCTGATCAATGCACCAATCCGTTCAGCATGTAGTTCCTCTTGTGAATCCTCTACCGTCATTGCCAATTCTTGCATATTCTTCAGCACGTGCAAACTGGATTGGGATTGGACATAGTGAATGTCTGGTCAGCACAGACGACTTGGGCCGAAGGGTCTTTTTCTGTGCTGTGTGACTCTGATGACCAATGCAGTCTCTATGGATCTGTGACCAAATGCACAAGGGTCTTGGTGATGTTCACAGAAGCATTGGCCGTCAACAGAGAATTCTCTTCAAAATCGACCTTGTCATCTTTTACCTGTGCACCCACCTGAGTGGGACCTCAGTGTAATGTTGCATTGAAAAGAAACCGCACCTCTGACTATGAAGCATATTCTCAGTCCTGCACTGGAACTTGTCATAGAGCCATACAGCAGGGAAACAGACCCTTCAGCCCAACCAGTCCATGCTGACCATAATCTCATACTAAACTAGCCCCTCCTGCTGCTCCTGGCCCATATCCCTCCAAAGCTTTCCTATTCATGTACTTATCCAAATGCCTTTTAAACATTGGTACAGGACCCACATTCACCACTTCCTCAGGAAGTTCATTCCACACACGAACTGCCTTCTTGCAAAAAAATTTGCCGCTAGCGTCTTTTTTAAATCTCTCTCCTCTCACCTTAAAAATGTGCCCCCTAGTCTTGAAATCCCCCATCCTAGGGAAGAGACAACTACCACTGGCCCTATCTATGCCCCTTATTATTTTATAAACCACCATCAGGTCGTCTGTCAACCTCCTGTGCTCCAGTGAAAAAAGTCTCAGCTTATCCAGCCTTTCTTTATAACTCAAACCTTCCAAACCCGGCAACATCCTGGTTCGCCTATTCCGAATCCTCTCCAGCTTAATAATATCCTTCCTCCAACTGGGTGACCAAAACTGGACACAGTTCTCCAGAAGAGGCCTCACCAATGTCCTGTACAACCTCAACATTATGCCCCAACTCCTATACTCAAAGGACTGAGCAATGAAAGCAAGCTAAACGCCCTCTTGACCACCCTGTCTATGTGTGACACAAGCTTCAAGGAATTATGTACCTGAATCCCTAGGTCCCTTTGTTCTACAACACTACCCAAGACCCGACCATTACCCATGTTTGTTGTACCAAAATACAATACCTTGCATTTATCCAGATTGAACGTCAATAACCATTTTTCAGCCCATTGAGCCATTTGATCACGATCCCTTTGTAATTTTAGAAAGCCTTCTTCATTAGAGAGACCAAGGTATAACCATCTCAACCCTGTGATGGTGCTGTCCAATGAGGAACCTTGCATCAGGGGTAGTTAGCATAGCAGACAAAAGAGAAACCTAATCTTCTTCATTCTATTAAGTTCCAGGGTGTTTGTGTATTCCAGTACCTGACTCGAATGTTCACTTTCTCTTTCATGCTGAATTCATGAATCTGTCCCCTGGATCTGAAGCAGATAGATCAAAGTATTCTCTAAATAGTGACACGTGGAGGCTCAAAGACATTTTGGAGACTGGGGTCATTAAAGTGTAGTGAACAAGTAATCAAATATAAAATGCAATGATGCTGTGTCCTTACATGTGAGCCAGGAGACCCAGGTTCAAGTCCCACCTGCTCCAGAGAATGTGAAATAACGTCCCCAAAACAGTGTGCTTAAAAATAGTTAAAGAACTAGAATTGGGTGTCTCTTGGGGTGCCATACTAGTGTCCCAACTCCTGGAGCAGGAGACACCAGGTTCAGGTCCCAACTGCACCCAGAGAAGGTAATATCATCTCCGAACAGGTTGACGTAAAATAACTGGAGAGTGATATTGCAAAGGGTACGTAGTGAGGCTACAGCTGTGCAAAGTCCATTTGCGACCACGCCTAGACTACACTGTTCCATTCTGAGCACTGCACCTTGGGTTTGACCTTACAGGGAGTGTAGTGTGTGCTTTTTATGAGAACGAGACTTGGATTAAATTAATGGTCACGACAGCATCATTATCACATTGCTCAACACCGGAGACCTACATTGAGTCATGATGAAGCAATCTCAGTTTTAAAACCCTCTTCCTCATTTCAGCTCCCTCTGAGACTGGTTCAGTGGTTTGAAAGAAATGTTGTTTCAAGTAACAAGCTATAATTCTGCAGTGTCCCTCCCCATCTCGGATATCTCTACCAACCTCTCTGCGTTCCTCCAATTCCAGTGTCTTCAGCATCCGCTGATTCTAATCGCGTCACCATTGGCGAATGTGCCTCCAGCTGCCTGGGGCCCATGCTCAGAAACCCCCTCCCTAAACCCTCTGCTGCTCGCTCTTCCTGGGTATGCTCCTAAGAACTAACCCTTATGGCCCAATGTTTTCTCTAATATCCCCTGGTGCGACTTGTAGTCTCATTTGGTTTGGGGAGATTTTGTAACGTGCAAGGTTGGTCATCAGCATTTGTTGTTTCTGGGAGCTTGCTGTGCACAATTTGACAGCCATGACTGCAATTTCAAAATAACTTAAATAGGCTTTAGAGTGCTTTGGAAAGGTGCTATGGAAATGCAAATCTTTTGCTTTGCATGCATAAGATGTATTCACCTCCTCAGGTACGGACTGTTGGGAAATTACAAGTTGGGATCAATTACTGGAAGTTCGGGAAGGAATATCCCAACCACATATACACAGTGGCATAAGAGCAGGTCAGAGGATGGCAGTCCTGCAGCGAGTAACTCCCCTCCTGACTCCCCAAAGCCTATCTGCCAGCTACAAGGCACAAGTCAGGAGGGTGATGGAATATTTCCCCACTTGCCCTGGATGGGGGCAGCTCCAACAACACTCAAGAAGCTCGACACCATCCAGGGACAAGCAGCCCCCGCTTGATTGGCACCACATCCACAAAATTCACTCTCCCCGTCCCTAACGCTCAGTAGCAGCAGTGTGTACCATCTACAAGATGCACTGCAGCAACTCACCAAAGATCCTCAGGCCGCACCTTCCAAACCCATGACCACTTCCAACTAGAAGGACAAGGGGCAGCAGATACATGGGAACACCACTCCCTGTAAGTTCCCCTCCACTCACCATCCTGACTTGGGAACATATCGCCATAACTTCAGTGTCCCTGGGTCAGAAACCTGGAATTCCCTCCCTAAGGGCATGGTGAGTCTTTCTATAGTGCATGGACTGCAGCGGTTCAAGAAGGGAGCTCACCCCGAGCTTATTAAGGGGCAATTAGGGACAGGCAATAAATTCTGGCCCAGCCAACGTCACCCACATTCTATGAATAAACATATGAATGGGGCGGCGCAGTGGTTCAGTGGTTAGCACTGCTGCCTCACAGCACTAGGGTCCCAGGTTCAATTCCAGCCTCAGGTGACTGTCTGTGTGGAGTTTGCACATTCTCCCCGTGTCTGCGTGGGTGTGCTCTGGTTTCCTCCCATTGTCCAAAGATGTACAGGTCAGGGTGAATTGGCCATGTTAAGTTGCCCATAGTGTTAGGCGCATTAGTCAGAGGGAAATGTGTCTGAGTGGGTTACTCTTCGGAGGGTCGGTGTGGACTTGTTGGGCCGAAGGGCCTGTTTCTGCACTGTAGGGAATCTAATCTAAAAGGATGGACAGTAAATGCTGGTCTAGCCATTGATTCCATGAGTAAAAATAAATGCAAAATAAAATCCTGATATGTTACCGTCACTGGGCATTTATTCAGTTTCTATTTTTCATTTTGTGTATTAAGCCTCTTTTGTTTCCAAAGGAGGTCTGATAGCCCAGTGATTAGTGTCCCTACCTCTGAGCCAGGACCCCCAGATTTGAATCCCTCACCAGGTCAATGAAGGTACTTTCATAATGGGTCCAAGCTTAATCTGCAAATCCCTCCAGCAAAGGCTAAGAGAGAAATCCTGAGATGGAAAGAAATTAGAATCTCTGCCATCACTGTCCACAGCTCTGGGCCACAGTATGTGTAAATGTGAACAGTAATGCTGACTCTAAGTGAACTGCAACATAGGACCATTTGCCATTTTATCCACCTTGGTGGCTCAGTGGTTAGCTCTGCTACCTCACACTACCAGGGACCTGGGTTTGATCCCATCCTTGTGTTACTGTGTGGAGTTTGTGCATTAGAAACTTGGAGAGCAGGAGTAGGCCATTTGCACCAGCATTTGATATGATCGTGGCTAACCACGCAATCTTAGTATCCCCTTCCCGCCCTCTCCCCAGATCCCTTTAGCCACAAGGGCCATGTTCAGCTCCCTGTTGAATATATTGAACAAACTGGCCCCCAACAGCTTCCTGTGGGAGAGACTCCACAGGTTCACAGCTCTCTGAGTGGAGAAACTTCTTCCTCATCTCAGTCCTGAATGGCCCACCCCTTATTCCGAGACTGTGATCCCTAGTTCTGGACCTCCCCAACATCTGGAACATACTTCCTGCATCTAGCCTGTCCATTCCAACCATGATTTTATACATTTCTACGAGATCCCCCCCCCCCCATTCTTTAAAATTCCAGCGAGTACAAGCCCAGTCGATCCAGTCTGTCCCCACATGTCAGTCATTCTCCCCGTTTCTGTGTGGGTTTCCTCCAGATGCTCCAGTTACCTCCCACAGTACAAAGATGTGCAGGTTAGGGTGGATTGGCCGTGCTGATTTGTCCCATTTGTCCCATCCAGGGATGTGCAGGCTAGGTGGGATAGCCATGGATAGGGTTGCAGGGTGGGTCTGGGTGCAATGCTCTTCAGAGGATTGGTGTGGACTTGATGGGCAGAATGGCCTCACTGTAGGGATTCTATGATACCACTTCCTCTTCCAAATGTGTTTCACATTAGCTCGATTAGAGGTCATGGGTCAGTCCCCTGTTCAATTAGCTAATTCTTTCTTAACTTCCTCTCCATGAGATGATCGTTGTGGTTGAATACATTTAGTATTTGCCCTACACCGTTGAAAGAACGTTCTTGGCCACACCCCAGGCATTTCCTCCTCTCTCTCCATTTCCAGCTGCAGCCATCTTTGTCACCGAACATTAGACCATTCCATCCAACCTTCTCATCATTCTTTCATGGATGTCATTGGCAAAATTGGCATTTATATTCCCCTGAACCGAGGGTCCTGCCATGTCAGAGAGCAGTTCAGAGTCAGGCATGGGTCTGGAGTCACTTGTAGGCCCAGACTGGGTAAGGACAGCAGATTTCAATGGATTTTTAATAAAAATGATAATTGATAGTTTCCTGGTCAGCATAACCTCTCAATTCCAAATTTTAACTCAACATCAGTGTGGGGCGGCACGGTGGCACAGTGGTTAGCACTGCTGCCTCACAGTGCCAGGGACCCGGGTTCAATTCCCGCCTCAGGCGACTGACTGTGTGGAGTTTGCACGTTCTCCCGTGTCTGCGTGGGTTTCCTCCGGGTGCTCCGGTTTCCTCCCACAGTCCAAAGATGTGCAGGTCAGGTGAATTGGCCAGGCTAAATTGCCCGTAGTGTTAGATAAGGGGTAAATGCAGGGGTATGGGTGGGTTGCGCTTCGGCGGGGCGGTGTGGACTTGTTGGGCCGAAGGGCCTGTTTCTGCACTGTAAGTAATCTAATCACTAACTAGGATAGTGAAGAAGGCGTTTGGTATGCTTTTCTTTATTGGTCAGAGTATTGAGTCCAGGAGTTGGGAGGTCATGTTGCGGCTGTACAGGACATTGGTTCGGCCACTGTTGGAATATTGCTTGCAATTCTGGTTTCCTTCCTATTGGAAAGATGTTGTGAAACTTGAAAGGGTTCAGAAAAGATTTACAAGGATGTTGCCAAGGTTGGAGGATCTGAGCTACAGGGAGAGGCTGAACAGGCTGGGGCTGTTTTCCCTGGACCGTCAGAGGCTGAGGGGTGACTAAGAGGCATTTGGATGGGTATATGAATAGGAAGGGTTTGGAGGGATATGGGGTGGGTGCTGGCATGTGGGACTAGATTGGATTGGGATATCTGGTCGGCACGGACAGGTTGGACCGAAGGGTCTGTTTCCATGCTGTACATCTCTATGACTCTACCATAGTCAGATTTGAACCCACAACCCCCAGAGCTGTAGACTGGGCCTCTGGATCACCATTTAAGAGGCATTACCCCTACACCACCATCAGACATATCACATTAGACACCACCTTTGGTTTAACAACATCAGTCTGCATTACAGTAGCAGCGTTTAGTATGGTGAAATGTTGCAAGTGATTTCTCAGGACTGACAGCATTGTAAGTAGATAATAGGACAGATGACCAACACGTTTTTCAAAGGGCTAGTAAGAAAACAGAGGGGCAGAGAGGTTTAGGGAGGGAATTCCAGAGTGGGCATAGCTGCCGATGTTGGGACAATGGAACATTGAGGATGCCTAAGAAACCAGCTTTGGAGAGATATCAGACCGAGTGTGGTTAAAGGAATAGGGAATGGTCCGTATTAATTCCAACTCGTTGAACTGACCATAAATACAAACGTATGAATTAAGATTGAGAGTAGCATCCCTACAGTGTGGAAATAGACCATTTGGCCAATCAAGTCCACATTGACCCTCCGAAGAGCATCCCACCCAGACTCCCCCATTTCCCATGGCTAACCCACCTAGACTGTACATTATGGGGCAATTTAGCATGAAAGGTCCATCCTAACCTGCACAGCTTTGGACTGTGGGCAGAAACCCACACAGACACAGGGCGAATGTACAAATCCCACACAGATAGTTGCTTGAAGCTGGAATCGAACCCAAGTCCCTGGCATTGTGAGGCAGCATTGCTAACCACTGAGCCACCATGTTGCTTTGGATGGGTTCTTGTAGGGGGTGGTGTTCCCATGTATCTGCTGCCCGTGCCCTTCTAGATGGAAGTGCTTGTGTGATTGGAAGGTGTTGTGTATGGAGTCTTGGTGCAGAGCAAGTTGTAGATGGTACACACTGCTGCTGCTGAGGGAGGGAGTGGATGTGGTGCCAATCAAGAGGAGGCTGCTTTGTCCTGGACGGTGCCAAGTTTCCTGAGTGTTGTTGGAGTTGCACCCATCCAGGGCAAGTGGGGTGTATTCCACCACCCTCCTGACTTGTGCCTTGTAGATGGTGGACAGGCTTTGGGGAGTTAACCACCAGCTAATCTCTTTTCCTGTTGGGTTATTTCTCAAAGGACTGTAAGACATGCCATTACCACAAGGACATCTCCTACACTTGGGCTCAGGGGGCCTTGAATGGGCAGGTTGTCCTGTGAGGAAAGGATTATTCAGACTGGGCTTGTAACTGCTGGAGGTAGGAAGAGTAAGAAACAACTCAAATGAGATGTATAAGATCCTGAGGGGGTCCTGACCGGGAGGATGTGAAGAAGGTGTTCCCTCTTATGGGGGAATCTAGAACATGGGGTTACTTATTCCAGCTCAGGGCTCGCCCATTTACGACTGAGCAGTGTCCTCAAAGAGGGCAATCAATCTTTGAAAATCTCTTCCTCCAAATGGAGGTGGAAGCAAAGTCCTTAAATATTCCCAGATCACCATTGGATAGATTCTCAATATGCCAGAGGTTGGAAGGTTAATGGAATGGACAGGAATGTGGAGTAATCAGGTCAGTCATGATCATGGAGTGTAGAAGGATGAGGGGGGATCTAATCGAAACTTATAGAATACCGAATGGCTTGGATAGGGTGGATGTTGGGAAGATGTTTCCATTGGAAGGAGAGACTAGGACCCGAGGGCACAGCCTTAAGAGTAAAGGGAAGACCCTTTGAGAACGGAGATAAGGAGAAACTTCTTCAGCCAGAGAGTGGTGAATCTCTGGAATTCACTATCACAGAAGGCTGTGGAGGCTGGGTCATTGATTATATTTAAGACGGAAATAGATAGGTTCTTGAGTATTAAGGGTTACAGAGAGAAAGTGGGAGAATGGAGTTGAGAAGCATATCAGCCATGACTGAATGGTGGAACAGACTTGATGGGCTGAATAGCCTAATTTCTGCTCCTGTGTGCTATGCTATTATTGTCATACTCAAGACTTTAGGCTTCCCCCACCTTGATTCCCGTCCACTCCAGCCCCACCAAACTCTGGCCCATGAAACAGTATCATCCTTCCCATATCCATCTTTGCCAAGCCCAGTCATTACTTTATTTCGACGCAGTCAGTTCTCAGAATTTGAAACGCCAGTGAATATTTGTACAGTCTCCTCGATCGCTCCTCACAGGATTGGTAAGCCAATTCGAGGCAGTTAGTTCAAGCAATTACACAATGAGCATTCTTCACAGTTACTGCACCTGAACAATTTGGTGAATATTTAACATTCATGCATTCCTAACGTGCAATTACAGAGACAGGCCCTAACGTGCAATTACAGAGACAGGTCCTAACATACACGTACAGGGACAGGTCCTAATGTACACATACAGGGACAGGTCCTAACATACACATACAGGGACAGGTCCTAATGTACACATACAGGGACAGGTCCTAACATACACATACAGGGACAGGTCCTAATGTACACATACAGGGACAGGTCCTAACATACACATACAGGGACAGGTCCTAATGTACACATACAGGGACAGGTCCTAACATACACATACAGGGACAGGTCCTAATGTACACATACAGGGACAGGTCCTAACGTACATATACAGAGACAAGTCCTAATGTACACATACAGGGACAGGTCCTAATGTACACATACAGGGACAGGTCCTAATGTACACATACAGGGACAGGTCCTAATGTACACATACAGGGACAGGTCCTAATGTACACATACAGGGACAGGTCCTAATGTACACATACAGGGACAGGTCCTAATGTACACATACAGGGACAGGTCCTAATGTACACATACAGGGACAGGTCCTAATGTACACATACAGGGACAGGTCCTAATGTACACATACAGGGACAGGTCCTAATGTACACATACAGGGACAGGTCCTAACATGCAATTACAGAGACAGGTCCTAACGTATGGGGACAGAGACAGCTACTAACAAACACATACAGGGATAGGTCCTAACGTACATATACAGAGACAGGTCCTAACGTACACATACAGAGACAGGTCCTAATGTACATGTACAGGGACAGGTCCTAACGTACAAATAGAGAGACAGGTCCTAACGTACACACACAGAGACAGGTCCTAACGTACACATACAGGGACAGGTCCTAACGTACACATACAGGGACAGGTCCTAATGTACACATACAGGGACAAGTCCTAACATACAGGGACAGAGATGGGTACTAGCAGGTACGGTGTCTGTACTTTGTATTAATCTCCTCCCACTCTATCTCAGTCTTTTAGCCGATCCTCCTGCTTGGCAAATATCCCAGTTTCTGTTCACATTAACCCCGACCTCTACTCTGTGTTTGCTGAGAGATCACACAGTGGTAGAGCTCACTGTGGGGAGTTCGATCCTCAGCCATTGAGTTCCTCTGACCAACCACCACTCGGTCAAAGCCGATAAAACGTAGAGCTGGAAAAGCACAGCTGCTCAGGCAGCATCAGCAACTGATGAAGGGCTTATGCTTCTCCTGCTCCTCCCACGCTGTCTGGCCTGCTGTGCTTTTCCAGCTCCACATATTCCCAACTCTGACTTCCAGCACCTGCGGTCCTCACTATCTCCACCTACTTGGTTAAAGCTTGGAACAACTGCAGGCTGTAGTGATGCTCGTCGTTATTTTCAAACTTTTTCTGGAGTCGAGGAATCCTCATGTGATTAGTTTTGCTTTCTAGAGAGCTCCCTCCACAGCTTGGTTTACCCCTCCCCCTCCCAGCTTCCTTTCTTTGTAACCTCCCCCGTTGCCACCACCTTCCCAATTCTGGTCCCTCATCTACTTCCCATTTGGTAGGCCAGGATGTTTTTCACTGGAGCGTAGGAGGTTGAGGGGGTGATCTTCTCGAGGTTTATAAAATGATGAGGGGCACACATAAGGTGAATTGCAAGTCTCTTTTCCCTGGGATGGGGGATTTCAAGACTAGGGGGCGTATTCTTAAGGTGAGAGGAGAAAGACTTAAAAAACCAAATGAGGGGCAATTTTTTACACAGGGAGTGGTTCGTGTGTGGAATGAATTTTCAGAGGAAGTGGTGGATGTGGGTGCAATTACAGCATTTAATTGCAACATTTGGATAAGTTCACGAATAGGGAAGTTTTGGAGGGATATGGGCCAAACGCAGGGATTAGATTAGTCTGGGATAATGGCTGGCATGGACTGCTTGTCTGCTTCTGCGCTGTGTGACTTGATGAATCGTTCCACCATTGGCCCTCAGCTGCCTGGTCATTAATGTCTGGAATTCTGTCCCTAAATCTCTCCTCTTCTTTTTCCTCTCTCTCAGATGGGAGAGAAAGGTTGAAGAGAAAAGGAACATTCATATTTACACAAAGACAGGGGAATATCTTTGAGAGCAATGTGGGAATGTTTGTTGCAATGAAGGCAAAACGTGCCAGAGATCAGGTGGCAACGGTGGCTCAGTGTGTTAGCACCGCTGCCTCACAGCACCAGGGACCCGGGTTCGATTCCAGCCTCAGGCAACTGTCTGTGTGGAGTTTGCACGTTCTCCCCGTGTCTGCGTGGGTTTCCTCCGGGTGCTCTGGTTTCCTCCCACAATCCTAGGATGTGCAGGTTAGGGTGGATTGGCCATGGGAAATTGCCTGTAGTGTTAGGTGCATTAATCAGGGGTAAATATGGGTTACTCTTCAGAGGGTCAGTGTGGACTTGTTGGGCCAAAGGGCTTGTTTCCATGCTGTAGGGAATCTAATCTCATCAACCTTTTGGATGTTCCTCAATCCTTCCTTCCTTGACCACGTTTCATGCCGTTGAGGTAAAAACAATGACTGCAGATGCTGGAAACCACATTCTGGATCAGTGGTGCTGGACGAGCACAGCAGTTCAGGCAGCATCCAAGGAGCAGCGAAATTGACGTTTCGGGCAAAAGCCCTTCATCAAGAAGTCACCCCTCAACCTCCTACGCTCCAGTGAAAAACGTCCTGGCCTACCAAATGGGAAGTAGATGAGTGACCAGAATTGGGAAGGTGGTGGCAACGGGGGAGGTTACAAAGAAAGGAAGCTGGGAGGGGGAGGGGTAAACCAAGCTGTGGAGGGGGCTCTCTAGAAAACAAAAATAATCACGAGGATTCCTCGACTCCAGAAAAAGTTTGAAAACAACAACGAGCATTTTATTCCTGATGAAGAGCTTTTGCCCGAAACGTTGATTTCGCTGCTCCTCGGATGCTGCCTGAACTGCTGTGCTCTTCCAGCACCACTAATCCAGAATCACATTTCAGGCCACCTATTCTAATATCTCCTTCTGGACCTCAAAGTCAAAAGAATGTTTACATTCTTCTCAAATTCCTTGGGTTCTCCTACATAAGAAGTGGTGACTACATTTAAATTGTCGCTGTTAAGGCTGTTAGTAATGACAGAAGATAATTTGTTGCATCCTTATCTGGTGTTCTGAAATAAATGCGCAGGACAAGAGACTTTCTCCCAGAGGTGATATGTCTAAAACTCGGGGGCGGGGGGGGGGGTGCATTTAAGGTGAGGGGGGGAAATTTCAAAGGAGGTGTGAGGGGCAAGTTTTTCACACAGAGACTGGAAGGTGCCTGAAACCTTCTGCCAGAATCTGCTGGTCCCAGATTCGATTAGGACGTCGAAAGAACTTTCAGATAAGTTGATGATGAATGGAGGCAGAGGGGATTAGTTTAATGTGGTGTCAATATCGTGGGCCGAAGGGCCTGTTCCTATAGTGTACTGTGCTGTGTTCTAAGAGTTTAAAAGTGCAGAGGATCAGAGAGACCTTGGAGAGCCAGTCCGTAGGAAGGTAGATAAGTTGGTTATTGAAGCCTATGGATACTTGCCTTTGAGTCCAGGCACTGATTGCAGGAGTAAGGAGGTTATGATGGAGCTCTGTATAACATCAGCTGGCCACAGATGGAGCACTGTGCGCGGTTCCGGTCACCACACTGTAGGGAGGCCAGGCTAGAGAGGCAGCGGAGATTTACCAGGATGTTGTCTGGGCTGGAGTGGTTCAGTGATGAGGAGAGAGTCTCAATAGAGTTTGCTTTCCTTAGGAAGTAGGGATATGATTGTGGTTTACAACATGCTGTGGGGCATAGGCAGGGTTGCTAGGGAGAAACCTTTCCCTGTCATTAACCATGGGGCACAGATTTAAATGGGGATGTGAGACAAGTGTTTTTCACCTGGCTGGTGGGCATCTGGAACTCACTGCCCTGAAAGGGTGTTATGGACAGGAACCCTCAATAGAATCTTGACAATGTAGAAGGAGGCCATTCAGCCCATCGAGTCCACACTGACCCTCCTGAAGAGTATCCCACCCTGACACACTTCCTATCCCTCTAACCCTGCATTTCCCCATGGCTAACCGCCTGGCCTACACATCCCTGCACACTACGGGACAACATAGCACAGCCAGTCCACCCTCACCTGCACATCTTTGGATTGTTGGAGGAAACCAGAGCACCCGGAGGAAACCCACGCAGACACGGGGAGAATGTGCAAACTCCACACAGACAGTCGCCTGAGGGTGGGATCGAATCTGGTTCCCTGGCGCTGTGAGGCAGCAGTGCCAACCACTGAGCATCCAATCAAATGGAAGGAAACAGAAATCAGGGCTCATCCAGAATTTGAACCCAGAACCTCCCAGGTGTCTACAAATGACAAATTCCTAAGACAGAATCATACCCTTAGACCAACAAACCACTGAAGAAGCTTTTAAGAAGTCATTTAAATACATTTAAGAAGTTTTTTGATGATTGCTTGAAGTTCCACAGTACACAAGTGCTGGGAAATAGGATGAGAATAGATAGATGCTGATGATCATATGCAGAGACACAATGGGCGAAGGGCCACCTTCCATGATGTCAATTATGGCAAATGATGACTGTCAATTATCGTAAAACCCCATCTGGCTAACTAATGCCCTTTAGGGAGGGAAATCTGCCATCCTTACCACAGCGATGGGGTTGACCCTTTACTGCCCTCTGTGCAAGTGCCAAGGGGCAATTAGGGGTGGGCAGCCAAAACCATCCATTGACATTACCGGTGACCCACACCATCCCTGAATGGTTAAGTCAGTTAAAGAGGGAGATGTTTCTCATTCATGAGAAAGTGACCAGTGTTTTAACACAGATTTATCTTCTGTTCCTTAGGACAAGAGGAATTGAGGTTGTACAGGTGAGTCACGGCTTGTTTCTGGTCCCTTCACACCTGCCGGAAGACCACAGCTAGCTTCTAGGTTTACTCTGATGAATGTTTATATTTGTTCATGTTGCTGTGCCAGCATTTATTGCCTTGGGGAGTGGGGGGGTGGGGGGGGTGGGGGGGCGGGGGTGGGTGGGTGAAGGTGAACTGCCTACTTGAACCACTGCAGTCCGTCTGGCATCAGGACACTCCCAGTGCCTGTTGGGGAGGCAATTCCAAGACTTTGTCCCAGCGACACTGAAGGAACGGCAAGACATTTCTCAACAAGAACAGAAATAGCCAGTGAAACTGAGCAGGTCTGAGAGCATACATGAGGACAAAGCAGAGTTATTGTCCAGAATCTCGGCAGCTGGGAAAAGGTGGGTATTTCTGCTACAGACCAGAATGAGGCATGGCCTGGGAGGGTGGTGCACAGAGAGTGGGAGGGATGAGTGGACAGATGGAGATTCTTTTTTATTGTTTTCTGCTGGACAGCATGTATTACCTGTCCCGAGTTGCCCTTGAGAAGGTGTGGATTAGTGGTGCTGGAAAAGCACAGCAGTTCAGGTAGCATCCGAGGAGCAGTAAAATCGACATTTTGGACAAAAGGCCTTCATCAGGAAATGTTGATTTTACTGCTGCCTGAACTGCTGTGCTTTTCCAGCACCACTAATCCAGAATCTGGTTTCCAGCATCTGCAGTCATTGTTTTTACCACCTTGAGAAAGTGTGGACTTGTTGAGCCAAATGGCTTGTTTCCACACCCTAGGGATCCTATGATAAGCTGCCTACTTGAACTGCTGCAGTCCATCTGCTGTTGGTTGACCTACCCTGCCCATAGGGAGGGAATTCCGGGATGGAGATCCAGTTGGAGCCCAGAGACGGACAGAGGCAGTCGAGGGGATTATTGTTGGCTAGGACAGAAGAGAAGTTGAATCAGTTTGTAATGAGGACTGAGAGGAGGAGCGAGGGGACAACCCTGTGCTCAAAGCAACCCAGGTCATGGCCTTACCTGGGTGTTGGCAGGTGGTTCAAAAACCCAGAAGGATGAAATCAGGCTTTAAAGTTATTGAGCTCAATATTGAAGGCTGCAGGGTCCCCAAGTGGAAAATGAGGTGCTGTTCTTCCAGCTTGTGCTGAGCTTCACTGGAGCACTGCAGCAAGCCTGAGGCAGGTGGGTCGGTTTTCGTGCTGTACAATGACAACATTTAAAAGGCATCTGGATGGGTATATGGATAGGAAGGGTTCGGAGGGATATGGGCCGGGTGCTGGCAGGTGGGACTAGATTGGGTTGGGATCTCTGGTCGGCCTGGACGGGTTGGACCGAAGGGTCTGTTTCCGTGCTGTACATCTCTGTGATTCTATGACTAACAACTTTCTGAGCAAGTAATTCCTTGCGATCTTTTGGAGTCTACATTTTGAAACTGATCCCTTTTTGTTTCAGACTCACACCCCCCTTCCCCCACGGGGTGGGAATGGAGTAATATCCTCCCAGTATTGATTCTGTCAAGCACCCCCACCCCACTTCCTTCCGTCTTGATGTCCAAGCGGCTGCTGTGTATTGTTGCTCTTCACTGCTGCTCCATCGGTCAGGCTATTGTGCTGCTGTCACTCACAGAGGTAACAGCATCAGCTGGTTCCCCACTCCACCACCTGGGAGAGACCGCAGAGATCGGTCGTGCCTCCTTGTTCCTGCCACCAGAAGCTGTTACCAAGCCCCGTCCACGTCCTCTGCACCTTGCAGCCTCTCTGATCGGCTTCACTCCTGACATCGAAAGCTTGGCAGAGCTGCCAGAGCTGCCTGAAAGAAGGAGCTTTCACTCCAGGGCACCTTTCACAAGCCCTGGGACATCCTGAGCTGGGTTACACAGCACGGTGGCTCAGTGGTTAGCACTGCTGCCTCACGGCGCCAGGGACCCGGGTTCAATTCCAGCCTCAGGCGACTGTCTGTGTGGAGTTTGCACATTCTCCCCCCGTGTCTGCGTGGGTTTCCTCCCACAGTCCAAAGATGTGCAGGTTAGGGTGGACTGGCCATAGGAAATTCCCCCATTAGTGTTCAGGGATGAGTAGGTTAGGTGCATTAGTCAGGGGTAAATGTCGAGTAACAGGGTAGGGGAATGGGTCTGGGTGGGATACTCTTTGGAGGGCCAGAGTGGACTTGTCAGGCCGAATGGCCTGTTCCCACACTGTAGGGATTTGATGATGACTTTATGTGCATTTGTAATGGTTACTGCTTCCTTCCTCTTATCCTGCTTCGAAAGAATTATGAGATGCATAGATCCGGGTTGACGGTCAGAATCTTTTTCCCAGAGTTGAAATGTCTAATCCGAGGGAACATGCACTTAAGCTGAGAGGGTGAAAGTTCAAAGGAGATGTGAGGGGCAGGTTTTTTTACCGAGACAGTCCTGTTGCCTTTCACACTTTTTCTCTCTCTCACTCTTTCTCGTTCTCTCCCTTGCCTTTCTTTCTCTCCTCCTGTCACCTTTCTCTCTCTCCCTCCCCTTTCTCGCTCTTTCTCTCTCTCCCTCTTGCTTCTCTCTCTCTCTCTTTCCCCCTCGCCTTTCTCATTCTTTCTCTCCCTTTCTCCTTCCTCAAATCTTTCTATTTCTCTCATCTGTCTCACTCCCTGTCTTGTCTGCTCTCACTCCTTCCTCTCTTCCTCCTCCACCCACCCTCCGCAGCGTGGGAGGGGGTAGGGGAGTATAATAGGGCATGCAGAGATCTCCTGCAATGAGTCTCCTGTTTGCCAAGGGGTGCAGGTTATGACCATGAGCTGGTAGGGCAATGATTAACTGGGCTGATTGATTCTGAGATTCAATGAAGCAGTTTCTGAAACCATGACACTAGACTTGAGTGAGTGATTCATGCAAGAAAATAAAAATAATGATTTCTTCAAACTACTGATAAACAATCCATTATGAGCATTTCAAAGTGAGGTTTCTCATTAGTAATGAATGTGCCACGACGGATTTGTTCAGGAGTTAGGTCGGGAATGAAAGAAGGCGGTCGTTATCAGAAATGTGTGCGAGAGAGAACTGAGCACTCTGGTGATGTGAGTTCAGTCGCACCATGGTTGCAAAGAGAATTTATTTTCAATTAATTAATAGAGTCATAGGGATGTACAGCACGGAAACAGACCCTTCGGTCCAACTCGTCCATGCCGACCAGATATCCTAACCCAAGCTAGTCCCATTTGCCAGCACTCGGCCCATATCCCTCCAAACCTTTCCTATTCATATACCCATCCTGATACTTCTTAAATCTGGAATATTTTGTATTGATCCCTGGAATGTGGGCATCACTGGCTGGGCCAGCATTTATTGCCCATCCCTAATTGCCCAGAGGGCAGTTAGGAGTCGACCCCATTGCTGTGAGTCTGTAGGCCAGATCGGGTAAGGCTGGCAGATTTTCCCCGCTAAAACGTGGGGTTTTACTGACAATTGACAACGGCTTCAAGGTCATCGTACAATGCATCATGGGAACAGGCCCTTCAGCCCACCAAGCCTTTGCTGATTCTGATCCTTATTTACTGATAATCTTCATTTAGTCATCATTGGAGGGCTTGAGCTATAGGGAGAGGCTAAATAGGCTGGGGGTGTTTTCCCTGGAGCATCGGAGCCTTATAGAAGTTTATAAAATCATGAGGGGCATGGTTAGGGTCTTTTCCCCAGGGTGGGGGAGTCCAGAACTAGAGGGCATAGGTTTAGGGTGAGAGGGGAAAGACAAAAAAGAGACCTAAGGGGCAACTTTTTCACAAAGAGGGTGGTACATGTATGGAATGAGCTGCCAGAGGAAGTGGTGGAGGCTGGTACAATGACAACATTTAAAAGGCATCTGGATGAGTACATGAATAGGAAGGGTTTAGAGGGATATAGGCCAAATGCTGGCAAATGGGACTACATTAATTTAAGATATCTGGCATGGATAAGTTGGACCGAAAGGTGTGTTGCCATGCTGTACATCCCGATGGCTCTGTAATGATTATCCTTACAATTAGAATACAGTGGAGTCTCGACAGTGTGGAAACCGACCATTGGGCCCATCAAGTGCACACTGACCCTCTGAAGAGTATCCCACCCAGGCCCATCCCCATAACCATGGCCAAAGCACCTAACCCACACATCGCTGAACACCATGGGGCAATTTAGCACAGCCAATCCACCCTGACCTGCACATCTTTGGACTGTGGGAGGAAACCAGAGCACCCGGAGGAAGCCCACACAGACACAGGGAGAATGTGCAAACTCCACACTGACAGTCGCCCGAGGCTGGGATCGAACCTGGATCCCTGGCGCTGTGAGACAGCAGTGCTAACCACTGAGCCACTGTGCCACCCAGTGGGGGCTAATTAGACCCTTCACTCCAAATCCAAAAGCTGGCATCAGTGATGGTGACAATATAATTAGTGGGTTGTTGCAAAATGCACTTAATGCCTGTTTGTTGGGGGCTAGGGGGATGCGGAATTTGCCACCCTGACCCGTCCTGGGCCTACACACGGGTCCAGACCCACAGCGACTTGGTTGACTCCAAAATGGCCGAGCGAGACACTCTGTCGTATTCAAGATGGCGACTCCCCCGGCTCCAGACTCGGCTGCGTTCCTAATTCTGTAGAAGAGTCACACATTGACCCTCGTTTCTCCCTCACTCTCGCTGTGTCTCCACCAATGCTGCCAGACCTGCTGAGTTTCTCCAGTACAAGCTTTGGATTCTCTCACAGCTGATGTGTGCTAGGAGATGCCTGCAAACAATCATTGCCCCCTCTCCTCCCTCAACCCCCAGCAGATTTGGGGGGTTTTAAAGAGAGTTAGCGGTTGTCAGGAGGGGGTGGGAGTGACGCGGTAGTGGGGAGTAGGGGAAAATGTTCCAAGACAGCCATCCTCCTTTGGTGACAGACGTTCCCCAATGGAAACCAATTCAGTTGTAGCTGGTGCCGAGTCTCCTTTAGATTTTCTGTTTGTTTTTTTTCCCCTGCAGATCGATCTGACGCGGTCAATCGAAGAGCAGGGACCGTTCGACCTGATCGTTCACAAGCTTTCAGACTTGATGCGCGACGCCACTCAGAACGACACCCAATCCCAGCAGCTTGTCCAGAAATTCCAGGTGACGCTGACCTTTCACCCTGGGAGAGTGCCAGCGCGGGCGGAAACCGCTCAGCCCATCTCACCCGTGCCGGCTGTCAGAAAGAGCTTGGCGATTGCTCCGTACTCACCCCTCCCCCTACATCCGTGTCCCCTTTAAAGAGTTCCCCTTCCTCTAAAGCTGCCCCTTTCCATCTTCGCTGTCCAGTCCCCAATATTCTGAAGGAGTCAATGGCGGGGGGGGGGGGATGCTGGGGAGTGTTACAGAACTGAGAGACCTTGGGGTGCAGGTTCATAGCTCCTTGAAAGTAGAGTCACTGGGAGATGGGGCAGCTTACAACTTGCTAGCTTTCATCAGTCAGAGCACTGAGGATGGTAAGATGTTGATAATAGTGATCCTCCAGACTAAACATCTCTGATGGGAAAGCATTCAGTAAGCCAACTTTGCCAGGATGGGTGGTTAGCTCAGTTGGCTGAATGATTGGTTTGTGAGGCAGAGCGATGCCAACCCAACAGGTTCAATTCCTGCACTTGTGATGAGGTCACCACCTTTCTCGACCTCACTCCTCACCTGAGATGTAATGATTCCCAGATTAAAGGCCTCTGATGGGAAAGCAGCCCTATGTGATGCCTTCACTCATTCAGTAAGTCAACTTTGCCATCTGGCCGCACAGGTTAAAAAAAAGGTTGGTAGTAATGCCACATTTGAAATACTGCGTGCAGTTCTGATGGTCCTATTATTTAAAGGATATTATTAAACTACAAAGAGTGCAGAAAAGATTTACTAGAATGCTACCTGGACTGGATAGGTTGAGTTACAAAGAGAGGTTGGATGGGCTGGGATTTTTTTCCCTGGAACATAGGAGACTGACTTGAAAGAGGTCTACTAAATCATGAGGGGCATAGGTAAAATAGATAGCCAACATCTTCTCCCCATGTTAGGGAAATCTAAAACCAGAGGGCATAAGTTAAGGTGAGAGGGGAGAGATACAAAAGGATTAAGAAGGACAACTTTTTCACACGGAGGGTGGTGAGTATCTGGATTGGACTGCCAGAGGTAAGGGTGGAGGCTAGTATAATTTCATCATTTAAGAAGCCTTTGGGCAGATTCATGGATGGAATAGCTATGGAGGGATATGGACCAAATGCAGGCAAATAGACTACTCTAATTGTGAAAACTGGGTAGCATGGACAAGTTGGGCTGAAGGGCCTGTTCCCATGCTGTCAACACCTACGACCGTATGGCTGCAGGCAACGAGAAGCGAGAGGCTTGGGCCGAATGGCCTGGTTACTGTCCCATACAGATGGAGAATAGCGAGCAGTTGAATGTTACTGTGTAGATCTGGATTGGACATTCCCAGGTTCCCTTCAGATTCCCCTCCTTTAACCTGTCCTGTTGCTTGTCTCATTTTGAAAGCATCTGGATGGGTATATGAATAGGAAGGGTTCAGAGGGATATGGGCCAAGTACTGGTAGATGGGACTAGCTTGATTTAGGATATCTGGATGAATTGGACTGAAGGGTCTGCTTCTATGCTGTGTGACTCTTTGGCTCTAAGTTGGGGCTTGGTTAGCCCAGTTGGTTGGATGGCTGGTTTGCAATTCCAACAGTGCCAATGCCCACACTGGCTGAGGTTACCGTGAACGACTCTCCCTCTCCCCTCACCTGGGATGTGGTGACCCTCAGGTTAAATCACCCCCCTCCTGTTTTCTCTCTCACTCTCTCTCTCCCTCTCTCTCTAATGAGAGAGCAGCCCTATGATCTGGTACAATTATGGTAACTTTACCTTTGCTTTTCTGGTTTGGATGGGGAGGTGATTCTTCCTGGAACCACTTCCACCAGATCCGCGAATAAAAGTAATCTGGTCATTAACACAGTACTGTTGGGGATGGAATCTTGCTGTGTGTAAAATGGCTGCCACATCTCCCACATTACACCAGACACTTCAGGACAGTGGGGGGAGGTGGTGGTGATGGCGAAGAGGTTGGGAGAATCTCCTTAAATTGGCTGTGAAAGATTCTGAAAGTCGCTATAGAAATGCAACCTTTTATTGAACCCCTTCATTGCAGGACTATGTTGAAGCCCACCCCCAAATCATCTTGTTGGATCCCTTGCCAGCAATGCGGAGACTTTCCGATCGCTTTCAATCCTACAAACTTATTCAGGAGCTGCAGGCGCAGGACAAAGGTTAGTGTGTCTCCCATACCCCAGTTTTCGGACACTGTGGCCTTGTTATTTGTAGGACTTAAGCACCTCCCCCCCCTCCCCCCCACTGCTGGGCTGCAACTTTGTCAGAGGCTTTCCAAGTTAAAGATCTCACTGTTCTACACTGAGTCGGGGGGAGGGGATGGATTTGTAGTTCCTTTTTGGAGATCACTTCCTCGCACCAAAACTTCATGCGAACCTAGCGGCCATTTTGTTGAAGGGAGTGCTGACAAAATGGCCGCCGTTCCATAGCTTCAAAACGTTGTCAGCTCCGAGGAGGGCTGCCCAGAATGATGATGACACATTGATGGAGGGCGGATAGGTGGCAGATGACGTTCAAAGCAAAAGAGTGTGAGGTGAAGGACTTTGGTTGAAAGCGCGAGGAGGTACAATATGAAATATAGGGCACACCTGTAAAGGATATACAGGAGCAAAGACACCTGGGTATAAATGCACAGAGGTCAAAACATGTGGCGCTGGAAAAGCACAGCAGGTCAGGGAGCATCTAAGGAGCAGGAGAGTCGACGTTTCAGGGCTCATCAAATGTTGACTCTCCTGCTCCTCGGATGCTCCCTGACCTGCTGTGCTTTTCCAGCGCCACACGTTTTGACTCTGATCTCCAGCATCTGCCGTCCTCACTTTCTAAAGATGCACAGAAGTCACTAAACGAGGCAGGACAGAGAGAACAAGTAAACTGTAATAAATAAAAATACTGTAAATAATGTGACAATTTGTTGGCTTTAAGAGGTTATTTTGTCCTTTTTTTTGTTTTGAAGTGAGGTTTTAAGGCAGAGGAGATGAGCAGTTTATCAGAATCAAAACCAAAAGAATTGCGGATGCTGTACATCAGACAGAAATAGCTGGGTTAGCTCAGCAGGTCTGGCAGCGTTTGTGGGGAGAAATCAGAGTTAACGTTTCAGGTCTAATAACCCTTCCTCAAAATTAACCTGAATCACTTGAGTAAACAGCTTGTGAAGTCTTGGGTTTTTTTAAAAAGTTGAAACAATAGAAGCAGCCTGAGCGGGTGGTGTCAAACACCCATAGAACCAGGTTTTTTAGTTTTAGTTTTCAGCAGTTGTTGCTTGAGTCTTGAAGAAGTGGAATCTATGTTTTCCCCCTCTCAGTTACAGCTGCGGGTTCTCTTCCTGCTATGGAAAGATACGTGTGAGACGATCTGTTTTCTGATATTTGCCTTTCGCCGAGGGAGTGTTTACGGAATGTTGGTGTATTGGAACAGTTAATTGGTAACAGTTACTGTCTCTGCTGCACTGTGTACAGTTTTGGTCTCCTTACTTGAGAAAGGATGTACTGGCACTGGAGGGCATGCAGAGGAGGTTCACTAGGTTGAGGGGGGGTAGGCTTTTGAGGAGTGACTGAGTAGGCTGGGGATTATACTCATTGGAATTTAGAAGAATGAGGGGGAGTTCTTACAGAAACATAGAAAATTATGAAGGGAATAGATAAGATAGAAGCAGGGAGGACGTTTCCACGGACGGGTGAATCTAGAACTAGGGGCATAGCCTCAAAATAAGGGGGGAGCAGATTTAGGACTGAGCTGAGGCGGAACTTCTTCATCCAGGAATCTGTGGAATTCCTTGCCCAGTGAAGCAGTTGAGGCTTCCTCTTTGAATGTTTTTAAGGCAAAGATAGATTTTCGAACAGTAAAGGGATTAAGGGTTCTGGTGAGTGGGCGGGTAAGTGGAGCTGAACCCTAGATAAAGATCAGCCATGATCTTACTGAATGGTGGGGCAGGCTGGAGGGGCCGGATGGCCTACTCCTGCTCCTGGTTCCTACGTTCTTATCTATTATTCTGTTAAGGTCTCCAATGGAGTTAAGTTATTCCAATTTTTTCTTTCTTCTGTTGTAGTTTAACTATGTGAATAAATAAAGTGTGCTTTAAATCCAGTAGTTTAACTGATCGAATTGCATCTGGAAAGCAACACCTTGCATTTATGTTCTAAAATAAGAAAAGGCAGGGTCTATACTATCTTCTGAATATTTTCAAGGTATTTGGTCTGGCCTATAACAATGAATAAAACAGACACCTCCCCCCGCCATCTTCATTAAGAGGGGCTTAAAGCGAGGAGGTGATGCTGAATATGTACCAGACTCTAGTTCAACCTCAGCTGGAATACTGTGTGCAGTTTCGAGACACCCCACTATGAGGAGGATGTGATGCTGTTGGAGAGGTTGGGGAAGAGAATATTCAAGGAAAGCACCTCTAGGGATGATCCGTTATGAAGATGGAGGGGATAGGGCTAAGGGGAGACTTGAAACCATGAAGAGGCTAGATAGTGTAACCGGAGAGAAACTTGTCAAAGAAGGTGAGAGCTGAGATGGGAGTGGGGAAGGGGTGTTAATCTGTGAAAGGAGCTGATAATGAGGTGAGGGGGAAATACTTATCTTCACAGAGCGAGAGATTAGGGCTCGGAAACACGACAGAGGGAAGTTCAATTAAGAAGGACGTTGTGAAACTTGAAAGGGTTCAGAAAAGATTTACAAAGATGTTGCCAGGGTTGGAGGGTGTGAGCTACAGGGAGAGGCTGAA
>NC_057750.1:5144650-5172740 GCF_004010195.1 Chiloscyllium plagiosum | reverse complement strand
ACATTTAAAAGGCATCTGGATGGGTATATGAATAGGAAGGGTTTGGAGGGATATGGGACAAGTGCTGGCAAATGGGACTAGATTAGGTTGGATTATCTGGTCGGCATGGATGAGTTGGACTGAAGGGTCTGTTTCCGTGCTGTATATGTCTGTGATTCTATGACTAATTGTAACATTAAACAGGGCATTGGGCTGGTTACTTGAATAGCGACAATGTGCAGGATCCTGGGGAACAGGCAGGAAATTGAGGTATATTGCTTCAAAAGGAGCTGGTGCAGACATGATGACCTTCTTTTGCTCCATATCAATTCTGTGTTATTTATGTTCTCTTGGGGTTGTATGTCTCAGATGTTCCTGGTCCCATGAAGCAGCTGGTGGTGAAATGTACAGTCCCCTGGCACATACAGTGACATGAACCGGGTTAATAATTGGCCCCCATTCCTGTCCACATCCTCATTTCACAGTCTCACTTCCTCCTTTTCTAAAAAAACGGACTTTCCACGGTGTAGGTCGTTGGTTCTGCAATCCTCCATATCTGGAGTTAGCCACCGCAAACCAGAGTGAGATCCTGCTTCAGATTAAAGAACAAAACCTGACCTTTCCACTCAGTGAGTATTTTGGCCGTCGGTCTGAACGTATGAGTCTGTCACTCCTAACAGCTCTCGTGCATTTTCTGTCTCTCATGTTCTCCCTCACACACTCGACCTTGTGCATTCTCCCTTGTGTGTGCTCTCTCCCACATTTCCAAGACCTCTCTCTCTCTCACTCGATTCCTCATGTGCTGTTGCCCTCTCTCCCTCAGTCCCACAGCGTCCTACTTCCTGGGTCTCCCACTCCTTCGCTCGCTTGCTCTGTCCCGTCTTGCTCAGACACACTCACGTTCTCTCTCTCGCTCTCGTGCGCCCACCATCCCGCACTCCCCCCTCACCTGCTTTCCCTCTCTTCTGCACCCTTGGTCCTCCCCAACTCCCCTCCCACCCTCATCTCCCCTCACCCCATCTCTCCTCCCATCTCCCGCCCCCACCTCATGTCTCCCCATGGAGCATTCCAAAAAAACTCTACAGAGGCTGGTCTCCCATCACCAAGTCCCCCTTTATTTACCCATGGAGAGTCCCTGACACTGACCCAGCTCCCTCAGAACCAGCTCCCAGAGTGAACAAAACCCCTGACACTCCTGTTGGTATCTGTCAGCCAGGACTCCCTGATTACACCAGATTAACAGCCCCAATCAGGGCACTCAGATTCTCTGAGGTCCACCTGTCTGATCCTGCTCTGATCAGTACAGGTCCCACAGCCACTGGGTGAATGAATGTCCATTTAACAGTGAAATACAATAAAATACAGTGAACAGCTTTCACTAGTCGCCATAATACGGCGCCATTCTGGTAAGTTAAGAATAAGAGAAAATTAAAAGATAACACTGAAAGGGATATCTGTCTACATTCGAATGTTGACCCGGCTCTGCACCACCCACTGCATCAGTGGGCCCATCTAACGTCCACATTGCCCATCCTCAGGCGTCATCTTTCACCACTGGGCCTACCTCACTGACATCACCTCAGGACTCGCACTCCCCCTCCATTCTGGGCCTGCTCTCTCCTTCCGCGCTGGGCCACACAGGACCCACTCTCCCCAACCCACACTGGGCCGGCTCTCTCCCCCTCTGCGCTAAGCCCTCTCTCTCCTCCTCCATGCTGACCCCACTCTCCCCCTGGACTGGGGCCACTATCCCTCTGCGCGGGGCCCACTCTCCCCCTGCGCTGAGCCCACTCTCCCCCTGCGCTGGGCTCCCTCCCTCACCCCTGCGCTGGGCCTGCTCTCCCTCTGCACTGGGCCCCTCTCCCGCTGTGCTGTGCCCACTCTCCACTCTCCCCCTGCACTGGGCCACTCTCCCCCAGCACTGGGCTCCCTCTCCTCCTGCACTGGGCTCCCTCTCCCCTTGATCTGGGCCCACTCTCCCCCTGCACTGGGCTCCCTCTCCCCCAGCACTGGGCCACTCTCCCCCTGCACTGGGCTCCCTCACCCCCTGCACTGGGCTCCCTCTCCCCCTACACTGGGCTCCCTCACCCCCTGCGCTGGGCCTGCTCTCCCCCTGCACTGGGCCACTCTCCCCCTGCACTGGGCTCCCTCTCCCCCAGCACTGGGCCACTCTCCCCCTGCACTGGGCCACTCTCCCCCAGCACTGGGCTCCCTCTCCTCCTGCACTGGGCTCCCTCTCCCCTTGATCTGGGCCCACTCTTCCCCCATGGGCATGAGCCTAATTCTCAAGAGAGTCATAAACCGATGGAACGAACCTGTCCTGAGCGCACTGGAGGCTGGGGCGCTGAATCGTTTTGAGGCAGAGTTTGACGGATTCCTGACTAACTGAGACATCGAACACACACCGACAGGAAAGTAGTGGTGAGGCCTGGAGGGAGTGGCGCTACCACCTAGGGTCTGATACTCACTCATCCCCCGGCTCTCTATCAAGTCTGGAGCTGTTCCAGTTTTATTCTTAAAGCTACTTGTGTTTCAAACCCAAACACTCCGCACGCTCCTGGTGCCAGTATTTATCCGCCAACCTACATTCCCTGAAAACCCGTCACTTTGCAGTTTGTGGGAGCTTGCTGTGGGTGGTTTACTGCAAGCCCAACGTTTACGCTGGCAAGCAGACTTCAGAAGATCTGACGTCATTGGCTGTAGACCGCTTTGGGATGTGTTGGGGATCGAGTGGGAAGGAGCTGTGAGACTCTATCTCAGTCATCTCAGTGTGGGGTCACACGCTCTCGAGTCCTCATGGTGGGAAGATTGGTTTTATTCCAGTCGAATTTCATTTCTGTTTTGAATATCTCTTTACAGTTTGCAAAACCAGGGTTGCACAAGGATCCAGCTCTCATGATGTGAGTAACAGTAAATATCAGATTTATTTCAATCAAGAGATGTACTGTTGGGGAATTGGTTGAGAGGCTGACAGTGGAGACTGGGTTGGAAACGCAGGCTAATGCTGTGAGTTCAAATCCCACCGCAAAAACTCCGTGAAGGTATCAGGAATTGAAAGCTCGTCTCAACGATGGTGATTGTGTAACTAACATCGATAGTTGGATAAATGCTCCTGGTTTATTAATGTCCTTTAGGGAAGGGAATCTGCTGTCCTTATCTGGTCTGGTCTACATGTGACTCTATACCCACAGCACTGTAGCTGACTCTTTCTTGCCCTCTGAAGTGGCCCTGGTGAGACCAGCCTTGCCAATGATGCCCTTGTCAAATCCAAGTGCTTTTGGCACCTTATGAACAATAGTTAAGCTTGTGATTTAAGCGTTAAATCCAATAATATCCACCCTCACCCATGACTGAGGGCCCACCCTGAAGGAGGTCAAGCCATTACTCAGCATTGACAAAGGCCACTCACTCCATCACCTCTGTACTAACCCTTTGAAAGAGCCCTCTTTCTCTTCCCACACCAGTTGCTTTTTTCTCTTTCGTCTGTTTGAAATAGTTTTCTGATTCCCTTTTGGAAGTTGCTTTGGAATCTGCAAGGCCTTCCATTTCACGCCAGCACCCCCCCCCACTCCGTAAACAAACTCTCCTCATCTGCACCCTCTCCCCCGGCCCTTCCCTTTTTGCCAATTATCCTCAAACTCTGACAGTTTCCCAGCGTTTCTACTGAATCTCCCTGAATGATCGTATTTTCCTGACCCACTCCTTTCTGCTGTTCCAGCAGGATGACATTCTGTAAGCTCTCCCAAAGCCATGTCTCCTTTCGAAAATCACAAACCCAGGATTTTGTGGAATCCCTACATAGAGTCAGAGAGTCATCCAGCATGGAAACAGACCCTTTGGCCCAACCAGTCCATGCTGACCAGAATCCCAAACTAAACTGATCCCTTCTGCCTGCTCCTGGCCCTTATCCCTCCAAACCTTGCCCTATTCTTGTAGTTATCCAAATGTTGTAACACTACCCACATCCACCACTTCTTCAGAAAGTTCATTTTACACACGAACCATTCTTTGCGTAAAAAAAAGATACTGCCCCTTGTGTATTTTTAAAATCTCTCTCCTCTCACCTTAAAAAATGTGTCCCTAGTCTTGAAAGCCCCTATCATTTCACCTGATGACAGCGTAGCGCTCTGAAAGCTTGTGATTTTAAATAAACCCGTTGGACTATAATCTGGTGTCGTGTGACTTCTCAACTTGTCCACCCCAATCCAACACCAGCACCTCCCCATCTGAGGGAAAAGGCAACTGCCTTTACTGTATCTATGCCCCTCGTAATTTTATAAACTTCTATAAGGTTACCTCTTAACCTCCTACATTCCAGTGAAAAAATTCCCAACCTTTCTTTATAGCTCAAACCTTCCATAGATCCTGGTAAATCTCTTCTGAACCCTCTCCAGCTTCAATAATATCCTTCCTATAACAGGGAGACTAGAACTGGACACAGTACTTCAGAAAAGGCCTCACCTGTACAACCTCAACATGACGTCCCGACTCCTATACTAAGCACCCAGAGGGAACACACGCAGACACTGGGAGGACATGCTAACTCCACGGAGACAGTCGACGGAGGGTGGAATCGAATCGAAAAGTGTGGTGCTGGAAAAGCATGGCAGGTCAGGCAGCATCTGAGGAGCAGGAGAATCGATGCTTCAGGCATAAACTCTTCATTGGAAACGTTCCTGATGAAGGGCTGATGCTGTAACATTGATTCTCCTGCTCCTCGGATGCTGCCTGAGCTGCTGTGCTTTTCCATTGTCACACTTTTCGACTCTGACTCTCCAGCATCTTACTTTCTACTGGAGGGGAGAATCGAACCTGGGAACCTAGGGCGTTGTGAGGCAGCAGTGCTAACCACTGAGCCACCAGTCCTGAGGGAGGGCTGCACTACCAGAGGATCCATCTTGTGAATGAGATATTAAACCTGGGTCACGTTTCCCGTCCGGGTGGATCTGAAGGACCCCCTGCCCCCTCTCTGGTAGAGTTTCCCTTTGCACTGTGAGACTGAATCAGCACCTTGAGAGACAGGGCATCTGGTCGCTATCAGCGTGTGCTTTGTGGGATCTTGCTTTGTGCTAGAGTTGCCAGCGACTGCAGAAAAGAGGGCTCTGTTGAATGTGGCCCATTGGGAGGTCAGGAATGTCAGACTGTCCCCTTTTTATTTTTACGTTCCCTCTCTTCACAGATGGCTCTTATCTTCAACGAGGATGGTCTGAGGGACGTGACTCCACCCTGTGTCCTGCAGAGCTTCATCAACCACAACGCCATCCTCTACAAAATCTTTGTCATCGGCCAATCATATTTTGTCGCCAAGAGGCCCTCTCTGAGGAACTTTGCAGTCGGCCAATCAGGTGAGTGCTTTGCTGTGGGCTTCTGGGATGTCTGCACGGTGTTGATATTATACTCAGGGAGGCCATTTGGCCCACTGCACAGGGTCTATCCTCTAACACCTGCCTTCTCCTCACATCCTTGCAAGTCACTACAGTCCCTTCAGAACACAGGCTGCTCTCTCATCAGACAGAGGCAACTGGGGGGGGGGGGGGGGGGGGGGGTTAACCCGAGGGTCATCATGTCTCAGGCGAGGGGGAAGAGTTTGAGAAGGAGAATCCTTCATGGTAACCTCAGTCATGGTAGGAATTGAACCCATGCTGTTGATGTTACTCTATATTGCAAACCAGCCATCCAGCCAACTAAGCTAACCAACCCCTACCCATATGACCACCCAGTACCCTCTTGAATTGAAATAACGGGACATCGACAGGATGCAGAGGTGGGCTGAGAAGTGGCAGATGGAGTTCAACCTGGAAAAGTGTGAAATGATTCACTTTGGAAGGTTGAATTGGAATGCAGAATACAGGGTTAAAGGCAGGATTCTTGGCAATGTGGAGGAACAGAGGGATCTTGGGGTCCACATCCATAGATCCCTCAATTTTGCCACCCAAGTTTATTGTGTTGTTAAGAAGGCGTATGGTGTGTTGGCTTTCATTAGCAGGCGGATTGAGTTTAAGAACCACGAGGTTGTGCTGCAGCTCCGTAGAGCTCTGGTTAGACCACACTTGGAATATTGTGTTCAGTTCTGGTCGCCTCATTATAGGAAGGATGTGGAAACTTTAGATAGAGTGCAGAGGAAATTTACTGGGATGCTGCCTGGACTTGAGGGCACGTCTTATGAAGAAAGGTTGAGGGATCTTGGGCTTTTCTCATTGAAGTGAAGAAGGATGAGAGGTGACTTGATAGAGATGTACAAGGTAATGAGAGGGATAGATAGAGTGGATAGCCAGAGACTTTTCCCCAGGGCAGAAACAGCTATCCTGAGGGGGCATAATTTTAAGGTGATTGGAGGAAGGTTTAGAGGAGATGTCAGAGGTAGGCTCTTTATACAGAGAGTGGTGGGTGTGTGGAATGCACTACCAGCAGTGGGAGTAGAGTCAGACATATTAGGGACATTTAAGCGACTCTTGGACAGGCACATGGATGATAATAAATTGAAAGGTATATAGGTTAGTCTGATCTTAGTAGGATAGAAGGTCGACACAACATCGAGGGCTAAAGGGCCTGTACTGTGCTGTGCTGTTCTATGTTCTAACACCACCAAGGCCAGTATACCATCATCCTTTATTCACACGTGGAGAGTCCCTGACACTGACCCAGCTCCCTCAGAGCCAGCTCTCAGAGTGAACCGAACCTCTGACACTCCTGTTTATTTATTTATCTTTTTCTTTTTTTTTCACTACCGCCTAAGTGCGGTAGTGCTTATTTTATCCCCAGCACCCATGGTGTGTGTGTGCAGGTGTGAGACACAGTGAAAGACACAAAGTGCACGAATCTTTATTCAAATTCCACCACCAGGAAGATAGGAAAACACCCGGGTGGCCAGTGACAAACACTGCCCTTCACAACGGACAGAATCTCCTGTTTATTTTTTTTTCTTTTTTTTTGAAAACTCTGTACCCAGAGACGGTGTAGTATGTGAAACCTGTTGGCACCATGAGTACTTGAGGTGAAAAGCAGTTACGGGCAGCTCAGTAAGTACATGAGGGAGAATAGATGGAATTAAAGATATGAGAGGAGACTCACATGAAACACAAAGACCAGCATAGACCACTTGGACAGACTGCTTGTTTTGGTGTTGTGAATTTGCTGTCATTCTATGTAGGTATCTATTTTCTTGTGACATTGGATTCTGGGAATGATTTTAAGGTTGAGCTATCGGGAGAGGTTGAACAGTCTGGGGCTATTTTCTCTGAAGTGTCAGAGGTCGAGGGCTGACTTTATAAAGGTTTATAAAAACATGAGGCATGTGGATAGAGTGAACGGTCAAGGTCTTTTTCCCGGGTAAGGAGTCCAAAAGTAGAAAGCATAGAGGTAAGGTGAGAGGGGAAAAATTTTAAAAGGCCTTAGGGGCAATTTTCTTTACACAGAGGGTGGTGCGTGTATGGAATGAACTGCCAGAGGAAGTGGTGGAGGCTGGTACAATTACAAGATTTAAAAGGCATCTGGATGGGTATATGAATAGGAAGGGTTTAGAGGGATATGGGCCAGGTGCTGGCAAATGGGACGAGGTTAATTTAAGATATCTGGCATGGACGAATTGGACCGAAGGGTCTGTTTCTATGCTGTACATCTCAATGACTTGTCCCAACATCCTCTTCTGTGGCTCATCTGCTTTTGTGAAGCACCATGGGACACTACAGGGGCTAAATAAATGCAAATAGAGGTGACATTTGTGTGGGAGGGGGCCGGGTGGGGAACAATTGTAGGTGGAAGAGAGAGAGGGTGCGTGCGGGAGTTTGATGGATACTGTCTTTTCAGATCAGAAGACGATATTCTTCAACAGCCATGAAGTCTCGAAGCCAGAATCCTGTTCACATTTAACGGAGGTAAGTCCTCTTGCAGACTGTATTTTCAAATCCCTCGGTGGCTTCACCATCCAGCTCTCTCTCTCAAATCGCTCCCTCCAGCCCGCAATTTCACCGGGTCTCTCCCATTCTGACCGCTTGCGTCTACCCCAATTGTAATCGCTCCACCATGGATAGCCAGACCCTCTGCTAGCTGGGTCCCAAGCTCTGAAATTCTCTCCACATTTCACCGTGGCCAAACCTCATCTGTTTCTCAACTATCCCCCCCCCTCCCCCTCCCCCTCCCAAAACACGGCATTCCCATCTGGTTGACATGAACAGTGCATTTTAGTTCCTGAACAGCTGCGGTCTTGAAAGGGTTCAGAAAGGAGTTATAAGGATGTTGCCAGGGTTGGATTAGATTACATACAGTGTGGAAACAGGCCCTCCGGCCCAACAAGTCCACACCAACCCTCCGAAGCATAACCAACCCAGACCCATTCCCCTTCACCTAACACATGGCCAATTCACCTGACCTGCACATCTTTGTGAGTGTGGGAGGAAACCGGAGCACCCGGAGGAAACCCACGCAGACACGGGGAGAATGTGCAAATTCCACACGGTCAGTCGCCTGAGGCGGGAATTGAACCCGGGTCTCTGATGCTGTAAGGCAGCAGTGCTAACCACAGTGCCACCGTGCCAAGCTACAGGGAGAGGCTGAATAGGCCGGGGCTGTTATTCATGGAGCATTGGAGGCTGAGGGGTGACCTTATAGAGGTTTATAATATCATGAGGGGCATGGATAGGATAAATAGACAAGGTCAATTTCCTGGGGTGGGGGAGTCCAGAACTAGAGGGCATAGGTTTAGGGTGAGAGAGGAAAGATATAAAAGGAACCTAAGGTGCAGCGTTTCCACACAGAGAATTGTGCGTGTACGGAATGAGCTGCCAGAGGAAGTGGTGGAGGCTGGTACAATTACAACATTTAAAAGACATAGGGATGAGTATATGAATAGGAAGGGTTTGGAGGGATATGGGCCAGGTGCTGGCAAATGGGGCTAGATTAATCTAGAACATCTGGTCGGCATGGACAGTTCGGACCGAAGGGTCGGTTTCCGTGCTGGATGACTCTCTGACCTGATTAGGGATTTCAGTAAAGTGGATGGATTGGAGAAGCTGAGACTGGGCCCCTTGAGGAAGCAAGGCCGAGATGAGATTTTGAGAGATGTCCAAAACTTTTAAGGACTTTGTACAATGTTTTATTAAAACTCGACCGGGGGCTGTGTTTATTTCCCATCCCCACAGTCAATGACATTGCTGAGGATCTGTCGTCACACGCAGGCCCAGACCGGGTAAGGATGCCAAATCTCCCTCCCTAAACGAGCGTGAGTGAACCAGATGGGGGTTTAAAACAATCAACTTTTAATTTCAGATTTTCACCAAATTCGAATTTCACCTCAGCTTTGGTGGGATTTGAACTCATGTTCCCAAAATATCGTCCTCATTTTCTGGATGACTAACCCAGTGATAGTAACACTTCCACCCCATCAGAGATGAGGTAGGGAGCAGTGATAGAGCTATAGAAGTGAGAGTGACTGTGACCCAGTGGGGGAGTGTGGAACCAGGATAAGGAGGGTCAGTGGGAAGTGGGGGACTGGAGGTGAGTGTTGGACGAGAGGGAGGTGCGAGGGGAGATGTGCTTGGACAGCACCTCAGTCTCAGCTATGTTTTGTTCCATCGCCTCAGAGAGGGGAAGGGGATCGCCTTCCGAGTGGACCGTCTGACAGAATCATCCAGTTCATCAGCCAAGGCCTTCAGGCAGCTCTGGGCTTGTCGCTGTTCGGGGTGGATGTGATTGTGGACAATAAAACCAGCAAACTCGCACTGATTGATATCAACGCATTTCCAGGTCGGTCAGAGTCACACTCCTGCTTTCGCTCCTCATCTGCAGCCCGGTATTGAATTCTTTTTGGTAACTCTCACTCTTTTTGGGATCTGTCTATACATTAAATGTGCTTTATCAGTTCTTTTCTAATTCACTCACGGGATCAGGGCACCGTTGTCCAGACCAGCAGTTACAGTCGGTTCTGACACGACGCAATAGTTCCATCCTTGCGTTATAAGTAAATCGCGCAATAGCTGTGCCATTTAAGATAATGAGACCGGAATTGCATTATAGCCAAAACAGGTAAGGGGAAAGTTCACGTTCTACAAATAATGGTCTAAATTCTTCAATCAAATTAAAGCCAATTTGCACTGAAGAAATGTACGTTATAGTAAAACCAACTGTATTGTCCGTCCCTAATTGCCCAGAGGGAAGCTGAGAGTCAACCCCATTGCTGTGGGTCTGGAGTCACATGTAGGCCAGACTAGGTAAAGATGGCCGTTTCATTCCCTAACCGACATTAGTGAACCAGATGGGCTTTTCCAACAATCAACAATAGATCCACAGTCATCATTAGACTTTAAATTCCAGCCTTTCCATCACTAAACTCAAACTCTATCATAGCAGGATTTGAACGCTAGTCCCCGCATTAATAGCCCAGTGATAATACCATTAAGCCATGACCTCAATTTATAAATGCGGTTTTAGATTAGATTCCCTACAGTGTGGAAACAGGCCCTTCGGCCCAACCAGTCCACACAGACCCTCCAAAGAGCAACCCACCCAGACCCATTTTCCTCTGACTAATGCACCTAACACTATGGGCAATTTAGCATGGCCAATCCACCCTGACCTGCACATCTTTGGACTGTGGGAGGAAACCAGAGCACCCGGAAGAAACCCACGCAGACACGGGGAGAATGTGCAAACTCCACACAGACAGTCACCCAAGGCTGGAATCGAACCTGGGTCCCTGGTGCTGTGAGGCAGCAGTACTAACCACTGAGCTACTGTTTGTTGTTTTATGATCTCTCTCCTAATCAGAGCTGAATAATTTAAATGTAAACTTTTAATTTGCACAGCACCTTTCACACCGTCATGGTTTTGCAATCAATGACAGTTTTTTTTTGAAGTGTGGTTCCCTGCTGTAACATGAGCAGATGATTATACATAGCAAGATCCCATAGACAGCATTGCAATAATCAGTTGCAGTGATGGTTGTAGAACATTAACATCCTGGCCTGAGAGAGATTACTCTCACTCTGCACTGAAGTGCAGGCCACAGGATCTTTAACAACAATCCTCAGTGTAGTGTTGCAGCTAAGAGATAGCACCTATGACAGTGCGGCACTCCCTCAGCACTGACCCTCCGACAGTGCGGCACTCCCTCAGCACTTTCTCCGACAGTGCAGCACTCCCTCAGTGCTGACCATCCAACAGTGCCCACTCCCTCAGCACTGACCATCCAACAGTGCCCGCTCCCTCAGCACTGACCCTCCAACAGTGCGGTACTCCCTCAGCACTGACCCTCCGATAGTGCCTGCTCCCTCAGCACTGACCCTCCGACAGTGCAGCACTCCACTAGCACTGATTCTCTGACAGTGCCCACTCCCTCAGCACTGACCATCCAACAGTGCCCGCTCCCTCAGCACTGACCCTCCAACAGTACGGTACTCCCTCAGCACTGACCCTCTGATAGTGCCTGCTCCCTCAGCACTGACCCTCCGATAGTGCCTGCTCCCTCAGCACTGACCCTCCGACAGTGCAGCACTCCCCTAGCACTGATTCTCTGACAGTGCTCACTCCCTCAGCACTGACCCTCCGATAGTGTGGCGCTCCCCCGCACTGACCCTCTGACAGTGCCCACTCCCTCAGCACTGACTCTCCGACTGTGCGGCGCTCCCTCAGCACTGACCCTTTGACAGTGCCTGCTCCTTTAGCACTGACCCTCCGACAGTGCCCGCACCCTCAGCATCGACCCTCCGACTGTGCAGCACTCCCTCAGCACTGACCCTCCGACAGTGCCTGCTCCCTCAGCACTGACCCTCCAATAATGCCTGCTCCCTCAGCACTGACCCTCCAATAGTGCCTGCTCCCTCAGCACTGACCCTCCGACAGTGCCTGCTCCCTCAGCACTGACCCTCCAATAGTGCCTGCTCTCTCAGCACTGAACCTCCGACAGTGCGGCACTCCCTCAGCACTGACCCTCCGACAGTGCCTGCTCCCTCAGAACTGACCCTCCGACAGTGCCCGCTCCCTCAGGGCTGACCCTCCGATAGTGCCCACTCTCTCAGCACTGACCCTCCGACAGTGCCTGCTCCCTCAGCACTGACCCTCCAATAATGCCTACTCTCTCAGCACTGACCCTCCGACAGTGCCTGCTCCCTCAGCACTGACCCTCCGACAGTGCCCGCTCCCTCAGGGCTGACCCTCCGATAGTGCCCACTCTCTCAGCACTGACCCTCCGACTGTGCCAGCTTCCTCAATGCTGACCCTTCGACAGTGCCTGCTCCCTCAGCACTGACCCTCTGACAGTGCCTGCTCCCTCAGCACTGACCCTCCGACAGTACCCGCTCCCTCAGCACTGACCCTCTGACAGTGCCTGCTCCCTCAGCACTGACCCTCCGACAATACCCGCTCCCTCAGCACTGACCCTCTGACCCCTGCTTCCACCCTTTAAATAGGACTTTAAGTCAAGGCATGTCCTTGTTCTCAGCTGCATTTGTACAAGTCCTAGGGCTCTGTCCCGAACAGAATCCTCCTTTTCTCTGCAGCCTATATTTACTCTTCACATTCGGAGTTGGTTCGCCCCTGCTTGTTTCTGGAATCTTGCTGTGTGGGTTTGACTGCCAAGTTTAGTTCTGTGCTCTCTGAGTATTGCAAATCATTAATTGGTTCTGAGGCAACTGGGGAAATCCTGTGACGTTAAGGAGCTTATCTTGTTAAGGTGTGCTGCTATTTGTATGAGGTAACTCATGACTGTAACACTCGTGCTAATACTTCAGTGGTGCTGTAAGTTCCAGTGTCTCAGATTGCAAACAGCCAGACCAAAACTGCTCCCTGCACTCATGAGCTAGAGTCAAAGGTCATTGGTACTAGTCAGTGCCAGAATCCAACTCAAGGAGCTGTCACTTCCTGTAACTAATCGTCCTTTATTTTACAGAAGTATTAAGACAGTCATTCTGAGGATGTGGGCCAGCATTTATTACCTCATCCCTAATTGCCTCTGGAGGAGGTGATGGTGAGGCTTCCTTCATGAACCGTCCTGATCCCCAGAGTGTAAAAGCACCCACAGGACTGTTAGGGAGTGGGGCTCCATGGATTTCCACCCAGCGACACTAAAGGGTATTGCCCCAATGATGCCAATCATAGAATCCCCACCCCCAGTGTAGAAGGAGGACTGGGAGAGGGAGGGGGCGCAGAGAGAGGAGAGAAGGAGAGCACGAGATGGAGGGGGAGGGGGGGACTTCTCCAACTGTTGTATGACCTTGGTGGACTGAGACATGAAGCCCAGGATTCCCACTTCCCTTTCCAGTGGTTTCAGACCCACACTTCTGTATTCACTGTTACACAACAGGCTCCAAACTTCCATCTTGCCGGTTCATATTTCCAAATAAAATAGACGTAGACCCAACACGGATCTTTGAAAGAACAATTAGTCTTGCCCCCTTGGTCTTATCCTCCCCCACACCCTGCCCAACATTGCTCTGCGATTTCCCCTCCCACTTCACGTATTTATCTGTTTCCCTTTTTGAGGTTTTATGATCGAATCCGATCCCACTGCCCTTTCAGATCTTCCCGAGCTAGTTGCCTGAGGCTGGGTGGGATTAGTTGATGACTTGGTCCTCGGTCGATGCTGCTCGAAATGTTTCCCACCGTGACCTCCCTCCATTCTCGAGGCTTGAACATCGGTGGGACCCTTCAGTGGGAGTGGAGAGGGTAGGGTGGCGTAGGCCAGTCAGCACCCCACTTGGGGGGTCTCAACCTCCTCTTGGGAAAGCCCACCCTAAGGATATTTTGTTGAATATTTGGGTTCTATAAAGCTCAGGCCCTGGTGATTATTCCTGGTTTAGGGATGATATTACCACAAAGGGAGTGCACTTAAAGTCCACATGTCCCTGGGAATGGTGAGACTGTCCTGTCAAGAGAGATCACAGGCTTATTACAGCTCAGGAGGAGCCCATTCGGCCTAACGTGCCGGTACTAGGAGACAATGCAGCTCCTTTTAACAGAGTTCTGCCGTCCTCGGATTTGTTTTCAAAAGTGTTGCACGAGACAGAGTTGCCGAGACGTCTGGTTTGGTTGGGTTTTAGGGTCAATGTGATTATAGCTAGTAGACACTGCCTCAGGCAGAATGCTTTCAAAGTTTTGAAAAAAAAATGTACAATGAAAGGGGAGTGGCCAGTTCTCCCAGCTCAGCTTTTCTGTGGTTTGGATTTTAGAGATCAGTCAGATTGTTAGTCAAAGAAACAGCTACAATGGAAGAAGGTTCCATTTTTGGCCATCTCTCTCTCTCTCCTGTAAGACCCAGTGTATGATTTTACCATTTGTGCCAAGGGCTGTTTATGGGGAGCTCTTGCAGGAATTTGGAACAGCATCATTAAGTTGTTCCAATTTGCGGAAAGGTTAAGTTATTCAGTACTCTGTTCTCTTTTCGGTAATCTTGTAAATAAATTCTGTTTTGCTTAAAACTAAGTGATTTGACCAGCTGCATCCCTCCTGGAATATCTGCATTACACTTGTTTAAAACAATGAGCAAAGTTAGGGTCTGGGCTACTTTATTGAAATGTTTTGAAGGGGGTCTGGACAGGTCCATAACAACTGGCTGTTCAAATGAATATTGTTACTTCCTGCATTCTCCTTGATATCCATGCTCAATGTTCCTCTCCAAATTGTCTTGAATACCTCCATTGCCTGTTGGCCATGTGGGCCTGTTTCTCTCCAGAGTTTTGGAAAGCAACAGGCAATCTCATTGGAAGTCACAGAATGCTTACAAAATCATGAGGGGCATGGATAGGGTAAATAGACAAGGTCTTTTCCCCGGAATGGGGGAGTCCCAGAACTAGAGGGCATAGGTTTAGGATGAGGGGAAAGATCTAAAAGAGACCTAAGGGGTAACCTCTTCACACAGAGGGTGGTATGTGTATGGAATGAGCTGCCAGAGGAAATGGTGGAGGCTGGTACAATTACAACATTTAAAAGGCATCTGGATGGGTATATGAATAGGAAGGGTTTGAAGGGATATGGGCCAAGTGCTGGAAAATGGGACTAGATTAATTTAGGATATCATGTCGGCATGGATGAGTTGGACCAATGGATGTGTTTCTGTGCTGTCCATCTCTATGATTCTATAAAATAGAAAGGACTAGACAAAGTAGATGCTGGTTTTCACTCATGGGATGTTGGCGTCGCTGGGTGGGCCCAGCATTTATTGCCCCATCCCTTGAGAAGGTGGGGGTGAGCTGTGGGGAGAATCATTCCTGTTCCCAACTTCCCTCCCAACTTCCTCTCTCTTCTTTTCCCTAAAGAATTTGGTTCTGCCCTCTCCCCTCTATTTCCCCGTGACTTCTCTACCCATGAGGCAACCATGATTGGGCCTTGCTCTGGAAGGAGTGAGTCTGTGAGGAGGTGGGGAGGTGGTGATAGGTGGGAAAGGCAACGGAAGGTGGAATTCCCCTGGTATAGTGGTTAGGATTGATCTGGAGTCTCCAGGATGTGTCTCCATGTTCCTCTTTCTCCATTGGATACGGAGTGGGAGTTGGTTTTGGCGGGAGAAAGCACTGGAGGAATAGATTGTTCTGGAATCAGCCAGTTGGTGAGCAAGCAAGCGACCGGTTTGTCCAATCAGGTGTAGGCAAATGGGGTGTCCACCATGATAGACAAGCCATAGTGGGAGTGTTGTGGTTGTACAGGACATGAGTGAACCCACTTCTGGACTACTATGTGCTGTTCTGATCATGCTATTACAGGAAGGATATTATTAAATTGGAAAGTGTGCAGAAAAGATTTACAAGGACATTACTGGGGCTGAAGAGTTATAAGGCTGGGGCTATTTTCACTGAGCGTCAGAGGCTGAGGGGTGACCTTATAGAGATTTATAAAATCATGAGGGGCTTGGATAGGGTGAATAGCCAAGGTCTATTCGTCTGGGTAGGGGAGTTCAAAACTAGAGGGCACAGGTTTAGGGTGAGAGAGGAAAGATTTAAAAGAGACCTAAGGGGTGACTTTATCGCGCAGGGGGTGGTGTGCGAATGAAATGAGCTACCAGAGGAAGTGGTGGAGGCTGGTACAATTACAGTATTTCAAAGGCATCTGGGTGGGTATATGAATAGGAAGCTATTAGAGGGATATGGGCCAAACACAGGGAAATGGGACTAATTCAGTTTGGGAACATGGTTGGCACGGATGAGTTGGACTGAAGTGTGTGTTTCTGTGCTGTAAGACTCGATGACCTTTTGTGACAAAACCCGGGTAACATGTCTGAGGGCGACTGGGGGGAGATTGGGGCCTACGTGGAAATGAAGAAGTGAGCCCTCAATCTGATCATCCACGATCCTATTGACTGACAAAGGGGCTGAATGGCCTCCTTTTTTATATCTCATGAGCAGAGTTTGCAACCATGTGATGTGATCGGATTTGAGGTCTCCAGCCCAAAGACAGAGAAGCCATTCAGCCCATCGGGTCTGGGACTGTAGTCAGGTTGCTGTGCTCATAGTTGGGGGGTCAGGGTCAAGTCCCTGGCCTGATCCTCACTTGACCCTTGACATCCACACACACGCTCTCTTGTCCAAAGTATCAAGATGTGGTATTTGACAGCTGCTAAGTGGCGGCCATTTCATGTCTATCTGCACCACCCCCCCCATGCTCCACAACCATCTCCCAACCAATCTGGGGAACTGAGGCCAATTCTAGCCACCACTGCCCCTTCCCCGCTTTCTCCCTCTGTGTTATAATGTCTGTCTTGGGGATAACATACTCTCTCTGCTCTTCCTGCAGGTTACGAGGGTGTCCCGGAATTCTTCAGCGCTCTCTTGAACCACATGGAGGCACTATTGCGGGAACGGGAGAGAGACCCGCAGGGACGAGGCCTATTGGCCAATCGACCGGGTGCTGGCCGGTGGTGCCGGGACCTGCCGGAGGCCTGGTCACCTGCCCCCATCTCTAACCGTGCCAACGGCCTGGGCAGCGAGGGTTGGGAGCCAGAGGAAGCTCCCATGGGGAAGCGGGCATCGGAGTCTGGCTGCTTCCAGGACTTTTCCTTACCGCCGGCCGGCCTGTGCCAGTCCACCTGTGAATAACCATTCTCCACCATCCCCCCATTAGACGCCCTCCATTAAAAACGAAACACCAGTTGGGCAAAGCAGCAAAGGGAGCTTGCACTTTAAGGAAGTGGACATAGAACGTAGAACATTCGAACGCAGTACAGGCCCTTTGGCCCTCGATGTTGCGCCGACCTGTGAAACCAATCTAAAGCCCATCTAACCTACACTATTCCATTTTCATCCATATGTTTATCCAATGACCATTTAAATGCCCTTAAATTTGGCACATCTACTGCTTCAGGCAGTGCGTTCCATGCCCCTACTACTCTCTGAGTAGAGAAACTACCTCTGACATCTGTCCTAGATCTATCATCCCTCACTTTAAAGCTATGTCCCCTCGTGCTAGCCATCACTCGAGATTCCTTCTCCACACAAGATGGTGTTATTTGACACCTCGAATCTAGGGCTCATAAAATCCCTACTCTGGAAACAGGCCCTTCGGCCCAACAAGTCTGCACTGACCCTCCAAAGAGTATCCCACCCAGATCCATTTCCCTACTATTTTACATTTCCCCTGGCGAATGCACCTCACCTGAACCACACATCCCTGAACACTGTGGGCTGTTTAGCGCAGCCAATCCACCCTAAGCTACACGTCTTTGGATTGTGGGAGGAAACCGGACCACCCGGAGGAAACCCACGCAAACACAGGGAGAACATGCAAACACCACACAGACACCCGAGGCTGGAATTCAACCAGGGTCCCTGGTGCTATGAGGCAGCAGTGCTAACCACTGAGCCACCGTGCCATCTGTGTCCAAGGGTCTGTGTTTGAATGTCTGTGTTTATGATTGAAAAGGCTCTGTCAGTCTCTGAAGGTCTGTGTTTGAGGGTTTGCGTTTGAGGAGCTGGATGAGGGATTAGCCAGCAAGTGAAAAGCCTCAGAAATCGCGTGTAACTCCTTCCAGATATGATCCTCTGCACAGACTGGTGTTTCTGATCCCCCAGCCTCACAGATACCTGCTGCTCTGTGCTGGATTACACAAACTTTACTGTAGCTGATATCTTATCAACGGTTTCATGAAGTGATTAGAAACTACTGACGGTTTCCACGTCTTGTTTTATAGCTGTGTGTATAAATATGCAAAATGTTTGACTGAAATTCAAGTCCATTTTTTTAAGAAGACTTTTTTTTTCCCTGAAATGCTGTAATGTCTTGATTGGAATTTCTTTTGTATATAAAAGGCTCCGCTTAGCCAATGGTATTATGTTTTTTGGTTAGGGTCATAGAGAGGATTAAAGATCATTTTAAAATCAATTCTATTTGGTCATGTGACAACACACCTCTGTGGATATTTTTGAACCCAGGTCGGCTAGCTCAAAGGTAGGGACAATACCACTGCACCACAACAGGTCGCCTCTTCCTTACTGGGGACATTTCCAATTGTTGTCTCAGCCAATCAGAAGCAACTTCCCAATCCTTTTCGTGACTGCTTGAAATTTGGCATTCTTGCAAATGTGTCCTGATGAAATGGAAAGTTTCTCTCTCTTCAGCAGTTCTGTTAAAAGAAGTGATTGAACACGGAGACACGGCAGTAATGTCAAACAATTTATTATCTCACACATTGATGGATTGTGTACCCATTGTGCGATGATGATGACAGTGAACCAAACTGTGCCAGTGACTGCGAGACAGACTCACCTCAGGCACCTTTGGGAATACAAACTATGATCTTCACGATGGCAAAAAAACTAAAAGTATTCAAAGGAACAGAAAGAAACGGCCTAATAATTAACAAGGACAGGTTGGATTTATAGGGAAAGGAGAATATAACAGTCAGAATGGCAATGTCACTCACGCAATGAAGTCTGGGGTCTTTTGTTGGGGGGTGTGTGTGTGTGTGTGTTTGGACATCTAAGATCTCATTTCCTCTCAGTTCACTGGGCAAATAAAGGATCGCTCACTGCACACTGTTGCCCTCCATTGTTACATTACCATAACCAGCTCTGGGTCAATCCACTGTGAAGCCTGCAATTGTAGGCCTCTGTTGGGTTTCCATGGCAATGTGCGCAAACTGGGTCAATCAAATGGATAGTGGCCCGTTTTCTGGGCCAGTTACCAATCTTGTTTCAGAATGGGGCTGTCTCTCTCTCTCTCTCCGGAGCCTTCTAGAACCTGACACAAGAGGCCGAGGCGTCAATTTTATGCCTTTCAAAGTTGAAGTTGACTTCCCTTCCCCCTCTCAAGATCTGTCGCCGTGTTTGGAGTTTTTGTTTCTAATTTGCCCTGTTTGTGTTGCTGGCTAGGCCAGAATTTATTTGCCCATCCCAAATTGCCCTGGAGTGAGCTGCTTTCGTGAACCGCTGAGGTTCTTGGGGACTGTAGGCTACTATTATTGTGTTCTGTGAGAAAAATAAAATCTAGAATGTGAGCCCTCCCTTCTCGTCTTCAGTCCTGCTTTTGGGTAGAGGTTGGTAGCACTGGGTACCTTAAAGGCCTAGCCCTCACTTTCAAATGACAAGGAACTGAAAGCAGGTTTATAACTTGACTCTGCAGCTCTGCAGATGCCCATGACACTGAATCACGGTGTTCCTGACAGCTCATGGACAGCAGCAGAGAGCTGAAAATTGTCTGACTACATTGCTGGGGTCAAACACAGCGCCTGCCAGGAGTACAAGTCAACCTTTCTAGTCAAAGGAAGTGATTGAGGTGGATACACTGGATCGCAAAGCAGGGACTAACAGGCTGGCATTGATTCTTGGAATTGAGGGGAAAGGAAATCAATTTGTACCTGCCCATCAGCAGGCCTGAGGAAATAAGACTAGGAGGAGGCCATTTAGCCCCCTCAAGCCTGGTCTGCTATCCAACATGACCTGTGAATCTTTACGCCCCTGTCTCATAGGGTCATACAGCACAGAAACAGACTCAATCGTGCCAAACAGACATCCCGATCTGACCTAGTCGCATTTGCCACTATTTGGCCGATATCCCTCTAAACCCTTCCTATTCATGTATCCATCCAGATGCCTTTTAAACATACTTGTAACAGCCTCCACCCCTTCTTCTGGCAGCTCATTCCATACCTGTACCACCCTCAGCGTGAAAAAAATTACCCCTCAGGTTCCTATTCAAATCTTTCCTCCCTCTCATCTTAAACCTTGCCCTATAGTTTCCTCCTCCTGTAGGAACAGAAATTAGGAATAGAAATGGACCATTCGGCCCATTGCAAGATACAGATCCACACCCCTTGATATCCAGCCATTGAGAATTCTCTCTCAAATGTGCTCAATAACTGAGCTCTCTGATTCCAAAGGCCCAACATTCTCTGAGGGAAGAAATTCCTCCTCCTCTGAATCCAAAATGGCTGACCCCCTTATGCCAACCGTGTTCCCTTGTTCTAGACACCTTCTCCTTCCCAACTGAGGAAACATCCCACCTACATCTAACTCGATAAAGAAGGAAGTGGTTAATAATCAAGTTTCCTGGCAATAAGGGTTTATGATTTACATTCCACTCATTCGGGACAGTGTGATTGATGTTTATAAATAATACATGTACAGAAGATCCTTGACTTTCTGAAGGACACGGGAGGGGAGTTTTTAATTTGGTTAATCAAATACCAGATAATTGATGCCGGATAACATAGTTAGCCACGCATCGAGACCTTGCGATCTTGTTTGGATCATCCATGAACTTTGGTTAATCGAATGCTGAATAAACAAGGTTCCTCTATATCCAAATTTATTTCTCAAATCTGCCCCTTCAGAGCCAGTGAGCAATCTTTTGAGTCTTCCTCTGCAATCATGATAACTTGAGCTGTGTTGACCCTTCCCACCCATCTCGACATTCTGGGACAGCGCCCAAAATCCTCCCGAAAGGGTCAAAGTTCAGCCCATTAGGACTTCCTGTCTTCCCCATTTTCCCACGGCACTTCACTCTTTAGCTTAACAGAGACTCTAACCTTTCCTGGGATCACTAATTGACCCCGACCTGCATCTGAGATGATTGATATTTTTACACTTGAATCAATTGGTGGTCTTCCTTATTTAGAAGGCTGGTTATTTCTGTTGTTAAGGTAACATCCCCATGACTGATGAGGTCGCACTGATGACAGAATGAATTGTCCGATCCACCCCATTCTCTGGTGCTCCTTATTGTTACGATTTTAGGGGGGGGGGGTTAATTTGTTAACATTTGCCCCCCAATTTAAGTATAACACCCTTATTAGGTTAAGGACCAACAGGGTTCCAATGGTAAGATAGTGGATTAGCAGAGAATTGTCAGATAGGACAAAAGCCAAACTCATTTAATGATGCCTTCACAGTAGGAAGGAGGGGCATTAGGCCATTTGGCCCCTCTATGCTACTCCCCCAAGATCATGATCAACATTGGCACACTTCCCTCTCTGATCTCTACGTCTAAAGAAAAAATGAACTCAGTCTTGAAGCCCCCTCACTAACTGAGCACCCACTGCCCTCTGGGTAGGCAATTCCCAAGGATTCGTTATGGTCTTAGTAAACAGATTTCTCCCTATAGTCAGAAAGGCTCTCCCCACCTACCCCCCGACACTACAATCAGGGCAAACCCCCATCTGGGGAAAGACCCCACCCTCTCAGAATCGCTGCATTTTAAATGGGGTAGAAAGAGGCCATTCAGCCCATTCTGGCCCCACCAGCTTACCGAATGAGCACCAGGACTAAGCGCCAATCTCCTGCCTGTCTCCCAGTAACCCACACATACCAAAGCAATCGCCTCTCATTCTTTCCAATGCCCAGAGATGTCAAGCAGCTTCACTTGATCTCTTGACCCACCCTCAGCCTGTGCTGTATTCCCCTCTTGGACAGGAGGGCAGGACATCTGTATTATCACCGGAGTCAGAGGGTTTGAGCGAAAGGGAGAGGCTGGGGCTATGTTCCCTGGCGTGTCAGAGTCTGATTAGATTAGATTCCCATTTGGCCAAATAAGTCCACACTGATCTTCTGAAGAGTAACCCACCCAGATCCATTCCCCTCTGACTAAAGCACCTAACACTATGGGGCAATTTAGCATGGCCAATCTACCTGACCCTGCACATCTTTGGATTATGGGAGGAAACTGGAGCACCCGGAGGAAACCCACGCAGACACGGGGAGAATGTGCAAACTCCACACAGACAGTCACCCGAGGCTGGAATCGAACCCGGGTCCCTGGTGCTGTGAAGCAGCAGTGCTAACCACTGAGCCACCGTGCTACACCCCCACCTCTGCTAAGGAGTGATCCTATAGAGGTTTATAAAATCATGAGGGGGCATGGATAGGGTAAATAGACAAAGTCTTTTCCCTGGGGTAGGGGAGTCCATAGGTTTAGGGTGAGAGGGGAAAGATACAAAAGCGACCCAAGGGGCAACCTTTTCACACAGAGGGTGGTATGTGTATGGAATGAGCTGCCAGTGGAAGTGGTGGAGGCTGGTACAATTACAACATTTAAAAGGCATTTGGATGGGTACATGAATAGGAAGGGTTCAGAGGGATATGGGCCAAATGTGACGAGATTAATTTAGGACTTCCGGTCAGCACGAACGAGTTGGACCAAAGGGTCTGTTTCTGTGCTGTACATCTCCAGGAGTCTAGAGACCCCAGTAACATCCTAGGGGGACTGGATTTGAACCCTATCATGGGCAGGCCGTAGAATTTGAATTCAGGTAAAAACAAAACACCTGGGCTCATAATTGTTGGGGCCAGAGCCCGTCTGGGGGTCACTAATGTCCTATAGGGAAGGAAAATTTTACCTGGTGATTCTAGGAGTGGCTTTTAAATTTAACTTATCTGCAAATCCAACCCCTGTTCATGAGTGGGTGACACTGCCAATGTAAACAAGGAACAGAAGGCTGTTTGACTGCAGCATGCACCACTGCACCCCACCCTGGCAGCTGCAAGCCTGGAGACGGATAACAGTACATCGCCGCTGGGATACAGGAGGGAACGTTGACCGGTGAAGCGTGTGACTGACTGAGAAAGGCGCAGGGTTTCAGTTCTTCACCTTAACCTTTCCGGATCTCCCTCAGCTTCTCCGCCACGCTCTTCAGCTCCTTCTCGATCGCCACGAGGCTCTTCAGCCTGCGTTCCTGCAGGGAGGGAGAAAAGGGAGAGAGCGGTTGTCACGGCAACCCCGACAGAAGGCCCTGCATTGTGCTGTAGCGCCAGCCCTTAACACCTGCTGACATACTTCTGAAGAAGTCCCGTCTTCCAGCCGTCCTCTCAGGAGGAGGGGAAGTCGACATTTTGGGTATAACCCTTCTTCAGGGCTGGAGGGGTGGGTGTGGGGGGAGCTGCAGGTAAAGGGGGTGGTGAGGTGGGGATAGGTGAAGACAGGTAGAGCGTACGACCTGTGGGTCAATGGGAGGAATGAATCCGGTTGGTGGCAGGGAGGAGTGGAAGGGATGGGGAGGGGCTGAGAGGGGATTTGGGGAATGGGTTGGGGTGGGGGAAATCACCCACACCCAATGTGTGCACAGCAAGATCCCACAAACAGGACAGTGACCACAAAGTTGATATTGATGGAGGGACGACAACTTGCCTTGGGACCCTGGGGAGAACTGCCCCTTTGCTTGTCTTTGAAATCTTTAAAGTTCACTGTTTACACTCGGTTACACTAGGGATGACATTTCAAAGGCAATTTATTGGCTAAGAAGCATACAATACGGAGACAGACTGTTTGGTCCAACTCGTCCATGCCGACCAGATATCCAAATTAATCTCGTCCCATTTGCCAGCACTTGGTCCATATCCCTCTAAACCCCATTCATGTCCCCATCCAGATGCCTTTTAAATGCTGTAATTGTACCAGTCTCCACCACTTCCTCTGGCAGCTCATTCCATACACGCACCACCCTCTACGTGATAAAGTTGCCCCTTAGGTCCCTTTTAAATCTTTCCCCTCTCACCTTAAACCTATGCCCTCTGGTTTTGGACACACACTTTGGTCATCGTGATTGGATCTTTGCAAAAGCAAAAAAGACCCCAGAAGCTGATTTCAGGAGAAAGCTAATTTCTTAATGAGAGACTGTCCTTTCCCCTCTAACCACCTCCATCACAACCTTTCCTGGACAATTATAATCATAACTATCTCTTTATTCTTTAAGGAATGCAGGCCATGGCTAGATAAAGTGTCATTTATTGCCCGTCCCTAATTGCCCAGAGGGCAGATAAGAGTCAATCCCATTGCTGTGGGTCTGGAGTCACATGTAGGCCAGACCAGGTAAAGATGGCAGTGTCCTTCCCTAAAAAGGCATTAGTGAACCAGATGGGGTTTTTCATCAACAGTGTCACTCCCACAGTCACCTGTTATTCCAGATTTTGAATAAAATATAATTTCACCTTCATGGGGTGATTTGAACTCATGTCCCCTCCCGCCAGAACACTAACCTAGGGATTTGGATTCATCATCCAGTGATATTAGCATTGCACCACTGACTCACCTCAATACCTCACATGTTGGTAACCATCCATACCTCTCTTTTAACGTTAAATGGCATTTCTCTCAATTTCAGCCAGAACTGATCTGGACCGAGCCACATAAATACACAGTGGCTACAAAAGCAGGTCAGAGGCTCGGAATACTGCGATAAGTAACTCACCTCCTGACTCCCCAAAGCCTGTCTCACCATCTACAAGGCACAAGTCAGGAGTGTGAGGGAAATACTCCCCACTTGCCCCTGGATGGGGGCAGCTCCAACAACACTCAAGAAGCTCAACACCATCCAGGACAAAGCAGTCCCCGTTTGATTGGCACCACATCCACAAACATGCACCCCCTCCACCACCTGTCACAGCAGAGTGTACCACTTACAAGATGCACACGCAGGAATTCACCTTGGCTCCATAGACAGCATCTTCCGAACCCACCGCCATCTGGAAGGACAAGGGCAGCAGATACCTGGGAACACCAGCCTCTGCAAGTTTCCCTCCACTCACCATCCTGACTTGGAAATGTATTGCCATTCCTTCAGTGTTGCTGGGTCAGAATCCTGGTATTCCCTCCCTAAGGGCATTGTGGGTCAACCCACAGCAGGTGGACTGCAGTGGCTCACCACCACTTGAGGGACAATGGGTGATAAATGTTAAAGTAGCCAGCAATGCACAAAGTTACCTGTTGTCGACTCCCTCAGTTTAATTATTTCCAAAACACCCTCCTCTACCAGTACGTTTGTGATATTAACCAGTGGTCTTTCATTCTCAGGCAGTGTAGCTAACAAGCCTGTCTACTCTGCTGTGTGTCTGCAATCATTTATCATTGATTTGCACTTCATCCAAAACCTCACTCAAGCCAGGACACAAATACTTCCCTCCGGCAAACACTCATCACAGTAATCTGCTGATGAGTGGATAACCAACATGCAAACGGTGAGGGATTAACTGTGTGCTCAGAGCGCTGAGAAGCTCACTTCTTTGAGAATAATGACTCAATTATTCAATGAATCACTCGACAGATTTGGCAGCTCAGGAGAATAGCCGGGGATCGTGGAGTACAAACGGATTTGAAATAGTTCTTTGGTCGCATGCCACACTCCTTCAGTTAGTTTCTCATCAGAAGTTCACGGGAGAGGTGACCTCCCAGGGCTCCCTGCATAGACCTCTTGCTGGTGACTCGAGAGGTTGTGGGTTCAAGTCCCACTCAGAGACTCCAACTTAAAATTAATCAGGACTCATAACTGGAGGGAATGCTACCTTTTGGCACGGTGGCTCAGTGGTTAGCACTGCTGCCTCACAGCACCAGGGACCTGGGTTCAATTCCACCCTCAGGCAACTGTGTGGAGTTTGCACATTCTCCCCGTGTCTGTGTGGGTTTCCTCCAGGTGCTCCGGTTTCCTCCCATGATCCAAAGATGTGCAGGTTTGGGTGGATTGCCCATGGGAAATTGCCCCGTAAAGTCCAGAGGTGTGTAAGTTAGGTGGATTAGCCATTGGGGTTAGGGTCGTTATGGGGATGAGTAGGGAGCTGGGTGGGATGCTGTTCGGAGGGTCAGTGCCGACTCGATGGGCCGAACGGCCCCCTTCCGCACTTGTAGGGGTTTTATGTGGTGCTGCAAATGAGGTCATCGACATTTGTTGCAATCGCTCCATTTGCCCCCTGAACTGAGTGTTGCACTGTCAAGAGTTAACCCCATCTGGAATCACACTTATCGAGGTTTTTAAAATCATGAGGGGCATGGATAGGGTAAATAGACAAGGTCTTTTCCCTGGGATGGGGGTGTCCAGAAGTAGAGGGCATAGGTTTAGGGTGAGAGGTGAAAGATATAAAAGAAACCTAAGGGGCAACCTTTTCACGCAGAGGATGGTGCGTGTATGGAATGAGGAAGTGGTGGAGGCTGGTACAATTACAACATTTAAAAAGCATCTGCTTGGGTATATGAATAGGAAGGGTTTAGAGGGATATGGGCCAATGGAAGTAGAAAGATTGGGATATCTGGTTGGCGTGGACGAGTTGGACCGAAGGGCCTGTTTCCAAGCCGTACATCTCTATGACTCTATGTAGGCCCAGACTGAGTAAGGATGTCAGATTTCCCTCCCTAAAGGGGGCAGCAGAAGGATTTGTACAACAACTGGTGATGGGTTTAATGACTGAGACTGGCTTCTAGCTCCAGATTTATGACTGGTGTTCAGATTCTATTAGATGCTGTGGTGGGATTTGAACCCCTGTCCACACAGACCTGGGTCTTTAATGCAGTGACATCAACACTACATCATCATCCCCCCACCCCCATTGCTTGAAATAGGATGTTAAAGGGAGAGTTGTCCACACTCAGTTGTATGTGAGTCAACTTACTGCATTATTTTGATGAGGAGCAGGTTAAGTATGTCTGGGCAAATATTTATTATTCACTTGAATCTTTGGGTGACTATCCCATGGCTATTTGTGGGAGCTTGCTATGTGCAAACTGACAGCTCCTAACAGTGCCCCACTTTGTTGGCGGCGAGTGTGCTTTGGGAGGGATGTGAGGGGTGATATATGAAGGTAGATTCTTTCTGAAATGGGGCCACTAATACAGTGGCCCAATTTGTCAGGCACGATAGTACTTTGGGAGGGATGTGAAGGGTGCCATATAGAAGCAGATTCCTTCGGAAATGGAGCCACTACAACAGTGACCCACTCTGTTGGCCATGAAGGTACTGTGGGAGGGATGTGAAGGGTGATATATAAAGACAGATTCTTTCTGAAATGGGACCACTTTATATTTCAGTACTGCCCCTTATTAGCAGTGCTGCTGAGAATCACAGTCCTGATTTGATTGGCGCGTAGATTCTGATTGGTTCAGTTTCATAGAGTACTTTGAGAGAGACAAAAGGGACAATTTGGCACTGAATCAACATTACAGATGATGGGAATGTATGTGGAACTCAACCACCAGGGGGAGTGGGTGGGGTGAACAGCATTGCTGCATTCAAAAGGGGAAATGAGATAACTCACTGGAAAAGATTGGGGGGGTGGGCACCTGATTGGAACATAGAAGGGGATTTGACGGGGGGAGACGTAGAGAGGTTGTTCCCCCTTGTGGGAAAGTCTAGGACCAGAGGGTAAGGAGTTGTACATTTAAGGTACGGAGGAGGAGGACTTTGTTTTCTCAGAGTGAAACTGTGGAATTCCTTACTGCAGAGGGAGTATGAAGTTGGTGATTAAGCCTATCCAAGGCTGAGATAGATTTTTAAGCAGAAGAGGGTAATGGGGGGAAAGACAGAAAAGGAGCCGAGGATGATCAGGTCAGCTATGATCTCACTGAATGGTGGAGAGACTCGATGGCTGAATGGCTTCTCTCTGCTCCTATATCTTATGGAGAAGATGAAATATGCTAATTGGGTGTGATAGTATGATAGGTCCAGATGCTTGTGGTAACCCATGAGTCACAGCCTGCCAACATAGGAAAGATTCCCTTCCTTATCTTGACTCTCTTCTTCCAGTCTGTTTGCCAATCCTTAATCCATGCTCGGAATGAAACCTGGAGTCATACAGACGGAAATGTACAGCATGAAAACAGACCCTTTGGTACAACACGGTGGGCGGCACAGTGGCACAGTGGTTAGCACTGCTGCCTCACAGCGCCTGAGACCCGGGTTCAATTCCCGCCTCAGGCGACTGACTGTGTGGAGTTTGCACGT
>NC_057750.1:5141710-5144587 GCF_004010195.1 Chiloscyllium plagiosum | reverse complement strand
ACCCTTCCTATTCATATACCCATCCAGATGTCTTTTAAATGTAATTGTACCAGCATCCACCACTTCCTCTGGCAGATTATTCCGTACACGCACCACCCTCTGTGTGAAAACGTTGCCAAGGTCCCTTTCCCCTCTCACCTTAAATCTATGCCCTCTAGTACTGGACTCCCCCACCCCAGGGAAAAGACTTTGCCTATTTATCCTATCCACGTTCCTCATGATTTTATAAACCTCTATAAGGTTGCTCCTCAGCGTCCGATGCTCCAGGGAAAACAGCCCCAAGCCTCTCCTTACAACTGAATCTTTCTGAACCCTTTCCAATTGAATAGTATCCTTCCTATAGCAGGGATGACCAGAACTGTACACAGTACTCTAAAAGTGGCCTCACCAATGTCTGTACAATCCACCATGCTCTCGCTGTATATTATCACCTCCTGAGTCTTCTTAAACTCTTTCGTTATATCACTCCTTAATCATCATTCAAGGAATTGTAAAGCATTTGGACAGGTACACGGATAGGAAAGATTTAGACGGATATGGGCCAAACACAGGCAAGTGGGAATAGTTTAGTTTGGGAATCCTGGTCAGCATGGATGAGTTGGGTCGAAGGGTCTGTTTCAATGCTGAATGACTATGACTCCAGACAGCGCCTCCTGTGGCTGGAGGGGAGAAGAACAAAGAGAGATCTCACCTTAAAATCGAAGCCAGAACCTTTGGGGGTTAATGTAAGGAAACAATGCTTCATCCAAATGTGGGGAATAGTGGTAGAGAACCTGGAGACTTTGGGGTCAATTGAAAATTTTAAAAACTGGGATTGATAGGTTTTTCACAGTCAAGGGTATTAAGAAATATGGAATTAAGGTGAGTAGCTGATTTGGGGAATGTTTTAACTGAATAATAGAAGGGCTGAATGGCCTCCTCTTGTACCTAGGCAGGTGCGGGTATCAATGTTAGAGAGTCACTTAGAATTACAAGGACCTGTTTTTTCCATGAGGAATGAAGAGTAACAGTTACTGTCTCACTCACCTCAAAATTCAGGAGAAATGAATAAAATTCGACACTAACCTCATAGTTCAGTTTCCTTTCCTCCTCCCTCTCGTCTTCCTCCACCTCTTCACTGTCTGCAATACCATGATGCCTCTCCTCCAGGTAATCAAGCTCATCATCATGCCTCTTCAAACCCATACCTTCTTCCAGAAAATGGTGTCTCTTTTCATCCTGTGCTTTCTTCTCTAGGGAACGTTTGTCATCAGTCTCATGCAGATGGCTCTTGGAATCGAAGACCTTGACTCCCTTTTCCTCAGTTTCAAACTGATCAGTTTCTTCATCGCTGGCATTTTCCTCCACTCGCTTCGTCACATGGGCCGGAGCTTCCTCACTCCTCTTCCTATAGTCCTCCTCTTCCTCCTCCGAGCTGTACTCTTTGACGTGATGCTTCTTCTCATCAGCTCGCTTTCCATCTTCCTCTTCCAGTTCCTCCCTGGCAATCTTCTCAATTAGCTCGTCTATCTGGAGGATATCGCGGTCCTCCTGCTTGTCTTCCCTGGACGAGCGATCCTCCTCCTCAGAGGATTCTCGGTGCCTCTTCTCAGGACTTTGCTTTTCGTCCTCACTCAGCTCTTCCTCGCTTTCGTGGAGGACTACTTTGGTGTCATCTTTGCCAATTTTATAATCATGCTGCTCCTTCAGGTCTTCTTCACTTTCTTCATATTCCCCCAGATCTTCCTCTCTCTTTAAAGGGACATCCTTCTTAGCATCGGTCCATTCTCGGTGACTGACATCATCCCTCCTCTCAGCACTTAATCCTTTCTTGTCCAACATCTGTGGCCTGTTCATGCGTTCCTCTTCTCTCCATTCAATGCTGTCTTCCTCCGGGTAGTTCCATTTTTTGTCACTTTTCTTGGTGGCACCTTCTCTGGTCACCTCTGCAAATGGAGACAATTAAGAGTTGAAGAATATTCAATGCGGAAGATCTTTATTAGAGTTGGTAAGAGTTAACGATTCAAGAATTCTGTATTCCGAAGAACTGATACAGGTTTATTAGTCTACCAGATATGGTTAGGAATTAGCAACACTGAGTTCAATTCCCGTCAAGGGAAGTTGTGAAATTAAATTCAACAAGTCTCATTTACTCATTGGACTGTCCATCTCAAGGTCAGTTAGACAGCATTTGCCATTGCTGAGTCATGTTCAGACTCTTAATCGATTGGAACCAGGATCATGTTTTATAATGTAACTGATGCCTGAAATCAAAGGCTTTTGACAAGATTAACAGCAACTGACAGACAGAGAGAGAGAGAGAGAGAGAGAGAGAAAGACAGAGGACATAGAGAACAGAAAAAGACACAGACTTGGAGAAGTAATGGTAGAGAGATAGAGACACAGACAGAAAAATAGAGTCAAACAAAGAGAGGCAGACAGAGAAAGAGAGCACGAAACACACAGAGGGAAAGAGACTGTTAAGAGACAAGGAAGATACAAAAATTGAGAGAGAGAGAGAGAGAGACAGTGACAGACAGACAGAGACAGATTGAAAGAACTGCAGATATCAGAGTTAATGTTTCAGGTCCAGTGATCCTTCCTCACTACTTCCGAAATGTTAACTCTCCCATTTCTCTTCACAGATGCTGCCAAACCTGTTGAGCTTTTCCAGCAAGTTCTGCTTTTGTTTGAGAGAGAGAAAGAAAGAAACAGGCAGAAAGTGACTGACAGAAACAGGCATAGAGACAGTGAGACTCTGAGGCAGGGAGGGAGAAAGAGAGACAGGGAGTTGAATGATAGAAAAACAGACTAATAAGGATAGATATACATACTCACAGAGACTGAGAGAGAGAGAGAGACAGGCAGACAGACAAAGAGAGACACAGAGAAAGAGAG
>NC_057750.1:5132158-5140845 GCF_004010195.1 Chiloscyllium plagiosum | reverse complement strand
GGAAATCCTTCCCTTCGCTAGAAGCTTCCTCGAGAGGGGAGGGGCGGACATCAGCCTGAGGCCTATTCGACAGGCTAAACCCCATGGTGCCGTGTGAGTTGTGTCTATTTGTTACCCCGAGGTTTGATTTCTTCTGGGATCCCTGGATTTTTAAGGGTCTCTGGTTAACTGAGATTGATTGTGGCTCTGCCATTTTAAAGCAAGTTTTAAGCCTGAGGTTAAAATAACCAGGGCCTTGGGATTTGACACAACCATGTTAAGTGTCTGACACACAGGAGGAAATTAAAACCCTGAATGTGAAATTCTCCTCAAAGGCTTGGTGTAATGTCAGAATAATATGTGATGTGTGGGCCGGGATGGACGAGATACGGATAAAGACAGAGAGAGAGAAGGATAGAGAGAGAGAGAAGGATAGAGAGAGAGAAGGATAGAGAGAGAGCTCTCAAAGGGAAATAGAGAGGGAGTTGGAGAGATTCTGAGAAAGAGAGAAGTGAGGAATAAGGGGAGACAGAGGAAAAAGCAATGCACTGACTGAGACAGAACAAGGGTGATAAAGAGAGTTGGAGAGACAGAGAAAAACAGGGAATAAGAAAGAGAGTGAGTTACTGAAGGAGACAGTGGGAGAGAAAGACAGTCAGAAACTGAAAGATAGACACAAAGGAATGAGGAGAGAGGAGAAAAACAGATGGAACTAGGGAAAGAAATCGTAACAGAGAGGGAGAGATGGAAATGATGAGACTCAGAGAGATCAGAGAAAGAGCACAAAGTGAGAGACAGATACAGGATTCAGTCAGAGAAGGAGCATTGATATCTTAGAAGAAACAAGTTGTCATATTCAACAAAGAAAATAGATTGGGGAGAGGAAAGTAAAGGCAAAGACACAGGAAGAATGTATTTGCAGCCGTTCAACCTTCTTTGAGGACCTTGTTGCATTCACTGCTGACTGGCAATGGGTTGGGTTTGGAAAGTGTATCTGAAATCACTTCAACAATACACCTGGTCACCTGCAGAGGGAGACAAAGGTACACACAGCCATTTAAATCACATCAACAAGAAACTGCAGGAGGCCATTCAGCCCCTCAAGACTGGTCTGCAACTCACTTTGTTCTGATCACAATTTACCTGCCTTTGCTTCATACCTTTTGTGCAAACGTCCGTGAAACTTAAAAGATTAATTGAGGTAACATCTGTTGATTTATTTGGAACAGTGGAAATAATTTTTCTAGGTTCAAAACTAGGCTAGTTTTCCCAAAACTAGATTAACCGAGTGTGCTTCTTGCTGCACTCCTCCACGTGGCTGGTAGACTGATACAGTGCTCCAGTCACACCAGCTACAGGAAGGATATTATTAAGCTGGAGAAGCTTCAGAAGAGATTTACCAGGATTTGCTGAGTAAGGAAGGTTTGAGTTATAAAGGGAGGTTGGGACATTTTTCACTGGAGCGCAGGAAGTTTGAGGGGTGACCTGACAGAGGTTTATAAAATAATGACGGATATGGATAGAGTTGTCTTTTCCCAAGGATGGGGGATTTCAAGACTAGGGAGCACATTTTCAAGTTGGGGAGAGAGAGGGTTTTCAAAAAAAGACACGAACGGCAAACGTTTTTACACAGAGGGTGGTTCTTGTGAGAAATGAACATCCTGAGTAAGTGGTGGATGTGGGTGTAATTATAACATTTAAAAGACATTTGGATAAGTACGTGAATAGGAAAGGATTGGAGGGATATGGGCCAGGAGCAGGCAGGTGGGCCTGGTTTAGTTTGGGGATTATGGTCAGCATGGACTGGTGGGCCGAAGGGTCTGTTTCCATGCTGTGTGACTCCAAGACTACAATGTGATACTGAAATGTGGTCCCCCAAAAAATATCCTCACAAGCAGTTGGTTCCTAGCTCATTAGAAATAAAATGCCAACATAAATGAGAGATTTCCACTCTGTCGCTGGAGAAGTGTTTTTTGATGTCTCTCCTGAACTATTTTGCTCTGATGTCTAGGCTTTGACCCCTTTATCCTAGACTCCATCAGTAGATCTCTCAACTGGTTATCTCATCAACTTCTTCCAAATTCCTATCTAAACCCTAATCCAGTGTTACCCTTTCTCCGGGATTTGGGGAGACTGGAATACTGTGCAAAATGTTTGGTCTCTGTTTTTGAGGGAAGGATTTACTTGTGTTGGAGAGAGCACATCGAAGGTTCACTAGTTTGGTGGCTGGGCTTGAGGAGGTTTGAGTGCCAATTTTCTGCAGAAAGAGAAGATCTCATTCTAATATGAAAAGATTCTGAAGATATTTGACCACGTGAATACTGAAAGGACAGACAGATTCTCGATCAGTCAGAGAAATCAAGGGTTACAGGGAAAGGGCAGGGAAGTGGGTATGAGGAATATCAGATCAGACATGATCCTACTGAATGGCAGAATAGTGTCAAGGGGCCAAATGGCCTACTCCTACTCCTGCTCCTATTTCTGATGGTTTTATAGGACACAACACTCCAGGAATGTCAAACAAGGGGCATAGGATGAGGGGCTGATCATTTGCAACTCGTGGATTGGCACAGTGGCTCAGTGGTTAACACTGCTGCCTCTCAGCAGCAGGGACCAGAGTTCGATTCTACCCTCGGGCGACTGTCTGTGTGGAGTTTGCACATTCTCCCCGTGTCTGCGTGGGTTTCTTCCGGGTGCTCCGGTTTCCTCCCACAGTACAAAGATGTGCAGGTTAGGGCGGATCTGCAATGGGAAATGCAGGGTTACCGGGGTAAGATAGGGGGAGGATCTGGGTGGGATGCTCTTTGGTGAGGACTCAATGGGCTGAACGGCCTGCTTCCACACTGTAGAGATTCAATGATTGACATCATTGGGTAGTGTCGCTCGGTCAAAATCCTGAAACCCCCTCCATAGCAGCATTGTGAGATGCTCTTCAGAGGGTCATTGTGGACTTGATGGGCCGAATGGCCTGCTTCCACACTGTAGGGATTCTATGAACTGAGACTAGGAGAAGCTTCTTCAGTCAGAGGGCTGTGAATCTTTGGAATTGTCAGGGAGCTGCGGATGCTCCACCATCGAAGAAGACTAAGAGCAGGAATTTCTCAGGCAGTTGAGGGATATGGGGAGCAGAACGAGAAGGGGAATTGGAACACAAAAATCAGCCACGATCATACGAAGTGCTGGAACAGGCTTGAATGGCCTACTCAGGTCTCTGTACATCTTTTCTCAGATCCTACAGGAATTGGGAGGTCATGTTGCGGCTGTACAGGACATTGGTTAGGCCACTGTTGGAATATTGCGTGCAATTCTGGTCTTCTTCCTACCGGAAAGATGTTGTGAAACTTGAAAGGGTTCAGAAAAGAATTACAAGGAGGTTGCCAGGGTTGTAGGATTTGAGCTACAGGGAGAGGTTGAACAGGCTGGGGCTGTTTTCCCTGGAGCGTCGGAGGCTGAGGGGTGACCTTATAGAGGTTTACAAAATTAAGAGGGGCATGGATAGGATAGATAGGCAAAGTCTTTTCCCTGGGGTCAGAGAGTCCAGAACTAGACGGCATAGGTTTATGGTGAGAGGGGAAAAATATAAAAGAGACTCAAGGGCAACTTTTTCACGCAGAGGGTGGTATGTGTACGGAATGAGCTGCCAGAGGATGTGGTGGAGGCTGATACAATTGCAACATTTAAGAGGCATTTGGATGGGTATATGAATAGGATGGGTTTGCAGGGATATGGGCCGGGTGCTGGCATGTGGGACTAGATTGGGTTGGGATATCTGGTCGGCATGGACGGGTTGGACTGAAGGGTCTGTTTCCGTGCTGTACAGCTCTATGACTCTATGACTCAACCCCATGAACCTTCACTCTTTTCAAAGGAATGTTCTCACTAAATGAGGCCAACCCCTACCTCCAACCTCCACAGGGACAACACTACAATGGAGGGAGCGGGAACAGTGCAGGAAATCAGAACCAAATACCAGGAATTTTGGGAAATATTCAGCAGGTCAGGCAGCCTCTAGAGAGAGAGGGCTCACAGTACAGGTGATTTCAATGGCTTTTAAATCAAATGAAGAGTCTTGAAACTGAAACATTAACTTGGTTCCTCTCTCCCCAAATGCTGGGCCTGCTCAGCTTTTGCGATGTTTCCTGTCTGTATCTCACACGGGCAGTGCTGGGTTTGAGGAGAGTGTTGGTCGAGACCAGGTCAACGGTGAATTAGCCATCTCCATTTTTTTCTCGGTCCAATGATGTCTCAACTTTAAAATTCTCTCCCACTTTTTTCTTCATTCATTCGTGGGATGAGAGTGTCACTGGCCATTCCCCATCCCTAGTTGCCCCTTCCGAAGGTGCGGGGGGGTTGAGTTGCCTTCTTGAACCCCTGTGCTCTATGTGGTATAGGGACACCCACACAATGCCCTGAGGGAGGGAATTCCAGGATTTGGACCTGGAAATACATCGCTGTTTCCTTCAGAGTCAGGATGGGGAGGTGCTTGCTTGGTGCCAGTCATTTTCCCATCTACTTTACCAAGGCCATCCTTGTCATCACAATCCCCTCCCCATCTCTGCAACTTCCTTTAGCCTCATTATCCTCGGAGCTCTGTGTGTCCCCAACGTCCCCCTGATTTTAATCACTTTGCCTGTCTGGGCCTCACACTCTGAAATCTGTCTCCATCCCTGCCTCCGTCCATCTCTCCCTCCGTCTGTCCTGCATGAAGGAGCTCCTTAAAATCAACCTCATTTCTCTCAGTTTCTCCTCTTGTGGTTCAGAATCAGTTATCGGGTCTCAGAGTCACACGGCATGGAAACAGACCCAACTCGTCCATGCTGACCAGGTTTCCCAACCTAATCGAGTCCCATTTGTCAGCATTTGCCCCATATCCCTCTAAACCCTTCCTATTCATGCACCCATCCAGATGCCTTTTAAATGTACCAGTCTCCACCCACTTCCTCTGGCAGCTCATTCCATACACACACCACCCGCTGGGTGAAAAAGTTGCCCCTTGGTTCTCTTTTATATCTTTCCCCTCTCACCCTAAACCTATGCCCTCAGGTTTTGGACTCTCCCACCCCTGGGGAAAGGACCTTTGCTAATCACCCTATCCATGCCCCTCATGATTTTATAAACCTCCATAAGGGTCATTCCTCAACCATCAACGCTCCAGGGAAACAAAGCCCCTGCCTCTCCCTATAACTCAAATCCTGAGGAATGGGTGGGAGGAGAGAGGATTACTCCCCTCATTCTGGGATGGGGGGGAAGCTGCTCCCCTACCCTGCCCCCCTCACGGAGGGATCATTGTATGATAGAGAAGCAATTTGGGACGTTCCACTACATTAAAGGCTCTGCATAAATGCAGCTTGCTTCTGTTATTGTAGAGTTTAGATCTGAAAGCTGCAGTGTAATAAAGCTGCTTCACTTAGCAAACAGTAACTGACTGTGAGCCACAGGAGTAAGTCAGACTGATTTTAAAAACTTGTAGATGCTGTCAGAACATCAAGAAATAGCTGGAAAAGCTCTGCAGGTCTGGCAGAGAGAAATCAGAGTTAATGTTTCGGGTCCAGAACTGTTCTGAGGAAGGGTCACTGGACCTGAAAGGTTAACTCTGATTTCTCTCCACAGATCTGCGGAGCTTTTCCAACTATTTCTGTTTGAGGTTGATTTTAAAGTCCTCCCTAAAACAGGAGAGGGACTGATTTAAGGTGGGAATTCCAGAGTTTGGGGTCCAAACAGCTGAAGGTTTGGCCGGCAGCGGTTAAAAATACAGGAGTAGAGAGAAGACAGGCTGAACAATGAGGTTTACAAACAGGGCAAAGGAAAGCTCAGTTACCTTCTCATCTTCCTTCTCCAGCTCAGATGACAGAGGTCGGGAGATCACTGTAAATAAATAAAGCACTGCAGTAAATTATTGCAATTACAGACTTCAGGATTAAAAGCAGAAGGCAGAATGATCAATCGTGGTAGGAGCTACAAACTCAAATCTTCCCACTCATCCTCCTCCTCCCAACCTGGAGAGTTTGAGCACCCAAACTCCTGAGTTTAGCAGGTCGGAGGTTCAAGACTGGGTATGGAGGATGAAGATTAGATCAGATTCTTTATAATGTGTGGAAACAGGACCTTCGGCCCAACAAATCCACAGCAATCTTCTGAAGAGTAACCCACCCAGACCCATTTTCCTTTAAATGATGCACCTAACAATTTAGCATGGCAAATTCACCCTAACCTGCACATCTTTGAACTATGGGAGGTAACCGGAGCACCCGGAGGAAACCCACGCAGACACAAGGAGAACATGCAAACTCCACACAGACAGTCGCCCGAGGCTGGAATTGAACCCGGGTCCCTGGCGCTGTGAGGCAGCAGTGCTAACCACTGAGCCACCGTGCCGCCCCACAGAAGCATCTGATCTGTGTTGCCAATCCCAGTGCAGTGCGGAGGGAGTGCTCACGCCCTACAGCATGGGCAGGGAGGCATTGCGAAAGGGATAGAGAACGGGAGGGCCACTGTAATGAGTGAAAGAAACAGTAGCTGTACGAGGAAATGAACCATTTTTCAGGCAGCGAGAGGCTAGAAAATGGAATGCAGAGTGTGGTGCAGGCAGATTCAGTTGAGATGTTTGGAAGTGAACATGTGCAGGGGTACAGGGAGAATGGAAGTCAACTGGCTGCTTACGTGGAGAGCAGAAGCAGATAAAGTGGGCCAAATGGCCTCTTTCTGAGCTGGAACAATTCTGTAATTCTACATCAGATATTTATTTCCACATCTGTAATACTGTCCGGGTCCTTCCCTGTCTCAGCTCATCAGCTGCTGAAACCCTAGTTCGTTTTGTTGTAACCTCTAGACTATCCCAGCACATCCCAGGATTGCAGAGTACTGGGCTAATGGTAAGATTCTTGGTAGTGTCGATGAGCAGAGAGATCTCAGTGTCCAGGTACATAGATCCCTGAAAGTTGCTACCCTGGTTGATAGGTTTGTTAAGAAGGCATACGGTGTGTTAGGTTTTATTTAGAGAGGGATTGAGTTTCAGAGCCACAAGGTCATGCTGCAGCTGTACAAACTCTGGTGTGGCCACTTGGAGTATTGTGTAGAGTTTTGGTTGCTGCATTATAGGAAGTATGTGGACTTTTTCCCAGGGCAGAAATAGCTATCATGAGGGGGCATAATTTTAAGGTGATTGAAGGAAGGTTTAGGGGAGATGTCAGAGGTTGGTTCTTTACACACAGAGTGGCAGGTACACTGGTAGTAGAGTCAGAGACATCAGGAACATTTAAGCGATTCTTGGATAGGCAGATAGAAATTAGTAAATTGAAGGGTATGTAGGTCAGTTTGATCTTAGAGTAGGATAAAAGATTGGCACAACATCGAGGGCCGAAAGGCCTGTACTGTTCCATGTTCTATGTTCTTTGTCAGAAAATTTTCTTGATGATTTTGGTCCTGGTATGGTGAATTGCTTGTGAGACAATCTATTTTACTGCATTTGTCTTTTGTCAAAAAGGTGTGTCTATGGGAGTCATGATTTGGAGGTGCCGGTGTTGGACTGGGTTGGACAAAGTTAAAAATCACACAACACCAGGTTATAGTCCAACAGGTTTATTTTGGAAGCACTAGCTTTCGGTGCCACAACCACCCGATGAAGGAGCAGCGTTCCGAAAGCTAGTGCTTCCAAAATAAACCTGTTGGACTATAATCTGGTGTTGTGTGATTTTTAAACTGTGTTTATGGGTTGTTACTATATTAGAACAGTAACTGTTTAGTAGTTAAATAATCCATTATGCTGTTCAATTTTCCAGTACAGTTAGGCTATTCTGATTTCTTCTCTCCTTGTTTTATTTTAACTATAGTGTATGAATAAAGTGTATTTACTTCAAATCTGGTCATTTGACCAATCAAATTGTATCCAAAATGCAACACCTTTAAAATAAGAAAAAGTTAGGACGCAGGCTATCTTCTCAATATTTTGAGGGGGTTTGGTCTGTTCCATATCACTATGTATGACTAAACAGCACCTGACATTCACATTGTTACCCTCACTGGGGCCTTTTACTCCTTGTGAGGTGATATCTTTAACGCCTCCACTCGCAGACAGCAAACCAGATCTCGACAAGTCAACTCTGCTTCAGAAGAGACTCTCCCAACTCCACTCAGAGTTGCTTTGAGTTACATAAAGATACATTTCCTGTTACATTCTGTGCAGACGGAGCCCTAGCTGTTTCAGACACAGGGCATTGGGGGTACATGTGTCAATATCAGAACTCCTGCAGTTTCACTGCTGCAGATCACCTAGTTCCGACTCAATCTATCCTACGCCAGATCTGGAAATGTTTTATTACCATCCTCACACACGCCAGATGGTCAGTCACTAAGCGGGAAAGAAAACAACTAATTTGCAATGGAAATAAAGCGGGCGTTTGAACTCTTAAATGACATCACCCATCGATGAATTACTTTCTCAACCTTTACCAGGGATGGTACAGTTAACAATTTGTTCCTTTCAACATATCATGCGTTCTAATTTTCTTTCCAATTGCCCGAATGAGAAGGGAAGGAATTGTACACAAATAAAGACAGACAGAGGTAGAGAAGGGGTGGCAGGCAAGAGAAGGACAGAGATTGAGAGAGAAATACAGGGAAAGATAGGGAGACTTGGGAAGGAGACAGGAATGTAGAAAGATACATAGACAGAAACATACATTGGAACAAAGAGGGAGATGGAGATGGAA
>NC_057750.1:5126134-5131105 GCF_004010195.1 Chiloscyllium plagiosum | reverse complement strand
TGGGTGATGGGGGGGGTGGGGGGGTGAGGGGGTGGGAGGGTAATCGAGGCTGCGCAGGTCAGCCTCTGGAGCGGTGACCAGCGCCTGCCGCTGTCCATGGTGCTGAAAGCGGGCTCCTCTCTGTCTCTGCCTTTGGCTCCAGGCTCTGGGGGATTTACACAGAAACGGCTTGCTTTTTTACAAACCAGAAATTAACCAGCCGAGCACACAGCCCTGAACACCTAAATGTCTGCACATTAGACAACACGCTCACAGAATCACAGCAACCATTCGCTTTGGACAAGTCCAGTTAACTATTTCAACATTTTTTTAAAAATCCAAACTCCTGTTTGCAATAAACTTACCCTGGGAACAGAACAGAATCCAGGCCAAAAAAATCTTGCAGACCATCTTGAGCGGGGGTGTTGATGGAGTTGGCAGTTGAGGGGGTAATTCTCTCTTTTTAGGAAGAGGGGAGGGAGGGGGAAAGCTGGTTTGGACTTGGTGTCAGAGGCAGTTTACAAAGATAAAATAATCTGGAAGATCAGCGGGAGGATTTGGAATGATTTTCGCGTAGGAAGATGGAAGAGATGCGGGGAATGATGGTACCTTCGTCCTCTCCTGTTATAACGAAGGTCTGAAGGCGCCTGGGACCTTACAAGGATTTTGTTTAAATAGCCAGACCAGAGGAAGTGATGTCAGTCTAACTCCAGGAGCTCGCTATGCAAATCTTTAAAGGGATTTTCAGTCACCCTTTACTGTCCCCCGGCTGTTAAACATAAATCCACCAATCCAGCTGCTGCAAGGGAAAAAAAGACTGTTGTGGTGCCGTGATAGTGTCCCTACCTCTGAGATGGGAGATCCCAGTACAAGTCCAACTCCAGGGGTGTGTAAATACCATCGAATTGGTTGATTAGAAAATATCAAAATTCAGACTAATCACCAATGGTGCTGTTTTATTCCTTTGCCTGATATTATTAAATTGGAAAGCGTGCAGAAAAGGACTTACAAAGGTGTTACTGGGATTGGAGGGTTTGAGTTACAAAAAGAGGCAAAATAGGGTAGGACATTTTTCACTGGAGATTAGGAGGCTGAGGGGTGATCTTATAGAGGTTTATAAAATCATGAGGGGCATAGATAAGGTAAATAGCAAAGGTCCTTTCTGTTCTGGGGAAGGGTCACTTGACTCAAAATGTTAACTGATTCCTCTCTCCACAGATGCTGCCAGACCTGCTGAGCTTTTCCAGCTATTTCTGTTCTTGTTTCATTTCCCTCTTGTTAGGGGAGTTCATGACCAGCGGGCATCATTTTAATGTGAGGAGAGAAAGGACCTGAGGGGCAACCTTTTCAGACAGAGAGTGGTTTGTATATGGAATGAACTGCCAGAGGAAGTGTAGATGCAGCTGGAGTGACAACATTTAAAAAGCATTTGGATAGACACATGAATAGAGAGGGTTGAAGGGATATGGGACAAATGCAGGCAAATGGGACTAGCTTAGTTGGGAAACCTGGTTGGCATGGACGAGTTGGGCTGAAGGGTCTGTTTCCATGATTCAGTGACTTTATGACTGCATTCAGAAAGCAGAAATGGGTGTTTGCTGGAGTCCTTCTACAGAATCTATTCTCTGTCTCTTCCCAAACCTGTTCAACCGAATCTCCCCTGAAAAAAATCTTCAATCTGAATAGCAATGACCACATTATATTAGTTGGTACAGTTCCTAAATCATATTCCTGGTAATACGAAAGGACTTGGGTGAGTTTCGAACTGGGGCATTCAGGAGGGCAATGGCTGATTATTTAAATAGGTGTGCAAGGTTAAGAAGAAAGGGCAGGGGACTGGCAATAAATCGATAGCTTAGACTGCTAGTACAGACATGATGGGCTGAATATCCTCCTCTGTAACAATGCTGTGATTTCTTCATCCAAATGACTAGCTATGATGGTTCAAATATACACTATGGGTATCTTGAAGTGGGTAACAGGCTGGAATCTAATCAAGGGATTTGGAGTAGTTTATAGAGCTGAATCACCTAGATGTGATTGTAATGTGCAGATCTGGTCACAGAGTTTGAGCTGTTCTTTAATTGAAAACCATTAATTTTAATTGGATTTTGAATTTGCATAAGAAACACATCAAGATTATCTACAGAGTATACATTGCACTGAATATGGTGAATGTACACAGCAGGTTTCTGGCAGCTTGCACAGGTCTTGATAAATCAGTTTCCGAACGGAAGTCACAACTTTTACCGATTCCACCAGAGAGAACGGAATGGACCCCCTCTAATGCGATCACATCCTGCCTGTACCGAGGGGACCAGAACTGCACACACTATTCCAGCTATAGCCTGACTAACTCTCTATATAACTCCAACATTACCTCCTTAGTCTATGCATGACTGATGAAAGTGAGGACTGCAGATGCTGGAGATCAGAGTCGAAGAGTGTGTGCTGGAAAAGCACACAGCAGGTTAGGCAGCATCTGGGGAGCAGGAGAGTTGATGTTTCGGGCATAAGTCCTTCATCAGGAATGAGAAGAATCATCTCATTCCAGATGAAGAGCTTATGCTTGAAACGTCCATTCTGCTCCTCGGATGCTGCCTGACCAGCTGTGCTTTTCCAGCGCCCTACTCTTCGACACATGTCTGATGAAAGCAAGTGTCCCGTGTGCCTTCTTAACTATCCCAATCACATGCTCTGCCAATTTCAGGGATCTGTGAATAATTACTCCAAGATCCCTCTGTCTCTCTGAACTACCCAGTGTCCTGCATTTCATTAAATACTTCCTCATCTTGTTTCTTCTTTCAAAGTGCATCAACACTTATCAAGATTAAATACCATCTACCACTGGTCAGTCTATCTGACCAACCCATTTATATCTTCCTGTAACCTACAACCATCTTCTTCACTATTAATCACTCTTACTAATCTTGGCGTACTTCGCAAATTTGCTTAACATTCCTCCCACATTTTCATCTATATCATTTATGTATATGATGAACAATAAGGATCCCAGTACAGATCCTTGTGGTACACCGCTGAACACTGGTCTCCAGTCACTACCACTACCCTTTCTGTCCTATTACTAAGTCAGTTTCTGATCCATCTCACTACGTTTCTCTCACCTCCATGTGTTTCAATCCTCTCACTGATTGGCAAAAGCTTTGCTGAAATTCATCCAAACTACATCGACTTGAACTTCCCTCATCCACATCCACCATCACATTTTCCAAAAGTTCAACAAATTTGTTCGGAATGGCTTCCCACTCATAAAGCCATGCTAACTATCCCTAATTAACCCATGTGTTTCCAAGTGGGTATTAATTCAGTCCTTCAGAATTTTCTCCAATCCCTACCGTTGACATGAGACTCACTGGGCTGTAATTTCCTGATTCATTCCTACCACCCTTTTGAAAAAGTGGAATCACATGAATAAGCCTCCTGTCCTCTGGCACCTCCCGTAAAGCCAGAGAGGAATTAAAAATTTGTGTCAAAGCCCCTGCATTTCCCTACCTCACCTCCCACAGCAACCTGAGATGGAATTCATCTGACCTCATACCTCACTTGTCTGTATTGTTGATACCAATATGTACCACCACCTCTAACTCTTCACCCTCCCCTTTCTTTCAGTGATCCTGGCACCAGGGAGGCAACGCGCCATCTTGGACTCACATCTTTGGCTACAGATCCGCCTGTCTGCTCCCCTGATGAAAGAACCCCCAATCACTAATGATCTTCCTCCTCTCCCCTTGTACAGTCAAGCCACTTGTGGTGCCAGAAGCTTGGCTCTGACTGCATTACTCCCAGGTACCAGCACCCATGTTCAGCTTTCGAGTGGGAGCCCAAGATCCTGCCCTACCTGCCTGTTCTTTCTGGACTGTCTGGCGCTCCCTTTCTTTGTTCTCGTCCCCTCAGCTGTGGTGTGACCACCTCTCTAAACGTGCTATCCACGTAACTCCCAGCCTGCTGGATGTGGCAACCACTGGTCAAGCTCAGATTCCCAGAACTCCAGCGACTGCGGACGGGAGCATTCTCCTGCACGTGTCGTCATCAGGGACACTGGCAGCGTTTGGGAGTCCCCAGACGGGACAGGTGAAAGGAGATCATCCTTTTTTAAAAGGTGTATTAACACCATAGCCCTGGAGTGTTGGGGCAAGTTATCATTCTTAATTTGAACCTGGCAAAGCTCAATAATTCAACAGGGGCTGACAGCAAAGTCTTCAATGTCAAGTCTCGGCATCGATTGATTTAGTATAACTGTAACGCCACAAATCCGAAGATTGAAAAATTTACTGCAGTGCAGCTGATGGCTAGCAGGAGACATTGGAGTGCCCAGCACTAGTGAAGAACATCACTAGCAAATGCAGAATAAGGAGTTTGCATTTACATTTGAGTTTATTAATGGCCTTTGGACATTCCAATGACCATGTTTTGTAGCATCGTCACTGCTAAAGGGGGTATGGAGCTTGTGATTTCAAATAAACCTGTTGGACTATACCCCGGTGATTTCTGAGTTTTTCCGGAGTGGGCACCCCTCTGGACTAACTAAAATTCATTTCTGTTTTGATTTGGTCCTGAAGCAGGGTGACATCTGAAACGTCGACTTCTCCTCCTCCTGATGCTGCCTGCCTTGCTGTGTTCCTCCAGCCTCCTGCCTGTCCCTCCTGATGCTGCCTGCCTTGCTGTGTTCCCCCAGCCCCCTGCCTGTCCCTCCTGATGCTGCCTGCCTTGCTGTGTTCCCCCAGCCTCCTGCCTGTCCCTCCTGATGCTGCCTCCCTTGCTGTGTTCCCCCAGCCCCCTGCCTGCCCCTCCTGATGCTGCCTGCCTTGCTGTGTACCCCCAGCCTCCTGCCTGTCCCTCCTGATGCTGCCTCCCTTGCTGTGTTCCCCCAGCCCCCTGCCTGCCCCTCCTGATGCTGCCTGCCTTGCTGTGTACCCCCAGCCTCCTGCCTGTCCCTCCTGATGCTGCCTCCCTTGCTGTGTTCCCCCAGCC
>NC_057750.1:5123064-5125712 GCF_004010195.1 Chiloscyllium plagiosum | reverse complement strand
CCTGTCCCTCCTGATGCTGCCCTGCCTTGCTTGTTCCCCCAGCCTCCTGCCTGTCCCTCCTGATGCTGCCTGCCTTGCTGTGTTCTTCCAGCCTCCTGCCTGTTCCTCCTGATGCTGCCTGGCTTGCTGTGTTCTCCCAGCCTCCTGCCTGTCTACTTTGGATTCCAGCATCTGCCATTTGTTTTTTGTCTCTAATCCTGCAGGGAGTATGGAAACCAATTTGCACACAGGGAGATCACACAGGCAGCAGTAATGGCCAGGGAGTCTGTTTGAGAGATGCTGGTTGTGGGGATAGCTGTGCTGCTCTCATTTGAAGTGAACGTTGTGGGATTTTCTGCTCTCTTCTGTGTGGCCTTCTGGGTAACATCTCACTTGACGAGAATCAGCCCAGACATTTTCTTTTGCGCAATTTTTTTTGTTTGACCCTATAGCTGGGAATGTCAACAGCTGACACTTTCTAGGTATCATCACTCCAGGGTGTCATCGAGTCATACAGCATAGAAAGAGACCTCTTGGTTTCCATGCCGACTGGGTTTCCTAAACCGAACTAGTCCCACTTGCCAGCATTTGGCCCATGTCCCTCTAAACCCTTCCGAATCATATACCCATCTAAATGTTCTTTTTTTTAGAATAGAATCCCTACAGTGTGGAAACAGGCCCTTCAGCCCAACAAGTCCACACCGACCCTCCGAAGAGCAACTCACCCAGACCCATTCCCCTACCCTATATTTACCCCTGACTAACATACCTAACATACACATCCCTGGACACTATGGAGTAATTTCCCATGGCCAATCCACCCTAACCTGCACATCTTTGGACTGTGGGAGGAAACCGGAGCACCCGTAGGAAACCCACGCAGACACGGGGAGAATGTGCAAACTCCACACAGACAGTCACCCAAGGCTGGAATTGAACCCAGGTCCCTGGTGCTATGAGGTGGCAGCACTAACCACTGAGCCACTGCTGTAATTGTACCAGCCTCTGCCACTTCCTCAGGCAGCTCATCCCATACACGCACCACTCTCTGTGTAAAAAAGGTCCCTTTCAAATGTTTCCTTTGGGAGTTTTTTTGATTCAGCCTTTTCCTGATTCACTCGTGGGACGTTGGTGTCGCTGGCTGGGCCCAGCATTTATTGTCCATCCCTAGTTGCCCCCTTGAGAAGATGGTGTTGAGCTGCCTTCTTGAACCGCTGCAGTCCATGTACTGTGGGTAGACCCACAATGCCCTCAGGGTGGGAATTCCAGGATTCTGACCCAGCCACAATGATGGAACAGCGATATATTTCCAGGTGGTTTGGAGGGGAAGGTCAGCAGACCATGTTGACACACTCCAGGCGTCACAGTGACAATTTATCAGAGGAGGGTATGGACAGATTAAAAGGTAACAATTGGAGCCTCAGGTATTACATCACAGTCTCCTGGAGCCAGATTATTTCTGTGCAAGCACAAAGTAAGCAGGGATTCGGAATTAAAATAACGAGATGCAAATCCCTCCTAGAACATTCTGTACAGAGACTCATACTCAAAACTCATAGACACTGACAGTAGTAAAAATACGTCTGAAATCTTTCAGTTAAATCACAACTCTGCCAAATCCCAAATGTATCCCCAGCAAATCTAATATTGTTGCACACTTCCCTTCAAAGGTTTTGTCTCACCGCCAGGACTTAAAGATTAAAAAGAGATGGGGGAACAAAGCCATTTGGCCCCTTGACCCTGCTCCACCATTCAACAAGATCAGATGGTGGCCCTGCCTTCCTTCCCCCCCCCCAACGAAATTGCCCATAGTGTTCAGGGATGGGTAGGTTAGCTGCATTAATCAGGGTAAATAGAAGATAATAGGATAGAGGGATGGCTCTGTGTGGGTTACTGTTCAGAGGGTAGGGGTGGACTTGTTGGGCTGAAGGGCCTGTCCCACACCGTGGGGATTCTAAGCATACCACCAGCTATGTGAAATGTTGCCCCTTAGGTCCCTTTTATAACTTTCCCCTCTTACCCTAAAACCTATGCCCTCTAGTTCTGGACTCCCCTACCCCAGGGAAAAAACCTTATCTATTTACCCTATCCATGCCTTTCATGATTTCATAAATCTCTATAAGGTCACCCTTCAGCCTCTGATGCTCACAGAGTCATACAGCACAAAACAGCCCCTTCGGTCCAATCAGTCCATGCCGACCATAATCCCCAAACTAAACTAGTCCCTCCTGCCTGCTCCTAGCCCATAATCCCTCCAAACCTTTCCTTATTCATGGACTTATCCAAACATCTTTTAAACGTGTAATTGTACCTGCATCCACCACTTCCTTTAGGAAATTCATTCCACATATCTACCACTCTCTGTGTAAAAGAATTGACTCTATTTAAACCCAACCCTTGAATATGGATGTAGGTTTGCTCACTGAGCTGAAAGGTTCATTTCCAGACGTTTCTTTACCCTACTAGGTAACATCTTCAGTGGACTTTATGCAAAGCAATGCTGAAACTTCCTGCTTTCTATTTATATGTTTGGGTTTCTTTGGGTTGGTGATGTCATTTCCTTTGGTGATGTTATTTCCTGTGGTGAAGTCACTTCCTATTCCTTTCCTCAGGGGGTGGTAGATGGGGTCTAACTCGATGTGTTTGTTAATAGAGTTCTGGTTGGAACG
>NC_057750.1:5117818-5122730 GCF_004010195.1 Chiloscyllium plagiosum | reverse complement strand
CTTTCTATTTATATGTTTGGGTTTCTTTGGGTTGGTGATGTCATTTCCTTTGGTGATGTTATTTCCTGTGGTGAAGTCACTTCCTATTCCTTTCCTCAGGGGGTGGTAGATGGGGTCTAACTCGATGTGTTTGTTAATAGAGTTCTGGTTGGAATGCCATGCTTCTAGGAATTCTCGTGCGTGTCTTTGTTTGGCTTGTCCTAGCATGGATGTGTGCATCCTTGAATATATTCAAAGACCCAGTCTTCACCACGCTCTCTGTTGAAGTAAATTCCAAAAGCTATGGGCCATTTGAGAAAATCCCCCTAAGCTTTCTACCTAGGCAGTTTGTACCTAAGCTGGGACCATGTGTTAGTGAGATTGTACACTTTTCCCTGTACTCCTGTTCTTTTGTAACTTGAGTACATGTGACAATAAACCTGATTCTAATTCTAAAGATGTGTCCAGATGAGAGGATGTGCCCACATATGAATTTCATTCAAGCTCAGCCCACTTGGATATTCCCTCTCTCTAGCTCCCTCATGCACTTGAGATGGATGACTCGATTAAAGGCGCCATATGCATTCACATTGGCATTGTTGCTGAAATTTCAAAGATCGCTCCTAATTTAAACAGTCCAGTACGTGCTAAAGATCAGGGAGGCGAAGAGAACAGGATGCAATATTAATGAACAACGTTACAAAGACCAAACGCACTGAATTTTCCAAAGAGCGAGTTCACTTATTGACAGTTCACTAGCAGCATGACGCATCTCATTTCTTTCCATTGCGTGGCGGCTCCACACTTAACTCCTGGGTGTCCTTTGTCAAACTCAGCGCCACAGCCCAAATGACAACGTAGGATGTCAAACCTTCCCTCAAATCATCGCCACATCTTCTCTGCCTTCACAGTCAGGCTCCATTGGAGCGGGTACCTATTGCATTTGACCTACAGTCGGCTTACCAATGCTTTGTTGAGACACATTTTGAGCAAAGCTTAATAACGGCTGACAGAAAATTGAAAAGCAAATCCAAGAGCACGCATTTACTTGGAGCTAAAGATTGTCTCAAAGGACTGTACAGCCACTGATGAACTTTTGGAAGTGGGATTTCTGTTGGAATATATGAAACCCAGTGACCAGTTTGCACATAGTAAGCTTCCATGAGGCGATAATGACAGTTTTAAATTGGTGAATCTTCAGGGTATTATTGGGCAGGTCTTTAGGGAGAAGCTCTTCTGTAGATGTTCTGTTGTAAATTGTACAAGAGCACATGTAGATTAATGTGTACAGTTTGGATCTCATAGCACAGAATCATATCATAGAATCGCTACAGTGTGGGGACAGGCCATTCAGCCCAACAAATCTATCTTCTGAAGAACATCCCACCCAGACCCATCACCCTATCTTATCCCTGCAAGACCCATGGCTAAGGCAGTTAACTTATACATCCCTGGCCAATATGGGCAATTTAACATGGCTAATCCACCCTGACCTGCACATCTTTGGATTGTGGGAGGAAACCTGCACAGACATGGGGAGAATGTACAAACAGACAGTCCCAGAGGGTGGGATTGAACCCAGGTCTCTGGCACCATGAGGCAGCAGTGTTAACCACTGAGCCACTGTAACACCTTTAGTAAAGAAATACTAGGGTCCTGGGTAGTGTTATAAAACAGAGAGATGCAAGTGTTCAGATATGTAATTCTTTGAAAGTTGCACAACAGGTAGACAGGGAGGTTTAAGAAGATATTTGGCACGCTTGCCTTCATTGCTCAGACCTTTGAGTATCGGAGTCGGGACGTCAGGTTGAGGTTGTACAGGACATTGGTGAGGCTGGAGCACTGTGTCCAGTTCTGGTCTCCCTGTTATAAGGAAGATATTATTAAGTTGGAGAGGGTTCAGGAAAAATTTGCCAGTTTATTGCTGGGAATCAAGGGTTTCCATTATAAAAATAGACTGGAAAGGATGGGACTTCTTTCACTAGAGTTTAGGAGGGTGAGGGCTGACCTTTTAAATGTTTATAAAAATCATAATAAGGTGAAAGGCGGGTGGCTTTTCCCTTAGGGTGGGGGATTTCAAAACTAGGGGACACATTTTTAAGGTGAGAGGAGGAAGGACACGAGGGGCAACGTTTTTACACAGAGAGTAGTCCGTATGTGGAATGAATTGCCAGAGGAAGTGATGGGTGTGGGTAATGTTACAGTGTTTAAAAGACATTTGGATAAGTTCATGAATAGGATAGGTTTGGAGGCAGTTTGGGACCAGTTTAGTTTGGGAATATGGTTCGCATGGACTGGATGGACCGAATGGCCTGTTTCTGTGCTGTATGACTCTGTTGCTCAGGAAGCAGTTCAGAGCAGAACACTTGGGGACCTTGTAGCCTTCAACCATTTTTAGAATCTGGACAATTCCATTCCAAGTCCTTTGCATACACTCCCTCACACCCAAACCCAAAACACACAGACACACACACGACCCTGCTAATGACGTGGGCTGCCCTCAGCACGGCTGACCCATTTACACTCACTGATTGTCCCCATTAGCAGCCTTCCTACTTCCCTGGCAAACTGGGAGAAAATGTGGACTGCAGATAGAGTCAGAGTTGATAAAATGTGGCGCTGGAAAAGCGCAGCACGCCAGGCAACATCCGAGGAGTGGGAGAGTCAACATTTCAGGGCATGAGCCCTTCATCAGGAACTGAAAAAGGTTTAAGCCCGAAATATCGGCTGTCTTGCTCCTCGATTGCTGCTTGTCCTACTGTCCTCTCCCTCTCTGGCACTCTCCAATCCACCCCTTTATCCCCCTAACTGTCCTCTCCCTCTCTGGCACTCTCCAATCCACCCCTTTATCCCCCTAACTGTCCTCTCCCTCTCTGGCACTCTCCAATCCACCCCTTTATCCCCCTAACTGTCCTCTCCCTCTCTGGCACTCTCCAATCCACCCCTTTATCCCCCTAACTGTCCTCTCCCTCTCTGGCACTCTCCAATCCACCCCTTTATCCCCCTAACTGTCCTCTCCCTCTCTGGCACTCTCCAATCCACCCCTTTATCCCCCTAACTGTCCTCTCCCTCTCTGGCACTCTCCAATCCACCCCTTTATCCCCCTAACTGTCCTCTCCCTCTCTGGCACTCTCCAATCCACCCCTTTATCCCCCTAACTGTCCTCTCCCTCTCTGGCACTCTCCAATCCACCCCTTTATCCCCCTAACTGTCCTCTCCCTCTCTGGCACTCTCCAATCCACCCCTTTATCCCCCTAACTGTCTGTCTCTCTCTGGGCTCCAGCTCCACTTATTCCTTATTCCCCTTCACCCTCCTATCTTTAACATAAGTACCACCTTTTTCAAACTACGAAGAGTTTAGATTAGATTAGATTAGATTACTTACAGTGTGGAAACAGGTCCTTCGGCCCAGTAAGTCTACACTGACCCGCCGAAGAGCAACCCACCCAGATCCATTCACCTAACACTACGGGCAATTTAGCACGGCCAATTCACCTAACCTACACATTTTTTTGGACTGTGGGAGAAAACCCACGCAGACACGGGGAGAATGTGGAAACTCTACACAGTCAGTTGCCTGAGGCGGGAATTGAACCCGGGTCTCTGGCGCTGTGAGGCAGCAGTGCTAACCACTGTGCCACCACGAAGAAGGGTCATCAGATACACAGAATTCCTGCAGTGTGGAAGCAGGCCATTCAGCCCACACTGACCCTCCGAACAGCATCTCACTCAAACCCAACCCCCTGTCCCCACAACTCTGCATTTCCCAGGGCTGATCCATCTAGCCTGGACATTATGGGACAATTCAGCATGACCAATCCATCCTGACCTGCATATCTTTGGACTGCAGGAGGAAACCCACATAGACACGGGGGGAACGTGCAAACTCCACACAAACACTCGCCCAAGGCAGGAATTGAACCCGCGTCCCTGTGCACTGTGAGGCAGCAGTGCTAACCACTGAGTCTCAATAGTCTCTCGCTGGGGATATGTTGATGTTGGTGGTGGGGGAGCAAATTGGGTACAACTCCATTTTCTTTAAAAAATATAGCAAGTTTGTCATTTTCCCACTAATACCTTGGGGTTTAACAAAACAAACATTATAATTTATCCTTCTGAGTTGTAATTTTATGAAGGAAACACTCAGCTGAAACTTGGTAAGTTTTAATGAACAGCTGCTCAAACCCTTGGAAACAACAGACATCAAGAGCAATGATCTATTATTCAAAATATTCCCCAGGGGTTAGAAACCATTGGATCGATCTTTCTATAATTGACAGCTGGCTCTTACATTTCACTCATTGTGAATATTGATGTTTGCACAAATTGGAAGTTCTTTATCTGTCTCGGTTGAGATGACTTCGTTGAGGACGACAATCCCAATCCTAAACCACCACCACCCCCTCCTCCATCAACACCCGCTGTCCCTCACTCCTGACTCCTCACACCCCGACTCAACTGGTTAGATTAGGTTCCCTACAGCATGGAAACAGGCCATTCGGCCCAACAAGTCCACATCGACCCTCCGAAGAGTAACCAACCCATACCCATTTCCCTCTGACTAACACTATGGGCAATTTAGCCTGGCCAATTCACCTAACCTGGGCATCTTTGGACCGTGGGAGGAAACCGGAACACCCGGAGGAAACCCACGCAGACACGGGGAGAATGTGCAAACTCCACACAGACAGTCACCCAAGGCTGGAATCGAACCTTGGACCCTGGTACTGTGAGGCAGCAGTGCTAACCACTGAGCCACCGGGCCACCGTTTCTTTGGAAGACCGCGGGACTTGGCTCTCATGCTGTGGCTCCACTAGGAGTTGATCCTGGTTTCTGTTGCCCCCGGAGACCCATTTCACTTTCTTGATCCTGACAGACGCTACATCAAACAGCGGCCCCGGGTTAATCCTGGAACAGTGCCCACCACCCCCC
>NC_057750.1:5096927-5113770 GCF_004010195.1 Chiloscyllium plagiosum | reverse complement strand
AGGGAAACAACACACCATTCTGCTTTTTCTCTGCTGGCCACAGAAACGTCTGTCTGTACCTTCGACTAGAGAGTCCCCTAACACAATTGATCTCTTGGAAGCTGACGTACCCCTCATTGCATTAGAGCCAGTGTCAATACCAGAAACTTGGCTGTTCGTGCTACATTCCCCTGAGAATCCATCACCCCCTACATTTTCCAAAACAGCATACCTGTTTGAAATGGGTATATCCACAAAAGACTCCTGCTCTAGCTGCCTACCTCTCTTACCCTTCCTGGGGTTAACCCATCTGTGTGACTGTATCTGAGACTTGCCCCCCTTCCTATAACTGCCATCCATCACATACTGTTGCTGTTGCAAATTCCTCATCGCTTCTATCTGTCTCCACAACCAATCCACTCAATCTGATAAGATTCGCATCCAACAGTATTTATGGCAGATATAATCGCAGTAACCCTTAAACTCTCTTTAAACTCCCACATCTGACAAGAAGTACATATCACTGCAAAGGCCATTTTTGCTCCTTCACAATCTACAGACCCAGAAAATAACACCGTCTTATTCCTCTACAAAACACTGCCCCAGGTTAAATTAATAGTTATGGCTTATATTTTAAGTTTAATCAAGAAACTTATCTCCAAAAACATATAATCAAGAAAGAACCCACTGTACTCACTAATACAGCCTTTCTCTTGGACAGACTTAAAACAACAATTAATTTATCTATTCTGTGTTGTGAACTGGTTCCTCCAAGATTAGTTGTGAAATTCACTGTTAATTTTCCCAGATGCATTCCGATGTCCAGCGATACATAAATTCAAAATCTGAAAGGGACCTTGTCATGTGTGAGGATAACATGAAACAGACTGATATACTCGAACAGATTGATGTTAAGAAGGAGGATGTGCTGTAAATGTTGAAAACCTTGAGGATAGATAAGTCTCCTGAGTCAGACAGGATGTACCCTAGGTTACTACAGGAAGCGAGGGAAGAGATGGCTGCGTTTTTGGCAATGATCCTTGCGTCTCACTGCCCACTAGAGTAGTGCCAGATGATTGGAGGGTGGCAAATGTTATTCCCTTTTTCAAGAAAGGGAAAAGGGATAATCCTGGGAATTACAGACCAGTCAGTCTTGCACCAGTGGTGGGCAAATTATTAGAGAGCTTTCTGAGAGACGGGATTTATGATTATTTGGAAAACCATAGTTTGATTAGAAATAGTCAGCATGGCTTGGTGAGGGGCAGGTCATGCCTCACAAACCTGATTGAGGATGTGACAAAACACATTGATGAAGGTAGAGCAGTGGATGTGGTGTACATGGATTTTAGCAAGACATTTGATAAGGTTCCCCATGGTAGGATCATTCAGAAAGAAAGGAGGCATGGGATACAGGAAAATTTGAATGTCTGGATACAAAATTGGCTGGCCCATGGAAGACAGAGGGTGGTAGTAGATGGAAAGTATTCAGCCTGGAGCTCGGTGACCAGTGGTGTTCCTCAGGGATCAGTTCTGGGACCTCTGCTCTTTGTGATTTTTATAAATGGCTTGGATGAGGAGGTGGAAGGGTGGGTTAGTACATTTGCTGATGACACAAAGGTTGGTGGAATTGTGGATTGTGTGGAGGGCTGTTGCAGGTTGCAACAGGATATTGACAGGATGCAGAACTGGGCTGATAAGTGGCAGATGGAGTTCAACCCGGAAAAGTGTGAAGTGATTCATTTTAGAAGGTTGAATTTGAATGCAGAATACAGGGTATAAGGCAGAATTCTTGGCAGTGTGGAGGAACAGAGGAATCTTGGGTTCCACGTCCATAGATCCTTCGAAGTTGCCACCCAAGTTTATTGTGTTGTTAAGAAGGCGTATGGTGTGTTGGCTTTCATTAGCAGGGGGATTGAGTTTCAGAGCCATGAGGTTATGCTGCAGTTCTGTAGAGCCCTGGTTAGACCACACTTAGGATATTGTGTTCAGTTCTGGTTGCGTTATTATAGGAAGGATATGGAAGCTGTAGAGAGGGTGCAGTGATTTGTCAGGATGCTGCCTGGACTGGAGGACATGTCTTATGAAGAAAGGTTGAGGGAGCTAGGGCTTTTCTCATTGGAGCGAAGAAGGACGAGAGATGACTTGATAGAGGTGTACAAGATGATGAGAGGCATAGAATGGATAGCCAGAGCCTTTTCCCCAGGGTGGAAATAGCTATCATGAGGGGACATAATTTTAATGCGATTGGAGGAAGGTTTCGGGGAGATGTCAGAGGCAGGTTCTTTACACAGAGAGTGGTGGTGTGTGGGATGTACTGCCAGCGGTGGTAGTAGAGTCAGAGACATTAGGGACATTTAAACGACTCTTGGATAGGCATATGGATGATAGTATAATGAAGGATTTGTCGGTTAGTCTAATCTTAGAATAGGATAAAAGGTCGACACAACATCGATGGCCGAAGGGTCTGTACTGTTCGATGTTCATTATACTTAACGTGTATTCCAGCAGTTGCACGATGATATCTGAAAAAGAACAGTGATGTAATTGTCTACGTTTGTCTAGCTCTGTGTCAATCTGTGTCTGAGTGAGGTGTCTGAGCCTCTGTCAGGACAGGATGGACTTGGTGGCTGAGGTCAAGATTAGAGTGGTGCTGAAAAAGCACAGCAGGTCAGGCAGCATCCGGATGAAGGGTTTTTGCCTGAAACGTCGATTTTCCTGCTCCTCGGATGCTGCCTGACCTGCTGTGCTTTTCCAGCACCACTCTAATCTTGACTCTAATCTCCAGTATCTGCAGTACCCACTTCTGCCTTGGTGACTGAGGTTACCATTCTCCACCTCTCCCCTCCTCTGAGGCACAGCGACCCTCAGGTTAAACCACCACCAGTCGTCTCTCTCTGTCTGTTAAGAAAGAGTGAGACTAAGGTCAGGTAAGAATCCCGACTTTACCTTTAACATATTACGACACAAAAGCCATTTCACATTCGGTCACCCCTTCTATCTGTCAATATTGGTGGTGGAGGGAGTAAATGTTTGTGGTGCCAATCAAGGGAGGGTTGCTTTTTCCTGGATGGTGTCGAGCTTCTTGAGTGTTGTTGGGGCTGGAAGATTCAACATTTCATCAATATTTCAACTCCTGTGGGTGACGTGCGCAGTGCAGGTGCTGAATGTGAGAGAATACAAGGGGATGTGTTTAGCCCTCACACAATACTCGGACTCTGTAATCTCAGCAGACAGCTGCTGTCGGGGTTTGAACATGTTTTCATCCCGGGGCCCTGCCTGAATTATTGAACATGCAGCCCTCCTGCTCATTGTGCTGTCATGTCTTTGTTCCCCGAGTGAAAAGGATGTGACAGGGAACAATAGCTGTACAGATAAACGCATAAAAGCAATTACATTTCATCCTGCAGTCAGACAAAGAAGCAGATGTGTGTTTGTGTGTTTTAACCAGCTCATAGGCTATCTCTCCTGCTTACTACACCCCATTTATTTCACAGAGAATTATGTCAAATGCACACTGCAGACAGGGGCAATAAATGCCAGGCCACTTAATGATGCCCACGTCCCATGAGTGAATTAAAAAGATTCCATCCACCAGCATAAAGTAATTTCTCCCAACTTATCTCCCCACTCACAGTAACCATGCGAGGGCCTGTTGACCAAGGTTGACCATCCAGAGGAACTATTCCTGTACTGCTTGATCCCTTGTGGTGCAGTAGCAGCCTCTGAATTGGAGGGAAACTTGAAAGGGTTCAGAAAAGATTTACAGCGATGTTTCCAGGTTTGGAGGGTGTGAGCTACAGGGAGAATCTGAGCAGGCTGACGGCTGTTTTCCCTGGAGCGTCAGAGGCTGAGGGGTGACATTATAGAGGTTTATAAAATCATGAGTGGCATGGATAGGGTAAATAGACAAGGTCTTTTCCCTGGGGTGGGGGAGTCCAGAACTAGAGGGCATAGGTTTAGGGTGAGAGGGGAAAGATATGAAAGAGACCTAAGGGGCAACATTTTCACTCAGAGGGTGGTACGGGTATGGAATGAGCTGACAGAGGAAGTAGTGGAGGCTGGTACAATTACAGTATTTAAAAGGCATCTGGATGGGTATATGAATTGGAAGGATTTAGAGTGATTTGGGCCAAGTGCTGGCAAATGGGACTCGAGTAGATTAGGATATCTGGTTGGCATGGACGGGTTGGACCGAAGGATCTGTTTCCTTGCTGTACATCTCTATGATTCTATGATTCCAGATTCAAATCCCACTTCTGGGCTTGAAAGGCAAGCAAAGTGTGCTCAAAAAAATGGCCAAGTACACTGAATATCAAGCTGCAAATCCTTCCAATATGTGTAAGTGTGAGGGATTCCTGGGCAGCCATATGAGGGAAAGAATACTGGAACATCCATCATCGCGATGTGTTGCTCCAGACTACCTCATGAATGTTTTCTGCTTTGAGCGACACAGTGGCTCAGTGGTTAGCACTGCTGCTTCATAGCACCAGGGATCCAGGTTTGATTCCCACCCTCAGGCGGAGGGAGTTGTGGAGTCCGAACATTCTCCCCATGTCTGTGTGTGTTTCCTCCGGATGCTCCAGTTTCCTCCCTCAGTCCAAAGTGCAGCCATGCTAAGTTGCCCCATTGTGTCCAGAGACATGCAGGCAAGCTGCATTAACTATGAGAAATACAGGGCTCTGGGGTTAGGGGCTGGGTCTGGGTGGGATGCTCTTTGAAGAGTTGGTGTGGACTTAATGGGCTGAATGACCATTGTAGGGATTCAATGATTCTAAATGAATGGCCTGCAATTCACACATACATTCACCAACTGAACTTGCCTGTGCTGCCTCCCAATGCCAAATAGCTATACTGGGATGCTGTTCACTCTCTGCCTTTATGCCAAAATGGGGAGCTGACCAGTATGGAACTGTTGCAGAAGGCTATTCGGCCCATTGTATCTGCTAGTGGGTTCTCAGGAAACACTTGACATATGTGATTCACAGGAGTAGCCCTCTGCCACGCTATCTAAATGCACGTGATGGCTGGGCTCTGATAATTATCCATCATCTGCAAAGGATGATAGGCATCGTCTCCTTTAGGCAGGTGCATGGGCCTGGAAGGGTGGTGATCCAACAATAGTAGGGTCTGAGAGGACCCACTCTGCACCAATGACAGGGTAGAGCAAGGCAGAACTGGGTTGGCACTGAACCCACTTCATTGGTGCCAGTCTGTTAAATTCCAGCCAAATGCCATCTACAAGCTCGCTGTAGTAGGACAGATATCAAACAACGACAGGTCAGGATATAGAAAGGATATAGAGGGCTTGGTGAGGTGGTGCAATGAGAACAACCTCTTTCACAACATCTACAAATCTAAAGAACTGATCGTTAGCTTCAGAAAGACAGGAGGAGAGCACACCCCAGTCTACATCAACGGAGTGGAGGTTGAGAGGGTGGAGAGCGCCACGTTCCTCAGAGTGACGATAACCAATGACCAGTCCAGGAATTCCCACATCAATGGGAACGGTCAAGGCGGCACGACAACGCCTCTCCATCCTCAGGCAGCTCAGGAAATCCAGCATGGCCGCACGAACCTTCATCACCTATTCCAGATGCGTACTGTCTGGGTGCATAATGGGAACTGCTCTGCCCAGGACTGTAAGGAACCACAGAAGGTGGTGTGTACAGCCCAGACAACCTCCCATCCACGGATTCCAGTTACACGGCTCGCTGCTGCAGAAAGGCTGCCAACATCATCAAAGACCCCTCCCACCCTGGGAATGCTCTCCTACAGCCTCTTCCATCAGGCAGTAGATACAGAGGCTTGAACACACGCACCAGCAGGTTCAGGAACAGCTTCTTCCCAGCTGTTATTAGACTGATGAATGGACTATCTAACTTCAAATAATGTTGATCTTGCCTAGCGCACATCCTGTGCACTGTAACCTGTATGCCTCTTTCCAAGTTTTTTTCCCACCCTATGATCACAAACAAAGCTTTTCACTGTACTTAGGTACACGTGACAACAAATCAATCAAATCCAGCCAAGGCTTAGCAATGATGTCAAATAGGAGAGAGAGAGAGAGACATTACAAAGGAAAGCCAAGAAAAGGTGAGAGAGTAACTTGTTTTTGGAAGTGTCGGGGAAGGGGTGTGGGGGAGTGATGGAGCATCAGCTGTTTGCTCTCTGCCCCTGTGACAGGGAAGCACAGTGGCAGGAGTCTGTTGCCATTGAAAAGGCAGCTTCACTGGAGTTGCCAAGGTCATGTTGAGAAGAGGCTGAGCGTCTGAATGGCAGACTGAGAGACTGACACAGCACACTGTGCCACAGAGCAACATTATTGATGCAGACCACACACTTGAACAACAAGTACCCAAGCTGCAAGTAACAACGAGACACAATTTCACTTTTATCAGAAACTGGCACAAAATACGCTTCATTTTCAAGGCCTCTTATCAACTACGTTCCATTCTTCGACCCTTACAGCACAGGTAAAGGCCATTCAACCAGTTTAAGGGGACATGGTACATTCTGTTAATGTCACAAGTCTAGTCAGCCTAATGCTCTCGGGACAGGAGTTCAAATCTCACCAGGACAGCTGGAGGAGTTTACATCTGGTGAATAAAATCTGGAATTGAAAGCCATTCAGAATGAGAATTTTGAATTCTGCATGCGCTGGTCTAAGAGTTGGCTTGACTTTAATTCTGCATTCTCTGGTCTATATAAAAAGTTGATTTTGATTTTATGTAATATTGCTGTTGAGGTCACAATCTATCATACCCAGTATGCACTCTTGTTTTATTAAAAACAGTAATCTTTTACTCTGGAATCATTTTGATCAGATCTGTCACACCCTTTGGTGTATTTTCTTGTTGGGCAGCGAGTAATAAAAAACAAATCGATGCTACAATCTCACAGATCTGTCTGCTGACGTTTACAAATTTCCTGGCACGTATTCTGGTAAACATTCCGGCTGGCAAAGGGCAAGTTCAGAGGCGGCTGGATTTCAGGGGTGACACCTGTGACGGTGACTGCGAAATCAGGCATTAATTATGTAAAAACCCACCTTTCAGAGAAGGGAATCTGCCGTGCTTACCCGGTCTGGCCCACACATGACTCCAGACGCACAGTGACGTGATCGACGCCCACTTCAGAGGGCAGTCCAAGCCTCAAGGGGGCAATTCGCGACAGGCAACAGAACTGGTACAGTGCAGGAGGAGGCCAATCGGCCCATTACCCCTACTATCCAGTGCCAATCTGCTCCTTTCGCCCCCATCCCCGCATAGCACTTGCTATCTATAAAACCACTCAATGTCCCTCTTGGATATCTCAATTCAACCTGCTCCCTCCACATAGAATTCCTACAGTGTAGAAACAGACCCTTCGGCCCAGCCAGTCCACACCTAGCCTCAGACGGTAACCCATTCCCCCTACTTTATTAATTGACATTTACCCCTGACTCATGCACCTAACCGATACATCCCTGAACACCGTGGGGAAATTTCCCACGGCCAATTCATCCTAACCTCCATATCTTTGGATTGTGGGAGGAAACCCACACAGACAAAGGGAGAATGTGCAAACTCCACACAGACAGTTGCCAGAGGCTGGGATTGAACCCAGGTCTCTGGCGCTGTGAGGCAGCAGTGCTAACCACTGATCCACATTGGGATTCTGGAGGATGCACAGGGATCTCACCTTTAAGCACTCGGTTATTGGGGAAAAAGGCAAAATGATGTTTTCAGACAATGTCTTGGACAATCTCACGCAACTCCACAAGATAGTGAAAGAGGATGGACGGGTCAACTGTGGACTAAGACGTTAAATCAGATTGGGAGGTTGGGTTAAAGGTTCCAGATTTTGGATTGAAATCAAAAGATGCCGCTTCATGTCAAGAATGAAGGTGTGGCATTGAATTTGCGTGGAGACAAGGGGCAGTCCTTCCTCACGGATGGGCTGAATGGCCTTCATTAACTCACAATCTGGTTGAAAGGGGAAGAATAGTTAATAGGATAAGAAAACTGGCAGCTGATTTCAGCACTGCAAGATCCCACAATTTGTGATCTGATAAAAACCAGCGCAGTTGCTCTGACGGTGCTGACAGGGGATGGGATTTGCAAGAATCTCCCCTGCTTATCTTCAGAGAACCCTTACAGTGTTGAAACAGGCCCTTCAGCCCAACAAGTCCACACTGACCGTTCGAAGAGTAACCCACCCAGGCCCATTCCTCTACATTGTACATCTAACCTACACGGCCCTGAACACTAAGGGACAATTTAGCACGGCCAATTCACCCTTACCTGCACATCCCTGGGCACTATGCGACAGTTTAGCGCAGCCAATTCACCCTAACCTGTACATCTTTGAATTGTGGGAGGAAACCCACACAGACACGGGGAGAATGTGCAAACTCCACACAGTCACGAGAGGCTGGAATTGAACCCAGGAGCCTGGCGTAAAAAATAGCGATAATCAGCAGAGCCGCTGGAAGCGGAGGATGGAACACGTTACAAAGCACCTGAGAAGGTTTCAATGCATTGCCTGGACAACTCCAATCCAACTGCTAGATATTGTTAAAGTGGATTGCAAATTAAAACATACATACATACACACACTTTTGAAAAAAAAAAATCCTTTTTATTTCTCTTTTGGAAACAATTCTGCCTCAGTGATTCACATTCCATTTCATTGAACGCAAGCTCTGCCAAGAAACCTTTAAACGTGATCATCTGTTTCAAAATTAAAATTCTACCATCTGTTCTCAGACAATTGCTTGTCGAGATAAATTATCGGTGTGTTCCGAAAAGTAGATGTACAGCAAGGAGCTCCACGGAGCCTGAAATCACATCCTTTAGGGGAAATGGGGGCAAAGGTTGGGGACAGCATTGCCAGTTCACTTCCCACGTGTCTGTGTGCGCATACGAGTCTCTGCGTGCGTGTCAGCTTGGTCCCTCTGGGAAAAGTGATCACTGAAAGACACTGACCAAACGATGAGGAGGGCTCCTGCACAATTCTCCCTCCTCCTGAGTGAGTTCCCTTTAGGAGAGCCCCTCTCTCCACTCCCTCCTCAGTCCTGGCTCATGTTCCACTGTGGGCCCAGCACAGGAGGGGCCAAGAGACCCAGATCAGAGTCTCCTCTGAGGAAGCTTCAGCAAGACACCAGTCTGGACAGACAGAGACAGAAAGAAAGAAAGAAAGACAAAGAAAGAAAGACAAAGAGAGAGAGAGAGGGGAAGACAGAGACAGAGAGAGAGAGAGAGACAGAGAGAGAGAGAGACAGACAGACAGACAGAGAGACAGACAGACAGAGAGACAGAGAGAGAGACAGACACACACTAAAGGGTTAAACTGTGAGGTGACCACCTCTTGTCAAGCATCCATGCCAGCTGTACCAAGAAATGCCAACATGGAGATCTGGGCAGTCTCTGGTCGCTTACAGGGTGGTTGGCACTCACTGAGCCCTGTTGAGATTCCGCTGGTACTGGTTGGGCCCGATGTAGAGTAACAGGCTGCGGGGAGGCCGAGAGATCACTTCCTTGCCGAGGTAGGGCTGGAGGACGGAGGGAACCCTCACACTGCCGTCCTGGAAGGAGAAACCAGACCCGGCTGGTGGTCATTGTTAAAGAGAAGCAGAACAAATACTGGCAGAGCACACACTGTCCGTTGGCTTCTCAGGCCTGAGCTACATTGGCAGAATGAGGAGAAACACTGCCGAAAACACAGTCACTGCTAGTGGGTAACCAGCTCCTGGTGTACCCATGAGGCACACCACAGTCAAATAGCCAGCTGTGCTGTGCCAGCATCTGAACACCTGGAGGTTAAAATGAAAATAAAAATGATGGAATAAAGTTTCCCAGCACGTTGCCGGGACTGGAGGGTTTGAGTTATGAGGAGAGGGTGGATAGGCTGGGGGCTATTTTCCCTGGAGTGTCACAGGCTGAGGGGTGACCTTACAGCGACTTAGAAAATCCTGAGGGACATGGATAGGGTAAATAACCAAGAACTTTTCCCCAGGGTAGGGGAGTCCAAAGCTAGAGGGCACAGATTTAAGGTGAGAGAGGAAAGGGATCCAAGGGGCAACTTTTTCACGCAAAGGGTAGTGCGTGTATGGAATGAGCTGCCAGAGGAAGTGGTGGAGGCTGGTACAATTACAGTATTTAAAAGGCATCTGGATGGGTATGTGAATAGGAAGGGTTTAGAGGGATGTGGGCCAAATGCTGGCAAATGGGACTAGATTAGGTTAGGATATCTGGTCAGAATGGACGAGTTGGGTCCGTTTCCGTGCTGTGTTCCACTGGGAATGCTAAACTGCCCACAGTGTTCAGGAATGTGTTAGTCAGGGGTAAAATTTAGAGTAATAGGGTAGGGGAATGGGTTTGGGTGGGATAGTCTTTGGAAGGTCGGTGTGGACGTATTGGGCCGAAGGGCCTATTTCCACACTGTAGGCATTCCATTCTATGACTCCAAGACTCTAACAAAGTCTGTCCTAAACAGGTTTCCAACTTGTAACTTCCCAATTGGTTCAAATTTCCAAAACTAGAGCAGGCAGTTGGATGGAGAGCTGGCACAGGCCAGGTGGGCTGAACGGCCACCCTCTGTGCTGCAGGAGTCCATGATCACATCCATGAGCAACCAAACATGGGACACTCGATGGACTGGCCCTGTGCACCTGAGCATCACTTGGATAAGGAGAGAGAGAGAGAGAGACTTACCTGGAGCTGGTTACATTCCAAGATGGCGATCAGAGTGCGGGGTACAGCGCAGGCGGTTGCATTAACCTGGGAGCAAGCAGAGGGAGCATGGGATAAGCAAGTGATTTCCTTTCAAAAAGGGGACATGGTGTCTAATCAAAGCAGAAAGACAAAGCCCTTTTTATCATATTTCACTGGCTGGGCCACACCGCATAGGAAGGCCTTGTGGAGCACAGATGCTCGGATTGGCCAGGCTGGGTCAATCGCCAAGCGATGGGTGTAGGTGTAAAGACCATCCTTCCAGCGAACCCTGATCGGGGTGTTGTTGCACAGTGCGAGGTGAGGGGGCAAGTCCTCAGTGCCATCTGTTGGCATTCCACAATTCCTCTTTCCCTCTTCTTCCGCACCCCCCCCCCCAACCAAATTCCAAGTTGAGGCTGGAGTTGCTATATCTCTCTCCCACCAGCAGGGGCAGTGTGGCTGACTGGTCACCTCCCTGGGTGCAGTCCCACTTAGCGATTTCTTGGGAATTTCAAACCCATTGCGAACCATCTGTGCATCTGGCTGGTGAGACCCTGTTGGATATTAGAGTCCCTTAGACACGGAATTCCCCGGAGGTTAACATGAGGGTTCATTTAATAGCTATGACAATGGTAACTAACTCCCCAAAACTTATAGAAACAATAGTGAATACAAGGGGACACAACACCCATTGAACAAGTCACCTGGTGCCATACATACTTTATTGGGGCGGCACAGTGACTCAGTAGTTAGCACTGCTGCCTCACAGCTGCAGGGACAGGGTTCGATTCCAACCGCGGGCACCTGTCCGTGTGGAGTTTGCACGTTCTCCCCGTGTCTGCATGGGTTTCCTCCCACAGTCCAAAGATGTGCAGGTCAGGGTGCATCAGCCATGCTAAATTGCCCGTAGTGTTAAAGGTTCGTAGATTAGGGGTAAGTGTAGAGTAACAGGGTGGGGGAGTGGGTCTGGGTGGGTTACTCTTCAAAGGGTCAGTGTGGACTTGTTAGGCCGAAGGGCCTGTTGCCACACCGGGGGAATTCTATTGTTGGATTGCTTTTGAAAATAAAATGGTTTTGCTCTTTAAAGGATGGATGGAGCTTGGGAAGGGTTCAAAGGTCATTCGATGTCACTACTGTGGTCCCATGGTCATTAGCCTAAGGATTGACAGAGAGAAAATAACCCTCCCCTAAAAAAATACAACAGTATCTAGCTGGGGGCAGAGGGGAGTTCGTGTCTTCGTTACACAGACCTCGTAGGCAGATCTTATGCTCATCGAGTCTGTACAGATCCCACCTAGCTCCAGCCCACCCCTATCCCCACATTTAGCACGGCCAATCCACCCAGCCTGCACATCCCTGGACACTACAGGGCAATTTCCTGTGGTCATTCCACCCACCCTGCACATTATGGGGCAACTTCTCATGGCCAAACCATCCTGACCTGCCCGTCTTTGGACTGAGGGGGGAAACCGGAGCACCCGGAAGAAACCCACGCAGACACTGGGAGAATGTGCAAATTCCACACAGAGTCACCTGAGGGTGGAATCAAACTCGAGTCCCTGGCGCTGTGAGGCAGTTGTGCTAACCACTGAGCCATCGTGGCTGTGCTGAAGGGGAAATCATGCCTGACAAATTTAAGAGCTAACAAGCAGGACAGATAAAGGGAAGCTAATAGATGTAATGCATTTGGAATTCCCAAAGGCATTTGATAAGGTACCACACATAATGCTGCTTAATAATAGAGAGTAATATATTAGCATGGAGAGAGGATTGGCTACTCCATAGACGACAGTTGGGATAAAAGGAGGCATTTTCAGGGTGGAGTGAGACAGAGATCAGTGCTGGGGCTACAATTATTTACAGTGCAGATAGACAGAGGGAGACAGGCTTCCTACTTACAGTGTGAGCATATTTGAGCTGTCCAGTTTCCTCATAATACATGATATTCAATCTTCTGCTCTGGTAGTCTGTGCAGTTCGATGCACTTGAAAGCTGGCAAAATGAGAAATAAAATTACTGGCGTGTGCTTGAAATGAAACAAATTAAAACCAACAGATTAGAGCAAATTAAGGTTTGCACGTCAGGAGCTGCTAAACATATGTAAGATGATGCATCAGCAGATTTTTCTTTATATTCACACAAGGGATGTGGGAGTCACTGATCAGACCAGCATTTACTGTCCTTCCCTAGTTACCCAGAGAGTAGTTAAGAGTCAACCACAATGCTGTGGGTCTGGAGTCACATGTAGGCCAGACCAGGTAAGGATGGCACAAAAATAGAAATTGCTGGAAAAGCTCAGCAGCAACAGAGAGAAATCACAGTTAACCTTTCGGATCCGGTGATCCTGCCTTGGAACTGTAAGGATAGTAGTTTCCTTCCTTAAATAACATTTGTGAACCAGATGTTTTTCTTCCCCCCCCAATTTCATTAGATTCTTAATTCCAGATTTAAAAAAAAACGATTTCATATTCCACCATCTGCCTTGGCAGGATCCGAACCCAGGTACCCAGAACGTTAGCCAGGTCTCTGGATTACCAGTCCAGCAATAATACTACTACACTATCGCCTCCCCTGCTGATTCACTGCTGAAACTTGCCAGGACAGTCAAAACCCGAGAGTCCCTACAGTGTGAAAACAGGCCATTTGGTCCAACAAGTCCATACCGACCCTCCGAAGAGTAACCCACCCAGACTCATTTGCCTAGCCTATTATCCTATATTTACCTCCGACTAATACACCTAACCTACACATCCCTGAACACTATGGGCATCTTAGCATGGCCAAACCACACTAACCTGCACATCTTTGGACTGTGGGAGGAAACCGGAGCACCCGGAGGAAACCCACACAGACACGGAGAGAATTTGCAAACTCCACACAGTCAGTTGCCCGAGGCTGGAATTGAACCCAGGGTCCCTGGTGCTGTGAGGCAGCAGTGCTAACCACTGAGCCACTGTGCTGCCCACACCCATGGGTTTTACCACCTATAGGGGCAAGAGAAGCAGATCCCCTTGAAAGTTTCCCTCCGGGTTGCACACCGCCCCGAATTGGAAAATTGGAACTCTGCAAACTCCCCCTGCTAAATGCGCCGTGTGTATCTCCCTAATCATAGGGACTGCAGCAGTGACAGGCAGTGGCTCATCACCAGCTTCTCAAAGGCAGTCAGGGCTCGGGGAATACTTTGCACATCTCAGCAACAAACCGTTTTCTGAGCTAGTGTCTGCAGTGAGGCAACAAACTCCCACAAAGAACACAGGCGAGAGACCTCGTCGCAAAATTGACAATATTAAAATTTTACAATGAAAGACAAACCACATTTTATTACAGTACTTCCAATTATATCAAGCTGCCAGAATGGAATGCCAATTTACAAAGTGGTTGGTAAGAGAACCAGAAAATGAAATGAAAGGAATAAATTTTACACAATGTGTGGTGGTCTGGGATTCAGTGGCTCTGTGGTTAACACTGCTGCCTCATGGCGCCAGAGACCCGGGTTCGATTCCCACCTCAGGCGACTTTATGTGGAGTTTGCACATTCTCCCCGTGTCTGTGTGGGTTTCCTCCGGGTGCTCCGGTTTCCTCCCACAGTCCAAAGATGTGCAGGTTAGGATGGATTGGCCGTGCTAAATTGCCCGTAGTGTGCAGGTTGGGTGAAGTTAAGCATGGGGAAATGCAGGGTTGTTGGGATGGAGTGGGCCGTCCTTTGGACAGTTGGTGTGGACTCAATGGGCTGAACGGCCTGCTCCCACACCTATCGGGATTCTTTGATCCGAATCACCCTTGCTTCAGTCTGGGCGGTGCTTAGGGCCTGCGATATGGGAGGAATGGCAGCCATTGAATGTTCCAGCATTGAAGGCCATTCAGTCTGTTGTAATGGCTCAAACTCTTTGATCTCCGGTACTCTCCCATCCCCTTAGCTTTCCGAGGGGGATTGAATAAATATGATTGAGTCTAGCTTTTTTGTTTTAAATGGGATATCGCTGGCTGGGCCAGCATTTATTGCCCATCCCTAATTGCCCAGAGGGCAGTTAAGAGTCAACCCCATTGCTGTGAATCTGGAGTCACACGCGGAGCCAGGGGAGGGCAGCTTGCTTCGCTAGAGGGCATTAGTGAACCAGATGGGGTTTTTCCTGGCAATCATTAGATTCCTAAATCAATTTTTTTTTTTTTTAAGTTGAGTTGGGGTGGCACAGTAGCTCATTGGTTGGTGCTGCTGCCTTACAGTGCCAGGGACCCAGGTTCGATTCCCACCCTCGGGCGAATGTGTGTGGAGTTTGCACATTCTCCCAGTGTCTGTGTGGGTTTCCTCCCACAGTCCAAAGGTTACGTGAACTGGCCATAGGAATTGCTGATAGTGTTCAGGGGTGTGCAGTTAGGGGTAAATGTAGAGTAACAGTTTAGGGGAATGGGTCTGGGTGGGTAACTCTTCAGAGGGTGCGGACTTGTTGGTCCAAGTGGAGTCTCAGTCCAAGTACAATCTACATTGTAGGGATTCTATGAATCAAAATTCCACTATCTGCCGTGGAGGGATTCGAACCCAGGTTCCCAGAACATTTCCTCTGTCTCTGGATTAACAATCCTGGTGATAATGCCACAAGGCCATCACCTCCTCAGTTCCACCAGGCTTTCTGGCAGCTTGCAAGTTAGACAGAGTAGAGATCAATATTCACAGAGAGGTGGAGCTGACCCTTTGTCATACAACTGCACTGCATAATAAAGGACCCTCTCTCTCAGTATACTCTTCAGGTAGAGTCTAAACACTGCCCAGAGTGGCCCAAGCACTGAGCATGCTCCATCTGTCTCCTATCTCAATGCCTTGGAGCTGTTTAGAGAGGTCAGTATGGTCCATGGCAATCCCAGCGACTTACCTCTCCATAATTACCCCTCCCAGGCATCCAAGCCTCGATATCAAATTTCCGATAAGCCGGAAGTCCGAGTTCCTGGGTCGGCATATCCAGCACCCTGTCAGAAACAACAGGAGATCAGTCACAATCACAGAGACATGCACACATTAGACAGAGAGAGAGAGAGAGAGAGAGAGACACACACACACACACACACACACACACATAATGCCGGGGAGAGAGAGAGAGAGAGAGAGAGAGAGACCAGGTATGACTCTTGTTCAGAACCGGACGTTCGGATAGGGTGGGCTGGACAGCAGAGAAGTACGTCTTTATACGGAGAACGTGGGCCAGTAAGAACAGAACTGTCAGGGAGTGAGGGATAAACCCAGGGCATTGGAATCATTTGGGAGTAGGTGAAGCGTAAAGTGGGATTAATGTTGCACAAAGACAAGAGCAGACAGACTTTGCGTCTTTTGAGCACGTGGTCATCGAGTCACAGAGTCATACAGTCACACAGCACGGAAAGAGACCCTTCGGTCCAACTCATCCATGCCGACCAGATATCCTAAATTATTCTAGTCCCACTTGCTGGCATTTGGCCCATATCCCTCTAAATGCTTCCTATTCATATATCCTAAATATTCTAGTCCCACTTGCTGGCATTTGGCCCATATCCCTCTAAATGCTTCCTATTCATGTACCCATCCAGATGCCTTTTAAATGCTATAATTGTACCAGCCTCCACCACTTCCACTGGCAGCTCATTCCATACACGCACCACCCTCTGAGTGAAAACGTTGCCCCTTACATCCCTTTTAACTCTTTCCCCTCTCACCCTAAACCTATGCCCTCTAGTTCTCAACTCCCCCACCCCAGGGAAAATACTTTGTCTATTTATCCTATCCATGCCCCCCTCATGATTTTATAAACCTCTGGAAGTGGTCGTGGGTTTGGAAGGTGCTGTCTGAGGATCTTTGGTGATTTTTTTCAGTACATCTTGTAGATGGTACACACTGCTGCTACTGAGCGTTGGGGGGGGAGGGCTATGGGGAGTGGATGAGAGGTCCATCATGCGGGCTGCTCTCTCTCTCTCCTGGATGGTCCTTAGATAAGGAGCCCTGCTCAGTATTCCAAATGTGGTCTGACTACAGCCTCAGCAATACACCCCTGTTGTTGAGTTATAGACCTCTCGATACGAACGCTAACATTGCATTTACCGTCCTAACTGCCAACTGAACCTGCCTGTTAACCTTAAGAGAACCCTGACTCGCAAGTCCCTTTGTGCTTCAGATTTCTGAAGCCTTTCCCCATTTAGAAAATAGA